>NC_142103.1:54968016-55270516 GCF_054644295.1 Miniopterus natalensis | reverse complement strand
AAAGTACTGTGCCTGGTTTTTACCTCAACTTAGATGCTCAGAAGCCAAAGCACATTATGGAACACAACCAACAGAAGTTTGTACCATGTAATGAAGTTAGGTGAAGGTCAAGGAAAATTTCTGATCCTAAAGAAATCCTTTTATGACACTTCAAGCTGACCAGTCTGCTGCTCTTACAAAGAGTTAGGAGATGGCCACAGGATTCCATCAGTGCTAAGGACCAGCAGCTCCCCTTGTTGTCCTCGCCTAGAGTTGCTGCTCATTCTCTCACATCTGACATGTGACAGATCCAAAATGGGTAAAATGCCAAGAATGGATCACATACTCAATATGGAGGGGATCATTTTAGCTGGGCATTCTACCAGCCAAAATAGTGCAATGTATAAATCATAGGTTTTATATCTTCTAATAATCTCCTCCACTCTTCTAAGGCTCATACTGCTATCCCACTACATCCTCTCTCCCTTTGTATCTGCACAGTTGCTATGTGCCAACTTCCAGATCATTTCTTAGTCACTGAAGCCTATTGTATCTGGCCACAGTATTTATTCCCAGCCTAGCATTTTCCTTAATCCTGGACCACCTAAATAACAATGTAAATGACCATCTGACATCTTAGTTTCACAGTTATCTTGACCACTCCAGTTTTGAAATCTTAACATTCCAAAATCCATTCTCTGATTACAGGTCCTATCATTTTAGTTTTCCAACTACTCAATACTCATCTTCATCATATTAAGGCCTCTTTTTATTCACAGACTCTGAGCTCACTTCTGATCTAACTTCCTCCCATATACAGTCTTGATTCTCAGATTCATTCCTGTATAACTCCTTTCTTGCTAGTTGTCCACCCTTCAATCAATCAAGGTCAGTCCTAGGCAATCAAATGTTACTTGTGACAATAGCCCAAGAACACTTCATAATTTCCTGAGTTTCTAATCAAGTTTGAAATTAGCTTTTTCCTTTGATATACCATAAGCTCTCCTGTTATGACCCCACTCCAGCCTTTAGGCTGGATATTTTTTATATTTTCTCTTTGTCCTTAACATTTGCCATTTTAACTATGATGTCTCTTCGAGTGGGTCTCTTTGGGTTCCTCTTGCTTGGAACACTCTGTGCTTCCTGAACTTGTGTGGCTTTCTCCCTTACCAGTGCAGGTAAGTTTTCTGTCATTATTTTCTCCGCCAAGTTCTCTATCTCTTGCTCACTTTCCTCCCCCTCTCTGACCCCTATGACACTAATGTTGTTTCACTCCATGTTGTCCCACAGCTCCCTTAGACTGTACCCATGATTTTTAAGTGTTTTTTTGTTTTTGCTGTTCTGATTGAATGTTTTTTTCTACCTTATCTCCTAAGTCACTTATTCTATCCTCTGCATCTTTGAGCTTGTTTTTATTTCTTTCCACAGTGTTCTTGATATCAAATATAATATTATTCATTTCTGATTCTTATTTATCATATCTATATCTTTTTTCATGTTTTCACTAAGTTCCTGGACTTTTCCATTAAGTGTGTTTTCTTGTTAATTTCTTTGAGCATCTTTTTAACCATTACTCTGAACTCTATTTCTGATAACTTTCTTAACTTTATCTCATCAAGGTCTTTTTCTGGTGACTTTTCCTTTTCTTTAGTTTGGGGGTTGTTTCTTTGTTTCCCCATTTTAGTGGCTCTTGGTGTTTGTGTCTGTATATTAGATATATTTGCTGTCTCCCAGTCTTGTGGGGTGGGATTTTATAGTGTATGTCCAGTGGATCCCAGAGGTTTGTTTTCCTTATATTTCTGAGCTCTTTGCTCTAGGTGTGTCCCTTTTGTGGATGTACCTTTTGTGGGTTCTTTGGGCTCTCCTGTTGTGGTTGGGTCTAGATTGTTGTTGACCCATTCTTGGGAGGATTCTCCTCTCAGGTTGGCTAACTGTGCAGCTCAGCCCCAACCACGTCATGTGAACAGTTGTCCAGGTGCTGCTGAAGCAAAACAAAACAGCCAAACTACCAGGAAGCAAGCAGTATCTTACAAAATATCTTGACAGTCACAATGAAAACATCCCAAGAGACAGTATAACTTAAAAAAATTGGAGTCATATAGCATATATGCTCCCACAATGAAATGAAATTACAAACCTATAACAGAATAAAATTTGGGACATTCACAATTATATGGAAAACAACAAATTCCTAAATAACCAATGAGTCAAGGAAGAAATCAGAGAATAAGAAAATGTTGTGAAAGCAAAAGTAAACAAAACATATAAAACTGAGGTGATGCAACAAAACCAGTGCTTAGAAGGAGAATTGTAGCTGTAACTACCTACATTAAAAATTGAGCTGTCAAATACATGAGAAAACTACACTAAAAAAATTAGAAAAAGAGCAAACTAAACCCAAACAAGGAATCAGGAATAATACAGGTTAGAATGAAAATAAACAAAAGAGTTCTGGCTGATTTGGCTCAGTGGCTAGAGTGTTAGTATGCAGGCTGAAGGGTCATAGGTTTGATTATGGCCAAGGACATATACCTTGGTTGCAGGCTCGATCCCCACCCCAGTCAGGGCACATGTGGGAGGCGACCAATCGATATGTCTCTCTCACATTGATTTTTTTTCTCTATGCCTTCCACTCTCTCTGGAAAGCAATGGAAAAAAATATCCTCAGTTTAGGATTAAAAGAAAAAGAAAGAAAGAAAATAAAAAAAGAAAGAACTAAAAAATACAGAAAATCAACAAAACAAACTGACGAACACAGTAGCTCCAGAAGCTTGGATACATGGAACAGACTGACAGGTCTCAGAGGAGAGGGGGTTAAGGAGGACAGGAAGAGATTAATCAAAGAATTTATATGCATATATGCATAGCCCATGGACACAGACAATAGTGTCGTGAAGGCCTGGAGTGGGACTGCGGCTGGGTGGAGTTGGGCAAAGGGCAGGGAGGAAATAGGGGACATTTGTAATACTGTCAACAACAACAAAATAAATTGAAAGATTATATAAAAGGTGAAAATCGAGAAAATCAAGGAAACTAAATTTGGTTCTTTGAAATAATAATAAAAATAGACAAACCTGTAATTAGACTGAGCATGAAGAAAAAACAGGAAACTCAAATAAATATGATCAATATGATCAAGAATAAGAGAGGGCACATTATTACCAATCTTAAAGCAATAAAAGGAATTGCAAAGGAATATTATCAAAGCGTATGCCAATTAGATATGATAGATGAAATGAACACATTCTTAAGATACATCAACAACTAAATCTCACTCAAGAAGAAAAATCCGAATAAACCTATAAGGACAAATTCAATAATTAGTCTACAAAATTTCTACAGAAAAACATGACTTCACTGGTGACTCTGAAAAATTTAAAGAATGAACACCAATCTTTCATATATTTCCAAAAATAGATCAGAAAAACTTTCTAACTCATTCTATGAGGCCAATATTATTAGCTTGATACCAAAATCAGACAAAGAGAAAAACAATAAAACTACAGAGTAAGCACCTTATGAATATAAATGCAAAAATCCCTAACAAAACACTAGGAAATTAAATTCAGAAACAAACATATAAAGGATTATACACCAATGTCCAAAAAAATTTTCTCATCAAAGTTGGTTGAATTTAATACATCATATATATAGAATAAAGACAAAACCTTATGATTATATCAACAATTGCAGAAAAAGCTTTGAACAAATATGACATCCATTCATGATGAAAAAAACAAACCCTCAACAAACTTGGAACAGAAAGGAACTTTCTATACTTGACAAAGGGCATTTACAAAAATTGTATAGTCATCATTGTAATTAATGGTCAAAAAGTAAATGTATTTTCCCCAAGACCAGGAACAAGACAAGAAAGACTCTCTTGCCAATACTATACAGGAGATTTTAACCAGGGTAATTAAGTAAGAAAAAGAAATAAAAATAAATGTGATCAAGAAGAAGTACAATGATCTGTATTCGTAGAGGGTGTAATCTTATACATGAAATGTCTAAGGACTCCACCAAAAAAAACCACACCCTAATATTGAAAATATTAGAACTAAAAGAAGCAATACTAATGAGTTAAGAAAAGTTGGAAGATGCAAGATCAATAAAAAAATATTTTTTTCTACACACTAGCAACCAACAATTGAAAAGGAAATTAAGAGAATAATTCTATTTTCAATATCATGAGAAAAAGTAAAATATTTGGAATAAAAGTTTTAAAAGAAGTACAAGATTTTAAATATATATATATATTGATTTCAGAGAGAAAGGGAGAGGGAGACAGAGAAAGGTAGAAACATCAATGCTGAGAGAGATGTCATTGATTTGCTGCTGCCTCCTGCACTCTCCCTACTGGGAATAGAGCCCACAACCCAGGCATGTGCCCTGACTGGGAATTGCACCTCCATCTCCTGGGTCCTAGGTCTATGCTCAACTGCTTATTCAGAATTACATTGAGTAGCAGGGTTGCTATGATAGGTGTTCCTACTACAAAGTATTTAATAATGTTATTACAAAATTGAAATAACACTGGTTAGCTATAAACCCAATGACAGTTTGCCCCTAAATAATGGTTACCACTATCTTGTCCATAAATGAAGTTAAAGTATTTGTACCAGCACTGAACTGCCCAATATGTGTGGGCATAACACACAAACATATAAGCAAAGATGATAAAGAAATACTACATGGAGATTAACCCTACCACTGATGTATTTTCATCCATTAGGAGACATTAGTTTTCCAGTGATACCATGAAGTCAAAAGATAATACAGTTTGGCTAAATAATGATCTAGTAGAGAAGTAGCAGAGGCAAGGCTCCGCAAAGAACAGTAGCTAGAGAACCTCAAAAACCCTATATTTGGCCACAGGAGGTAAAAAAAAATCTTAGCAGGACTATATCTACAATACAGAGGGGTTGCTGAACCAACAACTAGACAGCATATATATATATATATATAAATAATATATCTTTGTTGATTTCAGAGAGAGGAAGGGGGAGGGAGGGAGAGAGAGAGAGAAAAAAACATCAATGATAAGAGAGTCATTGATCGGCTGCCTCCTGCATGCCCCCCATTGGGGACTGAACCCCCAACCCAGGCATGTGCCCTGACAGGGAATGGAACCACGATCTCCTGGATCCCAGGTTGATGCTCAACCACTGAACCACACCCAGCTAAACAGCATATATATATATATTTTTTTTTCGTTTGTTTTTTTGTTTGTTCATTTGTGATAGATTCTTTTTTCTTTTTTAATTTTATTATTGTTTAAAATATTACAGATGTTCCCTTTTCTCCCCAATGACCCATTCCACCCCGTTCCTTCCCACTCCCCAGTCCCTCTCCCCACCATTGTCCATGTCCTTGGGTTGTGCATATATGCATATCAATTCTTTGGTTACTCTCTCCCTGTTCACCCACCCGCCCTCCTCCATCACTCTGACATTCATCAGTCTCATCTATGCTTCCATGTCATTGAATCTATTCTGTTCATCAGTTTATTATATTCTTTAGATTCCAAGTATAAGCGAGATCAGGTGATATTTGTCTTTCGTTGTGTGGCTTATTTCGCTTAGCATAATATTTTCCAGGTACATCCATACTGTCCCAAAGGGTACGAGATTCTTCTTTTTTACAGCTGCATAGTATTCCATGGTGTAAATGTTCCACAGCTTTTTTATCCACTCATCTACTGATGAGCAGTTGGGTTGTTTCCAGATCTTAGCTATAGTAAACTGTGCTGCTATGAACATCGGGGTACATATATCCTTTCTGATGAATGTTTCAGGATTCTTATGATACATTCCTAGGAGTGGAATCACTGGGTCAAATGGCAGCTCCATTTTTAATTTTTTGAGGAACCTCCATACTGTTTTCCATAGTGGTTGCACCAGTCTGCATTCCCACCAGCAGTGTACTAGGGTTCCCCTTTCTCCACACCCTCGCCAGCACATGTCGTTTATTGATTTGTTGATGGCAGCCATTCTGATAGGTGTGAAGTGATACCTCATTGTGGTTTTAATTTGCATCTCTCTGATGATTAGCTACGTCGAGCATTTTCTCATGTGCCTCTTGCCCATCTGTATGTCCTCTTTGGAGAAGTGTCTATTTAAGTCCTTTGCCCATTTCTTAATTGGGTTGTTTGTCTTTCTCTTCCTGAGTGCTATGAGTTCTTTGTACACTTTGGAAATTAGCCCCTTATCAGATACATCCTTGGCAAATATGTTTTTCCAGACCATGGGGTTTCTTTGTATTTTGAGGCAATTTTCTTTTGCTGTGCAGCTTTTTAGTTTGATGGAATCCCATATGTTTATTTTTTCCATTGTTTCTCTTGCCCTAGTTGATGTATCAGTGAAAAGTCCACTACGTGGGATGTCTGTGACTTTACCGCCTATGTTTTCTTCCAGGATTTTTATGGTTTCGTGACTTACATTTAAGTCTTTTATCCATTTTGAGTTTATTTTTGTGTATGGTGAAAGTTGGTGGTCTAGTTTCATTTCTTTGCATGTATCTGTCCAATTTTCCCAGCAGCACTTATTGAAGAGACTGTCCTTACTCTATTGGATACTCTTGCCTCCTTTGTCAAATATTAACTGACCATAATGGCATGGGTCTATTTCTGGGTTCTCTGTTCTGTTCCATTGATCTATATGCCTGTTGTTGTACCAATACCAGGCAGTTTTGATTACAGTGGCTTTGTAATACAGTTTGAAGTCTGGTAATGTAATCCCTCCCACTCTGTTCTTTTTTCTCAAGATGGTTGCAGCTATTCGGGGTCTTTTTTGGTTCCATATAAATTTTCAAAATGTTTGTTCTAGGTCTCTGAAATATGCTGTTGGTATTTTCATAGGAATTGCATTAAATTTATAAATTGCTTTGGGTACTATAGACATTTTAATGATATTAATTCTTCCAATCCATGAGCATGGTATCTTTTTCCACTTGTTTAAATCTTCCTCTATTTCTTTTTTCTGTGTCACGTAGTTTTCGGAATACAGGTCTTTTACATCCTTGGTTAACTTTATTCCTAGGTATCTTATTTTTTTCATTGCAATGGTAAATGGTATTGCTTTTTTACTTTCTCTCTCTGAAAGTTCATTGTTGGTGTATAAGAATGCCATTGATTTCCAGATGTTGATTTTCTATCCAGCTACCTTGCCAAATTTGTTTATCAAATCTAGTAGTACTTTGATGGAGTCTTTAGGGTTTTCTATGTACAATATCATGTCATCTGTACCATCCTTGCATCCCTGGAATAAATCCCACTTGATCATGATGTATGATCTTTTTAATGTATTGCTGGACCTGGTTTGCTAGTATTTTAGTGAGGATTTTAGTATCTATGTTCATCAGGGATATTGGCCTGTAACTTTCTTTCTTTGTAGTATCTTTATCTGGTTTTGGGATTAGGATGATGCTGGCCTCATAAAAAGAGTTTGGGAATTTTCCCTCCTCTTGAATTTTCTGGAATAGTTTGAATAGAATAGGTGTTAATTCTTCTTTGAATGTTTGGTAAAAATCGCGTGTAAATCCATCTGGTCCAAGACTTTTGTTTGCTGGGAGTTTTTTGATTACTGCTTCAATTTCATTAATTGTTATTGGACTATTCAGGGTTCCTGCCTCTTCTTGATTCAGCTTTGGAAGGTTGTATGCTTCTAGGAATTTGTCCATTTCCCCCATGTTGTCCAATTTGTTGGCATATATTTGCTAATAATATTTTCTTACAATCCTTTGTATTTCTGTTGGATCAGTTGTTATATCATCTCTTTCATTTCTGATTTTATTTATTTGGGTCCTCTCTCTTTGTTTCTTAGTGAGTCTGGCTAATGGTGCATCAATCTTATTTACCTTTTCAAAGAACCAGCTCTTGGTTTCATTGATTTTTTGTATTGGTTTTTTGGTCTCTATGTCATTAATCTCTGCTCCGATTTTTATTATTTCCTTCTTTCTACTTCCTTCAGGCTTTTCTTGCTGTTCTCGTTCTAGTTCTTTTAGTTGTTGTGTTAGATGGTTCATTAGATCTTTTTCTTGTTTCTTGAGATAGGACTTTAATGCTGTGAATTTTCCTCTCAGGACTGCTTTCGCCATGTCGCATAGGTTTTGGGTTGTTGTCTGTTCATTTTCGTTATTTTCCATGAAGTGTTTGATTTCTTCCTTGATCTCCTTGGTAACCCATTCATTACTAAATAACATGCTATTTAGCCTCCATGTGTTTGAATATTTTTGAGTTTTTTTATAGTGGTTGATTTCTAGTTTCATGGCATTGTGATCCGAGAAGATGTTTGATATGATTTAAGTCTTCTTATATTTGTAGAGACTTGCCTTGTGCCCTAACATGTGGTCTATTTTTGAGAATGTTCCATGTGCACTTGAGAAGAATGTGTATTCTGCTGCTTTGGGGTGAAATGTTCTATAAATGTCAATTAAATCCATTAGGTCTAGTGATTCATTTAAGGTCTGCGTTTCCCTGTTGATTTTTTGTCTTGATGATCTGTCTAATGCTGACAGTGGGGTGTTAAAGTCCCCCACTATGATTGTGTTGCTGTCAATCTCCCCTTTGAAGTCCCCCAAGAAATGTTTTATATATTTAGGTGCTCCTGTATTGGGTGCATAAATGTTTATAAGGGTTATTTCCTCCTGTTGGATTGATCCCTTTAGTAATATGTAGTGACCATCTTTGTCTCTTGTTATGGTCTTTATTTTGAAGTCTGTTTTGTCGGAAATAAGAATTGCTGCTCCAGCTTTCCTTTCCTTTCCATTTGCATGGAATATTTTATTCCATCCCTTCACTTTTAGCCTGTGTGAGTCTTTTGCTCTCAGGTGGGTCTCTTGTGGACAGCATATATTTGGGTCCTGTTTTCTTATTCATTCAGCTACCCTTTGTCTTTTGATTGGCCCATTTATTCCATTTACATTTAAGGTTACTAGTGATATCAACTTATTTAATGCCATTTTCCCCCTTTATGCTGATGTACCTGTTTCTCACTATTCCTTCTTTTTCTTAAAGCAGTCCTTTTAGCATTTCTTGCAATGCTGGTTTGGTGGTACTGAATTCCTTTAGCCTTTTTTTGTCTGGGAAGCTTTTTATTTCACCTTCAAATTTCAATGAAAGTCTTGCTGGATAAAGCAATCTTGGTTGCATGTTCTTGCTTTTCATTACTTGCAGAACTTCATGCCACTCCCTTTGGCTTGAGGAGTCTCTGTTGAGAAATCAGCTGTCAGCCTTATGGGTGTTCCATTGTAGGTCACTGCTTGTCTCTCTCTTGCAGCCCTTAATATTTTCTCTTTGTCCTTGATATTTGCCATTTTAATTATGATGTGTCTTGGAGTGGATCTCTTTGGGTCCCTCTTGTTTGGAACTCTCTGTGCTTCCTGAACTTGTGTGGCTTTCTCCTTCACCATCCTATTGAAGTTTTCTATAATTATTTCTTCCACCAAGTTCTCTATCCCTTGCTCTCTTTCCTCCCCATCTGGCACTCCTATAATGCGAATGTTGTTTCGCTTTATGTTGTCCCAAAGTTCCCTTAGGCTGTCCTCATGCTTTTAAAGTGTTTTTTCTTTTTGCTGCTCTGATTGTGTGATTTTCTCTACCTTGTCTTCTAAGTCACTTATTCTATCCTCTGCTTAATTGAGCCTGCTTTTAATTCCTTCCAGTGCATTCTTGATATCAGATGCAGCATTCTCTATCTCTGTCTGAGTTTTATTTATGGTATGTATCTCTTTTTCCATGTTTTCACTAAGGTTCTCGATATTATCATCTAGAGTCTTCTTAAGTTCCTTGAACGTCTTCATCATCCATACTCTGAACTCCATATCTGATAGCTTGCTTAACTCCATCTCATCAAAGTCTTTTTCTGGGGATGTTTCCTTTTCTTTAATTTGGGGGTTGTTTCTTTATCTCCCCATTTTGGTATGTCTCAGTGCTTGTATCTATATATTAGATATATTTGCTGTCTCCCAGTCTTGTGGGATGGCATTTTGTCTTGTGGGTCCAGTGGAGCCCAGAGGTGTGTTTTCCTTACACCTCTGAGCTCTTTGCTCTAGATGTGTCCCTCTTGTGGGTGCTCCTTTTGTGGTTTCTTTATGTTCTCGTGTTGTGGTTGGGTCTAGATTGTTGTAGATCAGTGCTTGGGAGGACCCTCCTCTCTGGTTGGCTAACTGTGTCTCCGCTCCAACCTCAACAGGTAAGCTGTTGCACTGGTGCTGGTAAGGCAGGACAATACACAATGAAAATTCCAAGAAACAAGAGGTAGCTTACAAAATATCTTGACAGTCACAATGAAAACAACCCACGTGAAAATAAAACTGGTAGAGTGAAGGGAGAACACACACTCACAAAGGAATGCTTCAAACAAAAGCAAGAGAGAAAGAAAAGTAATACTTAGAGAGAGAGAGATGTATATTGTTGTTAATACTGGTGAAATTTTAGAAAATAATAATAAACTAAGATATAAAAGAAATAGGGAAGCTACTGGGAGATAACAGAAGCAGAGAGAAAATTCTGAAAGAAGGGTCAGCAAAAAATTAAGGGAGAGAATAGGAATAGGATAATAATTGAAAATGAAAAAACAAAAATACAGTAAAGAAAATAAGAGAAATTAACAATCGGACAGGAAGACAGAAGGGAGCATAATGAAAGAATGAAAGAAAAGTAGAAAAAGAAAGAAGAAAAAGATGAAAAAAGTTTTGCCAATGGATCGAGAGGAGAGAGAGAGATAAAGCCCAGTCAGGCAGGGAGTCTGGTAAGAGATTTGGGGGAAGCTATAGAGGAAAGCAGTAAACTTGGTTATAATGAAAATGTCCCAGTCATTAAGCAGGGATATCAAGAAAGTCTTGGTAGTGGAAGCAAAGATAAAACAAAACAAAGCAAATAACCAAAACAAAACCAAAAACAAGCTAAGCAAGACAAAATTCTTTTATAAAAAAGAGAAGAAAAAGTAAATTTAGTTAAAAAAATGTTTAAAAAAAATTTTTTTTTAAAAAGATTATAAAATTTAAAAAAGAAGAAAAAATAAATTTTCTCCCCTTTCTCTTCTTCCTAAGGAAAAAAGAGAAAAAAAAAAACCACCCCACAAACAAAAAAAACCCCAAAAACGAAAGAAACCAAAACCAAACAAAACAAAAAACAGCAGAACAAAAGGATGTCAATCAGTTGACTTTCTTCTGGGCAACTTATGTTGTCTGAGGGTCACTTTTTTGTGATTTCCGCTCTCCTGGGAGGTGCTTGTGTATCACCCAATGTGAGGATCCGTCTAGGTTTGGCTCTGGTGTCCTTAGGTAGGTGGTTGATCTGAGGCTCTCCGTGGACCACCTCCTCTTGTCAGCTATTTTGCAGCCTTGTAGTTGGCTGGTCTTGCTCCAGAGTGTTCTGTAGAGTCTTTAGGGTGCAGGGTGGCTAGTGTAGCCCAGGGTATCACTCCCTTTAGAGGTGTCACTCTCAGGCTCTCACTCTGCAGGAGTTAGTCTCTGCTCCACTACAAGCTCCTCAGTCCCTACCCTGTCCTCTGATTCTAGTTCCCCAGACTCTGTCCTGCTGCAGCTTCAGATTGATTTCAGCCTATTGCCTTTTTTATATGGGCCGTTTCAGTAGCCTGGGTTCAGTGGGTTCGATTAAGAACACATTCTGGTGAGCCCTTTGCCTGCCCAGCCCCCAGCAGGGGTTTTCAGCATTTCCTCCAGCTCCCAAACAACAGTCCCTGAGAGTCTTATTCTTGCAAAATCCTCCTGTGAGCTGCTCTCCCTTGCCCCTCAGGACTGTGCCCTGCAGGTGTGTCTAGGGCTTCAGTGGGCGGGATACGCCCACCCCTTCCCTGTTGGGGGTGGCGCTCCCGGCTACAGGAGAGGCTGGCAGGCTCTGCCCCTCCCTGCTCAGCTCTGGTTGGCTGGTCGCAGCAGGCCCGCCCCTCAGACCGTCTACTGTGCACACCCCAATGGCAGCCTCCAGTGGTCTGTCCTCGAAGTGCACCGGGAAGGTGGCAACCAGTTCAGCAATCAAACTCGCAGATGCACAAAGCAACACACAGGCAGAGAGTCCGCCCTGCAATGTCCCGCTGTCCTTGAGCCAAGGAACCCAGCTGGAGGGGGCCCAAAGTCAGCTCCACGCAGCTCTCCACATCGCTGGTCTGAGCAAAGCTGGAGCGGCTTCACATGACACCATGGGGCTCCTCAGGGCTGGTCGCAGATCCCAGCCTCCCAGCACCCGCACCGTGCAGATTCAGCACTTTTTGGGGCTCAACACAGTGCCCTACAGGGAGTCAGAGGGTCCCTGTGTGTGGGTTCTCAGTGCAGTCCTCTTGTCCCTCACCACTTGGGTGCCACAGGCTTTGGGACAGCCTTCCTTATGGTCGGCACCCCGAGCACCAAACTCTGGTCGCAGCCTCTTCTAGAGGCTTTGTTGCCCAGGAAGGCGCCGTTCCCTCCAGGACTCACCGCTCCCCTGGGTCCCTCTGCCCTGTGCAAGGGGTGCTCCTTACCTTGTTGCTCCGGGTGTGGGATCTCCGCCTTTGGATGCCGCCCACACTCCCAAAGCGAGGGAGCTTTGCAGCCTCCAAGCCTCCAGGCTTGGAGCCCAGCACAGGCTTCAGGGGGACTCCCCCTTCCTATGCCCCCCCTCTCTTACCGGACTCTGTGATGTTTCTTCAGTGCTTCCCACTCGCACTCCATCCACTCAGGTATGTTTCTCTGTTTTTTTCAAGCTGGTTATATAGGATTTTAGGAGGAAATCAAGTCCGTGGCTGGGAGCGGGGGCGCTGCTGCTTCTCACAGGGCCGCCATCTTCCCTCCTCTGCATTTTTTTTTTATTCGAAAAATTTGTTGGTATTTTAGTAAAGACATTCATCTCAGTCATTTCTCCCTCCCAACAGGTTAATATTTTATTTGAGTCAAGAAAAGAATATGCAGGAGAGGAATGTCATTTTAACAGTAAAATACACAAAAATGAAAAGTTTGCCTACATTAAAGCAAGTTAAATTCATGTATCTTGATATCATTAAATCAGGTAAGTAAGAACTAATAGTTCTATATATATTTCCATTGTTTTACTTGGGACTTACTCTAAGAAATGAAAGTGAACAAAGTGTTAGGAATATATACAGTCTGCTTCTCTGGAGTTATCTTTTAAATGAGCTGAGTGAGCAGTTACCACCATTAAGACAGTCTGAAGCTTCCTGAAAATTTAACACTGTAGAAGTTTTCAAGGAAATCATTATACTGCATTTTTCTTTTATGTATGACTATGCCTTTAAAGATGTTTAACTATCACATTAAAAAAGAATTCATATACAATACAAAAATTCAACAAAACAAAGCAAAACAAAATAAACACCCCAGAACAAAAACAACTCTACAACACATAGCTCTAACAAAGTATATGTGGTTAGAGAGTCCATAGAATGTTTAAAGATGTATTTCCTTTCCTTCTATTTTCAATATTTAAAATACGCTTTTGAGAGGCCACTGGTTAATATGTATGCACTGAAAGCAAACCATTTTATTGTATTAAATAAGAATTCCTGTAAAGAATAATCAAATTGGATATCTCAAGTTAGTAACTTAAATGTTATGACAAAGTCACAGAAAGTGCATCTTTCTAATTTTCCATCTTCACACAATGTTG
This sequence comes from Miniopterus natalensis, assembly GCF_054644295.1. Lineage (NCBI taxonomy): Eukaryota > Metazoa > Chordata > Mammalia > Chiroptera > Miniopteridae > Miniopterus > Miniopterus natalensis. The sequence continues at coordinate 55,256,913 of NC_142103.1, read as the reverse complement.
CTTTTTTGCTCTTTGTTACCCTTTTAAAAAATAAAAAGTCAAATATTTACGTATTATGTACATTTAAAATTTTGGGGTGGTAGTTTGTATTTTAAAAGAAACAGCTTCCTATGACTCGCCTCAAGCCTGGTGGAAATGCTTACAGGAACTAAGCTAATAACAAAAACCAAGAGAAACACATTCAAAATACTGATTACTTTGGTAGCAAGCAGTTGTTCTTTGAAGACTAATGAAGGTAGACAGGACCCATTAAGGTGAAGTGGGCTATATTAAATACTCAATAGTTTACATAAAATTAAAACAAAAATTTTTTTTAAAGAGCTAAGCCTCTGTAGCCTCTGATAGCAATGCAATATTGAGTTTATGACTTGAGACAAAATAAATGCCCATTAGGAAAAAAAGCAATACTTTAATTTTATCTAATTTACTTTCAGTCAATATTCCAGTAACATTTTCCTCCCAATACAATGCTCCCTTTTCTATAAGGCTGTTCATGGGAGCCAGAAAGTTTAGGTTTAGGGAGTTAAGTTAGAGAGTAATTGCTTGCAGTTTAAACAGACAATAACTTTTTGCTTCCCTCTTAATGTGCTAATAGTTGTGTCTAAAAAAATATGCAATTCTTATAAAGATACCATTTCTGATTTTTAAAAAAATTATCTGTAACCTTTGGAAACTACAAAATTAGCAAATGTCTTGAAATCTGTATATAAAACATAAGTTATGTCTAATTTCAAACTCTCATTTATTAGTGTACCACTCAATCTTAAAAAAAAAAAAAAAAAAAGGCAGCTCCAAAGATAGTCTTATACCATTCTTTTAAAAAGAAACTATTCCTTTTACTTTACACCCACCCCACACCTCAATTTCAAAACATATCATTTAATGTCTTGGTTGTGGACATTTCCAAGATGAGATTTTACATTTTGCTCCTATAGCTTCTGGTTATCAGAAAACCCATGTTTTCCTTTATTAAAGGAGTTTGGTCCTGCTGATGCTGGTGTATCCCTTCCAGTATTCTTCATCCTCATCTTTGCTTTTGGAGGCATTTCCTCTGGTTCACTATTTTCATCTTCTTTAAAAGCTGCTGCTACTGAAAGAGTTTTTGGAGCAAGAGTTGGAACAGTTTCTTTAGGTTTACTTGATCCAATTTTGACAGATGGCTGAGACTTTCTTTGTCGTCCAAACTTGGAGATCTTTGTAGGCTTTGTTGGGAGGTCTGCAGCTTCTTCTTCAGCTGATTTCTTCTCAGTGCTGCGACTGGAACTTTCCCCTCCATTACTGGAAGAAACAGTCTTAGTTTTCACAGGTTTTTCTGCTTCTTCAAGTTCTCCAGCTTGCTGTGGCTTCTCCAGCTTCTCCTCTCCCACCTTCCTGTCCTCCATTTTCCTCACCACAGGGATGCATTTTTTGATCAACAATGGCAGCATAACAAATCATGGATCTCTGATTTACTAATATGGCAAGTAACAGTGCCTCCAAAAGAAACAAAAAAATTGAAACTAAAAGTGAGATGAAGCTCAAATGTAGAGAACACCAGCAAAATTAAACCACTACTCATCACAACATGATAAATATGCATGCTGGGTAATAAAAATATAAATTGGATAATAAGACACAACTATAGCAATAGTAGTACATTAATACTTACTATGCTTTTTGGTAACCATGTCAGCTTATCATAAGGCATGTGCTTACTGGGACAATGTTAAATTTAACAAAAAAAGCTTAAGTTACTGCAACAAATGTACAATAAAAATATATGAAATATACTTGGAAATTTTGGAATAGTACATTAAGCCTTTTACAATATACTCCTTCAGACAATTTTCATATATGGAGTAATGTACTCTCATGAAATTGACTGCTTTTAGGAGAAACACACAATCTGGTACCTGATGTAAACGAATCACCAGACCAGTACAATGTGAAATATTGAAAGGTCTTTAATAAGAAGCTAATGAACAAAAGAATCTGACAAACTAAATGGTTCCAGACATTGATGCATGCAACAGACAATCATATTTCAGAAGGAAAAGGGAAGGGGGTGGGAGGAGACTGACCAAAGAAGTTATATGGATATATGTATAACCCATGGACATGGACAATGACAAGGTGAAGGCCTGGGGAGGGGGTGGGAACAAGGTGGAGGGGGTCAGTTGGGGAGGGGAAATGGGACACCTGTAGTGTTTTCAACAAGAAAGATAAATTTAAAAATAAAAATTAAAAAAATAAATAATTAACATTAGAAGTGAATAAAGAGCTTTTATCACGACTAAAATATTTTTGCCTCTTTTTTACTATCAGATTGTAATGTTGATAGTTCCCTATGACCAAATTTCTGATTGGAGGGGTAAACCTAACATATCCAAGAGGCATTTTATTTCGGGGTAAATTGAGTAACTCTGGGTTTACATTGTTTCTTCTCTGTCCACTAAATTGTGCAAAATCTGGATGATACTTTCTTGGAATTTTAAGAGTGAAGAAATATTTGAGTGGACTCCAAGATGGCTGTAGAGTAGCTGGAAGTTCCATCTGCTTGCTCCCAACACCAGACTGGACTTGTGGCTGAACTGCAGGGCATTTGGCTTGCAGAAACAGTTGAAGTTAAGCTGATCTGAAATATTGTGAGCTGAGAACATTGAGAAAAGACAGGAGGAGAAATGGAAAGGGTGCTCCAACTCTCGCAACTCCACGGCTGGGAAGCTAAAGGAAAAGTGTGGCAGCGGAACCCTGACACCTGGGAGTGTGGGATCGCAGTTCCTTGAAGGAATCCACAATCCACAGCAACAGAAAAGAGAAGGGGAGCCCAGCCGGGCGTGGCTCAGTGGTTGAGCATTGACCTGGGATCCAGGTGATCAGGGTTTGGTTCCCGGTCAGGGCACATGCCAGGTTGTGGGCTTGATCGATGATTCTCTCATCATTGATGTTTCTGTCTCTCTCTCTCCCTCTCCTTTCCTGTCTCTGAAATCAATAAAGATATATTTAAAAAAAAAAAAAAAAGAAAGAGAAGGGGAGCACCAGTAGCATCAGGCAGTGGGAATCAGTAAGGATTCAGTCCCCCTGGGAGACTCAGACTGCACCATCCCAGACAAAGAGCGATTTCTTTGTTACAAGGCCAACCAGGGAAGTTCCCTCTGATCTGTGTCTGTGGTAGGGACCACGTGGCAAAGCTCAGGGCCAGCAAAGGGGTCTGATCTGTACATTCAAGAGTGAATCTGAGGCACCCTTTATTTGCTGGAAAAACTTTGGGCAGAATGCTGGATAGAGGCTGGACAGCATGATTGGGAAAGAAGATTCATCTTGTCCACTTCGCACCCATCAATGGTGTCCCAATCCTACCTGCAGAACATTTAGGTGGGCCCCATCCTGTTGTGACCTGAGGCAAATGGGAATGGATCTGGGCTGGAAATGTGTGTCCATGTGGCCTGGTCTGACAACACAGAGGACTTAGACATTTGACCAGGTGAGAGCCTGGACAGAGACTCCACCCAGCGGGGGCTGGCCAAGCTTAAAGTTTGGAGTGATGATTTTTTTATCCCTTCCTACTTGCGGCAAGGGGCAGCCAGAGAGCCAGACAGAGCTGAGATATTGCAACTGTGTCTCTGTAATGGACTTCTGTCCAGGAGAGAGATGGGCATGTCCAGGGCCCTTTGGCTGCATTACGGGGAGGCAGAGATGAGCTCCCCAGTGAGTTCAGCCAGTGCAGCTCTGCGAAGGAGAGGGAGTGCCACACTCCCTCCTACAAGCTATGGGGACCACAATCAACTTGAGTGTTTAAACCACTCAGGCCAGGTCCCAGATACCCCTGCAGATCCCAGTTCCATGGGGGAAGTGAGAGCAGCTCAGATAAGGGACATTCAAGGTGTGAGACCCGAGGCAGATTCAACATTTGGGCTACTGATGCCCTGCCTCCTGGACTACTTGGGGCTCAGCCCTGCCCTGCTTCAGTAGAGTTGCTGAGAACCAAGCAGGGACAGCAACTGACATTGGCTTGCATCAGCGAGCTTCCCAGGAGGCCCAGGACAAACACACCGAGTGGACAAATCTAGTGAGCTCCACAAATAGCAGATTCAAAAGGTAATCGCACCAGGTACAAAAATCTGTGGGGAGGAGTTTCACTTATTTTTATTTAAATTTTAAATCTTTTCCAATCTTTTGAATTATATTTTCCTTAGTTTTTTCATGCTTTTCCTTTTTCTTTCTTTGTAAATTTATCTTTATTGTTGAAAGTATTACAGGTATCCCATTTTTCCCCCCATTAACTTCCTTCACTTTGCTCCCACCCCCTCACCTGGCATTTACCCCATTATTGACTGTGTCCATGGGTTATGCTTATATGCATATAACTTCTTTGGTTAATCTCTTCCTACCCTCCAACTGCCTTCCCTCTTTCCTCTGAAATTTGATCATCTGTTGCATTCATCAGTGTCTCTGGATCTATTTAGTTCATCAGATTCTTTTGTTCATTAGCTTCTTCTTAAAGAAGACCCTGCAACATTTCCTATAGTGTTGGTCTGGTGGTGATGAACTCTTTTAGCTTTTCCTTGTCTGAGAAGCTCTTTATCTGACCTTCAGTTCTAAATGATAGCTTTGCTGGGTGAAGCAATCTTGGTTGTAGTTCCATGTTTTTCATCACTTTGAATATTTCTTGCCACTCTCTTCTGGCCTGCAAAGTTTCTGTTGAGAAATCAGCTGACAGTCGTATCGGTGCTCCCTTGTAGGTAACTAACTGCTTTTCTCTTGCTGCTTTTAAGAGTCTCTCTTTGTCTTTAACCTTTGGCATTTTAATTATGATGTGTCTTGGTGTGGGCCTCTTTGGGTTCCTCTTTTTTGGGACCTTCTGTGCTTCCTGGATTTGTAAGTCTATTTCTTTCCCCAGGTAGAGGAAGTTTTCTGTCATTATTTTTTCAAATAGGTTTTCAATTTCTTGCTCTTTCTCTTCTCCTTCTGGCACCCCAATAATATGAATGTTGGGCCTCTTGAAGTTGTCCCAGAGGCTCCTTATATTATCTTCATATTTCTGGATTCTTTTTTTCTTTTTGCTCTTCTGGTTGGGTGTTTTTTGTTTCTTCATGTTCCAAATTGCTGATTTTATTCTCAGTGTCCTCTACTCTACTGTTGATTCCCTGTAAATTATTCTTCATTTCAGTTGGTGTAGCCTTCATTTCTGACAGGTATTTTATTAGGTCATTGATGGTCTCACTTGTTTTCATAATAGTCTTACTAATATCCTTGAGCATCCTTATAACCATAATTCTGAACTCTGTATCTAGTAGCTTGTTTGGTTCTATTTCATTTAGTTCCTTTTCTAGAGATTTCTTCTGTTCTTTCCTTTGTGACATGTTTCTTTGCTTCTGCATTTTGGCTGCTTCCAGGTGTTTGTTTCTATGTATTAGGTAGAGCTGCTATGTCTCCTGGAACTTGTAGAGTGCTTTTGTGTAGTAAGTGTCCTATAGGTTCCAGTGGCTCAGGCTCCCCAGTCACCTGAGCTAGGCCTTCTAGGTGCTCCCCTGTGTGGGCTGTGTGCACTGTCCTGTTGTAGTTGAGCCTTGGTTCTTGTTGGCGTCACCGGGAGGAATTGACCCCCAGGCCAATCAGCTGTGAAGACCAGCTGCAACTACAGCCAGAGAGCTGCTATGCAGAAGACACCCTTATGGAGCAGGATTTACTTCAGTGGAGCTTTGGTGTTCACCAAGTGCACCCCTTGAGTGTGTCACTCCTAAATGTGGTAGGGTTGTAATCCAGTGTGGTCAAGTCTGACCACCAGGTGCACTGTCTCTGGGGCTTCCTGGGAGGTGCAAAGTGAGCCTCTGCCAGTGCCTTGCCCAGGGCCACCCAGCATGAGCTACACAGAAAACTGGAGTTGGCTACTACTTGTGCTGGTTTTAGCGTTGTCCAGGAGAGGCCAAGCTATGAACCAATGCAGGCTGCCACTAGTGTCAGACCTGGGGCCACTTGTCAAGATGTATGGGTCATGCTGCTGCTTGTTTGAGAGATTTTAGGAAAGTCCTAAACCTAAGGCTCAAGAGGCCATTTGCACAGAAAAGACACTGGAAATGGCTTGGCTGAGCTTGCAAGTAGGGAGGGGCGGGGTCTCCGGGAATCATTGTGGTGGGGCCAACTGTGTGAGTCAGGCGATAGTGATTCAAATATGGCGCCTGCCTGCCATCTCTGTGTGGGGAGGGCTCGCCAAAGGAGCAATGGCCTCTGCCAGCCCTTCTGTCTGGGAGAAAGCTGTCCCTCCACCTCTCATCCCAATTTCACGCAGGTTTGCTTCTCCCCAAATGCCCCAGGTTTCTTTCAAGCTGCTGCCTGGCACTGGAGCTCAGAGGGAGCATGTCTGTGTGCATGCACAGGCTTTAAGAGGAGCTTCCTGGGACTCCCACACTCTGTGCCACCCTCAGTGACACTCCCTGCTGGTTTTCACAGATCGAAAATGTGGGAATTTCTCTTCTTGGCCTTGGAACCCTGCGCTTGGGGCCTGATGTGGGGCTGGGACCTCTCACTCCTCTGGGAAACCTCTGCTGCCGATATACCCCTCCCTGGTTTAAACCGCGGCACCGGGTGTGGGCCTGTGGCTGTGTCTCAGTGGTTCAGTCCTGATCTCCCCATGTCGCTGCCCCTCCTACTGGTCTCGATGCTTCTTCAGTTCCCTGGTTGTAGGGCTCCTGTTCATCTAGATGTCAGGAGATTCTGAGTGATGGTTGTTCTGTATTTTAGTTGTAATTTTGATGTGGTTGCAGGAGGTGGCAGATACAGGTATTACTTATGCCACCATCTTGTTTCCTCTCCCGGTATTCCATACTTTTTTCCTTTGATCTCTTTTTTTTTTAAGTTACTTGTCACAGTTTTATTTTTTAATGTGATTACCATTAGGTTTATATAATATAAAGCTATATGTATAAATTCCTTTTTAAAAAAAGATATTGTTTTTCTTTTTCTTTTAGAGAGAGATGAAGAGAGAAGTTGAGAGAGAAACATCAATGTGAGAACAAAACATCGATTGGATGCCTCCTACATGCCCCCTGCCAGGGACTAAGCCCACAATCTGTGCATGTGCCCTTGATAGGAATCATACCTGAAACATATAGTTGCACAGGATTACGCCGAACCAACTGAGCCACACTGGCCAGGGTGAAGGCCTTTTTCTTTTGAATGCATCTAATCTCCATCCGCATTTACAAATTCAGAGTTTTACTCCTCCCCTTTTATGTTTTTGTTGTCACAAATTATTCTTATTTATGGTGTGAGTTTGTTGGTGACCTTACTCATAGGTTTGTGACATTTTGTTCTTTGTTTCAGGCAGAATAACTCCTTGAGTATTTCCTGCAGTGGAGGTCTTGTGGTGGTATATTCCCTCAACTTCTGTATGCCTGAAAAAGTCTTTATTTCTCCTTCATATTTAAAGGATAACTTTTCTGGATATATTGTTCTTGGCTGGTCACTTCTTTCTTTTAGTAGTTTGACTCTGGTTCATTCTCTTCTAGCTTGTAAGGTTTCTGCTGAAAAGTTCAATGATAATCTAATGGGCTTTCCTTTATAAGTTACTTTCTTCTTTTCGCTGGCTACCTTGAGAATTCTTTCTTTGTTATTAACATTTGACAGTTTTAATACAATGTACCTTGGAGAAGGCCTCTTTGGACTGAGGCAACTAAGTGTTCTGTTTGTTTCTTGGATTTGAAAATCTAGGTCTTTCCATAGGTTTGGGAAGTTCTTGTCACCTATTTGTTTGAATAGGCTCTCCATTTCCTTCTCTCTCCCTTCTTTCCTGGTATGCTTATCTTTCTTATATTGATCTTTCTAATGGAGTCAGATAGTTCTCATAGAGTTCTTTCATTGTTTTCTATGCTCAAGTGTCCCTCTTTTCCTTCTGCACCATATCTAGGATTCTATCTCTGATATCACTATTTTTTTCTCCCATCCAGTGTTATCACGTACAGCCAGACGTCCCCACAGTGCAGCCTCGATGTGTGGGGGTGAGGTGAGCTGGGGTAGGCTGATCGGTGCTTCTGTTTCTTGGCTTTTTTGGTAATGGTGACTGGCAGAACCTTGCCTCCTTCCTATCTCTGTCTCTACCTGACCCTGAGGTTAGTCATAGGGTGTGCCCGTCACTCAGGAAAAAAGTTTTTTCAGTACCCATTCTCAGGTTTGTAAATAATGTGATCTGCAACCTGACACTGCCACAGTTTCTCCTGGGGCCTGCTGCTGGCTCTGGGAGGGTGAGGGGAGGCTAGCTCTGAGAGAGTAAGTGGAGGTGGACAGGTTCTGTAGCTTTGCTTCTCTGTCAGGAAAATTGATTGCCAGACAACTGTGGCCACATTTCTGTGCTTTATTTCTGCCCAAGTCCCTGGGCTCAGCTGCAGCAGTGCTCTGCCCACTCCTGCAGGCATACTTCCTGAATTTCTTTGCTCCTCCCATCTGAAGGGAGTGCCAGTGACAACCTAATCCCTCCCCTCTCCAGACTGAGCCCACAGTGAGGTACAGACTTCCTGTGTCTAACACTGTCTCAGCTATTTTCCCTTTTCACATTTCTATCTAACTCTCACTTGCTCACATTGAGATGTTTCAATATGCAGATTTCTAAGATGTATTTGTGCATTGAGCAGGGAATTTTTTGTTGAATTATAGCTGCTCAAATTGTTGAAACTTCAAAGGGAGAGACCAAGGGGAGCTCTCACTCTGCCATTCCTCTGACATCACTAATTAAGTTTTCTTTTTGTTGTGTTTTTGAGACTACTCATATAAGCACATGTTTGTTTAAGCCAGTTTAATAAAGCTTTTTAAAAATTAACTATTTCAGCCCTGGCTGATGTGATTCCTTTGGTGTGTCATTCTGTATACCAAAATGTGGTGAGTTTGATTCAGCAGGGTGTGGGTTCGATCTCTGGTTGGGGCACCTGAGGGAGACAACCAATTAATGTTTTTCTATCACATTGATGTTTTTCTCTCTCTTTCACTCCCTTTCTGTCTCTAAAATAAAAAAAATATATATTTTTTAAAGTTAATAATTCTATCCAGATGTAGAAAATACCACAACACACATAAACACACTGAGAGACACAGAGATCTTTTAGTCATGAAACCGACACCATAAAGGAAAACTCACTAGTGTAGAAAAGAACACCTAAAATTAGTTAAATTCACCTGCTCAGATGGCTCAGATTTTTAAAAAAATATGTATTTGTGAAGAAAGCACTTAGGATGTATATTTTTCCTTGGTAAGGGACTCTTGGAGCATATAAGCAGTTTGTGCTTTCAAAAACACCCAATCTCCCATTTTTTTAGTCTTAGGATTGGTGATGATAAAGACAGATGGGTTTGAACTGCTTCTAGAGCTGCATTTCTGGTTTCACAAAGATGTGCAAGATATGGACAGCTGCTCTCAAAATTTGGGTTGAAATTCAAGGGACGTTATCAGTTGATCTACCCATCTAACTACATAATCTTTAATTTGCTTTTTCCCTCTGGGCATATACTTTTATTGTAGCTTTGAAAAGGGACTCAAACTAGGAAAAAAAAATCTCTATCAGGTTCTGACATTAGTTTTCAATTTGGCCAAATTTCTGATAAAATTTATTAAATTATTTCAAATATCTTACCAGGTTTCAGCTGGGCCAAACAATAAATATTTCTGGCATTATTAAACAATTTCATGGACCTAAGAGGGCACAAAGAACTTCTAAAGTCTTTCCCTGTGATTGCCAAAAGAAACAACTGACAGCCTTCGTGTCCTAGTTCCCCAATAAGACACATCTATTTCTACAATACAATCAGGTAAAAGAGGTGCAGTCAATTAAGTTGACATAACTTTTTTTTTAACATAGAGCCTGTTTAAATGGTCTAAGTTTTTTAATCTTATCAATCCTTACATTTTCATATTCCTTAATCTAATTGTAGTTTGAGTCAGGTCTTCATCAATGGATTTTTGTACCACAACTCAGGAATTCCCATCTCAAGGAGTCGTCAAAATTTCTTTTTTCTACCCCTGGCAATTTTAACTATTCTTGAGTAAAAAGGATTTTGGTCTCCAGTGAGAGGTTAAGCCAAGGGATTCTGGTTTTGTTATTAATATTTACCTTGATTTAACCAGCCTGACAAATGCCCCAAGGTATTGCTGGTCAGATTTCTCATTGTAATTTCTTTTAAATTTCTTCACACTGGGTTAAATAGGGCAGACTTGTTTGGGGTCCTTTAATCTTAGGAGGCCAACAAGGGGTCAGGTTGGCCTCATTCGGTCTTTCGTAATACTGTAATAAAACCTTTGTTTTAACTCATCAATGTTCGTTTTATGTAGCCCCAATTTTTTCTCCAACTTGAGTTACCAGGCTGAACTCTTAAGGGCAAAAATTTTAGGTTGTCTTTTAGTAAGATTTTACCATTTAATTTATAGGTTCTTAACTAAATGTACCCCAGTTCTGTAAGACACAGCCCAGAGAGCTACACTGGGGTACAGAAATGGAATTACCCATATTACTAAGGTCTTTATCAATTAAAGTGATTACTTATTTTACCTAGAGCAATGTTAAATAAGACCCAGGATTAGACAGTTTACATAAAAGAGCAAACAGGGAACAAAGAGTTATAAAGTCTATCAGTTCATGAATCCTTATATTTCTCTAAAGTTCAGCCAGCCACAAGTCAGAGAGAACAGACAAGACAATAGGAGGGGTTGAGTGACCCAAACTTTCCACTACATCTGAAACCCTAAGTATTATTCCCTCAGCATGGATGAAGTCAAGGTTTGCTCAGTCTGGTCTATATGAGATGAATAGCTGCTTTGAGTTAGCCCGAAATGAGCTTCCACTGCTCGCTCCCTCTAGGTTTGTTGAAATGAGGCCAGAGTTGCCCCTCTTCCTATGAGATGAGACATAGACTGAACGGAAAACAAATACAGCCTCAAGCAGACTGACAAACAAGACTTCTCCCTCACAGTTTGCATGAAGTTTCCCTGAGTCTGGCAGAAGGAGACCAGACAAACATGATTTTTTTCTCTTGGTTCCTACCGAGTTTCCCCAAGTTCAGGAGAGAGCGACTAGATTGAACACACTAATGAAGATTTCTCAGGACAGTTTTCTTCCTTGTTCCTATTCAGATTTCCTTGAGCTTAAAAGAGTAGTGTTCCTGGGATTGTCACATGCAAACCTTACCAGAAGATGTCTTCATTTTTCAAAACCAAAGAAAATTCCAAAAACTTTTTAAGTTTTTGTTTCTTATGCTGCAAAAAAAAATGCCTTAGGTTGGGGGGGGGGGCACCCCATCATAGACTGCCCTCCAGCCTCTGCCTTCAAGACAATAGTTGTGGGCAGCCACTAGGTGGAGGCCTGCTGGCAAGCTCTGGGCCAGAGTCCACAAATCCACAGGCAAAAGGGAGGCCCCAGTTAATCTGGGTGCCAAAACTGTTACCAAACTTAGGGGGTTCATGTGCCTGTGCCCATTAAAGCCCAACACGACAGGAACAGGAGCTTGCAACAAAGAAAGTCAAGGTTTATTACTTGAGGAAGTGGCTCGTGCTTGGAATCACAGGTGAGCTAATGCTCAAAGACCTGGCCCTTTAATGGGTTTCAGGGGATGAATTATATAGGGGAAAAGTCATTAATCACAGTGACTAAAGGAGGTAGGGTCATGGTCTCTGCTGGTTGGTCATTGCTAGGATAGGGAGTAGTTGATTAGTGCATCTTGTCCTGATGTCAGCTATGCCATTGCTTTATCTGGTTTCACCACTTTTCTGCGTCAGGACTGAAACACAACTGAGGCCTATATGTTATCTTCAGTTTGATTGAAACTCTGTCTCTGTGTTTAATAGACCCAAGGCTTTGTTTCTAAGATTATTTGATGTTGACCAGAGCCTTATTTCCCTGAGGGCTTAATGATTAAGAGAGTGGGCATTGCAAGAGAGAAGGAAGCAGGTGAGTCAGGGTGCTGGATAAAGTCAGTTTGAGTGAAAACGAAAGAAAGGAGAAAAGGTCATATTAAAGAAATAACGTTTCTGTGCCGTTACATTACTACCTCTTAGAGATTCTGATTGTTTTGGGGTGAGGTCAAGCATTAATATTTTTTACATTTCCCAAGTAAATCTAAAAAATGAGGCTGAGAGCTACTGTACTATATGTTTCTAGGAGATAACCCTCTCCAAACAAAAAGCTGTTTAAAGATAAAAGAAATATATTTAAAAGGATTCCTGAAAGAAACACTAGAAACTGAGGGAAAAGTGAAGATAGAGGATATATAAAATAGAGTAGTTTTTAACTAAACTGCTAAAAGTATTAACATTTGAAGGTTGAAGCATGAGGAAAGACTCCACTCTTGTTCTAACTAGCTTGGAAACTTATACTGTTTTGAGCTGTCTGGTCCTATGCCAATGCCTGCATATACCTACAGACCTCCAGGTAAGCCTCTAATTATTCCCTGAAGAACTCACATATCCACGTCACCTGATTACCCCCCCCCCCCCAAAGGACTCACATATGCATCTACCTGAAATCCATTATTTAGATCACTGGGACTGACCAGACTTCCTGGCACCCATCTGCCAGACCATCTGGTATCCATTATCCTTACTGTCTGAGATCTAACTAATAATTGTCCTGAATCAATTCTAGGGCTAAGAATGCAGGAGTGATAATTCTCAAGAATGTACTTTTTACTACAAGAATCTTTAACTTTTTTTTTGGAACACTTCTGGGTTTTTGCCTAGATGTGATCCCAGTTTGCAAACTCCAGGGCCCTTAAATTAATCTCTATTCTTTATTTATAGAAAAGCCTCCAGACTCTCTTTGAGTTTCTTTTACAGAACAAATTGTAAGGCAGAGGTTAGAATGACAATAGTATGTGTATTATTTTCTTTTTTTTCTCCATTTTTTTTGTTCTTGTTATCCACCATGTGCCTCACAACTTTCCTCACCTTCCTTAAAGTTTTCAATTCACTTTGTTTATAATACTCCATTTTCTAAACACTATAGCTCTGATTTTTATATTTGTATAATGGTAGCTATCCAAAACTTGAAAGCCAGGACCAGAGCAGATTCTAGAGAAAGTGAAGACAGTCAGACCACCTCTTAAAAGCCTAAAGAATATTATCATTTATGTCTCAGCATTTACAGTCTCAGTGAACTTTCTTAGAAATTGATTACAATCTCAATCAGGTTCCAGATTCTATACCACAGACTGTGAAAAAGATTCAAGATTATTGTATAATATAAAGTAATAAGTACCAATTTATACATCATATAAATATGTGCACACTGTATAAAATGCACAGAAATTTCCCAGTTTTTTTTCTTCTTCCAGGCTCTCTAGCTTCCATTCTATATTGGCCCAAGCTGGAAAAAATGGTAAATCAACAATGACATGGGCCTTAACCTTATCTGATCTAAATTTCTGTTGTGAGTTTTAGAGACCAAAGAGGTTGAAACAAGTCTGAGAGATTTGATTGCAAGGATGATAGGTAAACAGAAATTTAAGGGAAAGCAAAGCACAAGACTGGGCAGTTCAAAGCCTTTTTGAAAATTAGTCTAAATTTTTGACCCACGTGGATGAAAACAGGGCACATGTTAACCTGAATAGCTCAGGGAAGGCCTGTGTTGCAGCCTTGCAAACTCAGAGACCTAAGGTAACCAAAAAGGATGGTCTGAAATTAAAACATTTTAAAACTAAAAACCAGTTTATGGTGGGTAGTCATGTGTTCATCTGTATGGTCTTTATATATTTGTCTGTGTATCATATGAGGTGTGTTTTCTGCCTCTGGATGGCATTACTAAAGGGTGATATTTTATTGGCCTGAAAAGATTGAATACTTATATAAATTAAGCAGAATTCTGTGGTCTGGACAAAATATTTAATATTAAAACTGGTTTAAGTTTGATTAGTGTCTTTTAGAGTTATGACCATAATGTATGTGTTTATTTTACCTAGATTTACAAAGAGGTTAAGATATAATCCTTTGGCTAAGTATATTTGACAACCTTCCCAAAGTTTAAATTTTAGGAGGCTTTTTAACCAAGAGAGGACTTTGTCATTCCATGCCTCAAGGATTTATTCTCTCTTCTTACAAAAGAAATGTTTTTCAAACAATATTAGGCCTATTTAAAGTACTTAAAATTACATGAGAGCTTTGTCAAATAAAAAAATTAATAATAATAACTATGTTATATTTGTATACATATATTTTATCAAAATGGATGTTCCAGAAATTTCAGCTTGCTCTAGAAAGGAACTTGCAAGGATTCAGAGCCAAGTTCAAACAGGAAAATCTCAGGGGTAGCAGGTGTCTAGTCACTGACACTGGGCAAGCCAGGAGTGATGGTTCCCTGTGGGGGCATCCAGCAGTGGCACTTTAGACATTGGGAATCTCTGAATTATTTACAATGCTCAATAAACACTTCCAATAAGCCAGGTAGAACATTTTAAAATCTTAAACATGCCCGACTGAAATGGCTCAGCGGTTGAACATCGACCTATGATCCAGGAGATCTCAGTCCAATTCCCGGTCAGGGCACATGCCCAGGTTGCAGGCTCGATCCCCAATAAGGGGTGTGCAGGAGGCAGCCGATCAATGACTCTCTCATCATTGATATTTCTATCTCTCTCCCTCTCCCTTCCTCTCTCAGAAATCAATAAAGACATTTTTCGCCTGGCAGGGTGTGGCTCAGCGGTTGAGCATTGACCTAGGATCCAGGCGATCAGGGTTTGATTCCCAGTCAGGGCACATGCCCCGGTTGTGGGCTCGATCAGTGACTCTCATCATTGATGTTTCTCTCTCTCCCTCTCCTTCTCCTTTCCTCTCTCTGAAATCAATAAAGATATATTTTTTAAAAAATCAATAAAGACATATTTTTAAAAAAATAAAAAAATAAAAATAAAAATCTTACACATTATTTCTTCTTTATATGTTGATATTGTGTATTGAATTTAAATATACATAGACTTTATATTATTCTCTATGCCATCTGATAGTAATTATTATTTACCAAGAAGTTGTCATTATAAAACAGCAAAGTTTTTTTAATCAATTGTATTATAATCAAATTGATAAGGGAAAACTCAGTCTAAAATGGCTGACAGTTCCCCCCCCCCTCCCGGGGCTTCCCCTTCCTGCACCCTGCCACTTTCCTGGGCCACCAAACTAGATAGGTTAGCCCCGCCCTCCTATTGTAACCTAGGCAGAAGCATGGACGATATATAACTCTTTGCCTGATTGTGTTTGGGGCTCAGACTTTGGACTTGGACTCCTCTGGGCCTGCTGGTGTAAAATAAACCTCCTGAACCCTGAGCCTCTGAATGCCGCTTGGTCTTTCTGTAAGGTGAACATCTTCGGTTCCACAACAAAATCTCTAACCATGCCACTTTAAGTTTTGTAATTTATAGACAGTCATTATTTTACTCTGATGCATTTGCAAATATGTTACATCTTTAGAAAAAAAAATTCATGAAAAGAACTCTGACTTACTCTAAATTACGGGTTTTTAAGCAGGTCATATCTTTGAACTGGATGAAAATTTATAGAAGTCTAAGAAATAACTGAATTCATGAAATTATTGGAAAGTAATCAGATTAAACAAACAAAAAAGGTTATAGGACTAAATGAACTGAGGATGATTATTGTTCTTATGACTCTGTTTAAAATATTGCTGATTAAAGAAATCTTTTTGTTTTCCAAATGTAAGGAAAACTAAAAGCAGACTTTCTGCATTATTATCAATTATTCATTAACAAGGTTACAGGGACTAATAAACTAGCAACATTCATTTCACAGTACTCCCAGGAGATGAAGACACCAAAGACCACAACTTACAACCAAGAGATTTTGTCCATTGAGAAAGACATTAATTAAAGACTCTCTCCAGTGGTGTTAAAAGGGACCTTATCAGGTGCCTTAAATGAAAATGGACATCTGCCCCAATCTCTGACAGTACCCTCCATCTACAGCGGAGATCAAAGACATTTCAAGGATAAGCAGCCACTCCCCACTGAGGCAGACAGCTATCCCAAGATGTCAACAAGGTCTGTATGCTCACAAATTACTGCTGCGCAAACTTTGTTCTTATATCACCTAATTGTTATTGATTGAATGTACATAAAATATTTTTATATTGCTATTATGGTTTCTTAATGGAAACAATAACTGTTTCAACAGACCCTCTAACTTATTAGATATGAAAAATTTAACTTGGGTACTTACTGATCTTTCCCACCTACTAGACAATGATTAGACATTTTCTGTTCCTAATCAGTGTTACTGGTTTAATACTATTGCTCTTGTTTCTGGTATGCAAATGTTATACTAGATACAGAAAAACAAAACTTAAACAGCAAAAAGACTCCAATAATAGTAGCTCAAAAAATTAGAAATGATCCAGAATATTTTTTAAATATAGGATCTGACTATCTCCCATTTACCTGCCTTTTATTTTACAGGGAAGGCCTGAGTGGCAGCCTTGAAACCTGAGTCCTAAAGCAACCACAAAGGATGGTCTGAAATTAAAACTTTTTAACTAAAGCCCAGTTTATGGTGGGTAGTCATGTCCTAGGCTGGTATCTTCCATGACAAAGGTCAATCTTTACCTTAGCTGAGCCTATCTATTGTCTTTTTGCATCTATGATAACATATCCATGGAATGTCAAAGTAATTTTCCTTTTTCCAGACCCCTCAAAGTACAAGCACCACTCTGTGGAGACCACAAATCCTCTCATTGTTATTGAGTTGTTAGACTGTTATTATCCCTCACCCACCAAAGTAAAAGAAGTGTGTCCATCATTTTCCTTTTTATCCAATCCCAGAATTTTCCCTACTCCCCCGACTTTGCTTTCTCCCTCCTCCCCAATGTATCATCAATGGATTTCATGTAACCCACTTATGTCTTCTCTTTTGATTGTAATGTATAAAACAAAATGCAAAACTGTCATTCTCTGTACATCTCAATCCACTGAGATTCTAATTTCCGGAAATTGTCGACAATTTGTATCAAATAAACTCACAAAAATTCTTCATTGTTAATGTAAGAAATCATTCAAACCTGTGAAGAATTTTTGTGAGTTTATTTGAGCCAAACTGTTGACAATAACTGGGAAGCCAAAACCTCAAGGGACTGAGATAATGCTCTGAAGAATGGCTGTTTTGCACTTTGTTTCATGCATTACAATCAAAAGAGGAGACATTAGTGGGTTACATGAAATGAACTGGTGATAGATTAGGGAGGTGGGAGAAAGCAAAGTGGGGAAACCTCTGGTATTGGATAAAAAGTGAAATGATAGACACATACTTCTTTTACTTAGGTGGGTGCAGGACAGTTAACAGTCAATAATTAACTCAATAGCAATTAGGGGATTTGTGGTCTCTGCAGAGTGGTGCCTGTGCTTTGAGGGGTCCAGAAAAAAGGAAAACATTTTGACATTCCAAAGATAGGTATTATAGATGCAAATAGACAATTGACAGGCTTAATTAAGGTAAAGATTGACCTTTGTCAGGAAAGATACCAGCCTAGGACATGACTACCCACAATAAACTGCTTTATTTATTTTTAAAAAATATATCTTCATTGATTTCAGAAAGAGGAAGGAAGAGGGAAATAGAAACATCAATGATGAGAGAGTCATTGATCGGCTGCCTCCTGCACGCCCTGGACTGGGGATCGAGCCCACAACCTGGGCATGTGCCCTGACCGGGAATCTAACTGTGATCTCCGGGATCTTAGGCCAACACTCAACTGCTGAATCACACCTGGCCAGGCCATAAACTGTTTTTTAGTTAAAAAGTCTTAATTTCAATTCATCCTTTGCAGTTACTTTAGGTCTCTGAGTTTGCAAGGCCATCATGCAGGCCTTCCCTGAGCTTGTCAGGTTTAGTATGTGGCCCCTTTTCTTCCACAACAGTTTTGAATGTTTCTTATGTTAAAACTGGGATAGTTGTCTCACTATTCTAAGCCTTATTTTTCCTGTTTATGGAATGAGAGTGGGACTAAATGATCTGTAAGGTCTCTCCTAGCTCAAATACTCTTAATTGCCATTGTAAAGATAAACCAGGATATATCTGCCCTGTGAAAACCAGAGGTTCAGAGTAGGTAATGGGGCAAGGATTGAGACTGGACAATTCAGACCAGGTACTGAAAGATGAGGTCAACATTAATAGGAATGCCATGGTTCTGGTGTGTGATTGTTGCAGAACCAGGGACGTTCACATTACGGAAAGACCAAGCGGCACTCGGAGGCTCGGGGTTCAAGGAGGTTTATTTTATACCAGCGGGCCCAGAGGAGCCCAACTCCAAAGTCTGACCCCCGAACACAACCGAGCAAGGAGTTATATACCGTACATGCTTCTGTCTAGGTTGCGGTAGGAGGGCAGGGCTAACCTATCTAGTTTGTCCTGCAGGAAAGTGGCAGGGTGCAGGAAGAGGAAGCTGCAGGGGAAACTGTCAGCCATTTTAGACCGAGTTTTCCTTTATCATTCCCCCTTTGATGCCCCCGAGGCAGCGAGCCTCAGAGAGCATCGTTAAAGTCATCTAGCTGCCAATACCCTCGTAAAGCTAGGACCTTGGCTGTGGTTAGGCGGGAGACTGAATTGTAAGGTCCAGTCAGGAGAGGCTGTCGCAGCAAGTCCAAGTCCAAGGATCAGGGTGATGAATAGGGCTGCAACTAGGAACCAGAGGTCTTCTGTGCTCATTAGGTAGTTGTCCGCTTTAGCCGGATCTTGAGGGGGTCACCTGGGTCTGGGCTGGCTCTCCAATCATCCGAGCGCTCCTAGGGAATGTCATGGGATTTCTTGACTCCGGAATGATGGACCCACTGGGAGATACCTGTAACTTTAAGAGCAGTGGGGGTGGTTAAAACTACAGTGTGGGGTCCTGCCCAACGTGGCCTGATGGGTTCTTTTTTCCAGTCCTTGGCCAAAACTAGGTCTCCAGCCCAGAATGGATTGACCGGGGTCCCTAGAGGGATGGGGGCCCTTTCAACTGTATACTGCTGTAGTTCTGACAGGGTGGTTCCCAGGGCCTGGAGTTGTTCTGTAAGGGTCCGTTTTCCTACTTGATGTAGGTCTCCCAGGATGATTCCTAAACTTGGGGGAGGCCTAAAGTAACTTAAAAGGGGAAAAGCTTAACTTTCCAGAAGTGCAATGGGTATGTAGCAGGGCCAAGGGGAGTAGATCTACCCGGGAGAGACTAGTTTCTTGGCTGTCTGCCTAATGTTTCCTTAAGGGTATGGTTCATGAGCTCTACTATCCCTGAGCTCTGAGGCCGATATGCTGTGTGAAGTTTCCATGATATACCGAGGGCCTTTGACAGAGTCTGGATGATTTCAGTTACAAAGGCTGGTCCATTGTCACTGTGGATGCTCAGTGGCAGGTACAACCTAGGGAATGACCTCCCGTAGGAGGGCCTTCACAACTCCTGTGCTTCTTTCAGTCCTGGTGGGAAATGCTTTGGCCCATCCTCAGTATGTGCAAACTAAAACCAGGAGGTACCTGTACCCATGTCTGGGCAGGATCTCTGTGAAATCTATTTCTAGGTCCTCAAAAGGAGCGTTTCCTGTTCTCTGGACTCCAGGAGAGGGCTGAAGCATGGAATGCGTGTTGTTCCTGGCACAAGTAACACATCATTCCCCTACTGCTCAGCAGAGGGCTGGCAGGTGGCTGATATAATACTGTTTTTTTCAGAAGAATTTCCAGGGCAGTTTTTCCAAGATGAGTGAGCTGATGGTACTCAGATACCAGGTGAAGCCTGATGGTTACTGGGACTATGATGCGGCTATCAGGTAGTCACCACCAGTCCTGTGCTGTGAGGGTAGCCCCTTCTTCCTTGACCCATTTAGTCTCCTCAGGGGTGTACTCAGGCTGGTGGGAATCTTTTACTGGTGCAAGGACTGGAGTTGGGTCTGGATGGGATGGTTCCTTCTGGGCAACTGCTTTTGCTGCCTCGTCCGCTAAGTGATTTCCCTTCACAATGAGATCAATTCCTTTCTTGTGTCCTTTGCAGTGGAGAATGGCTACTTCCCTTGGGAGCCAAACAGCTTCCAGTAGTTTTAAGATTTCTGCTTTATTCTTAATAGTTTTTCCCGCTGTTGTGAGGAGGCCTCTTTCCTTGTAGATGGCCCCATGTATGTGGACCATGGCAAATGTGTAGTGGGAGTCAGTGTGGATGTTAACCCGCCTGCCCTTGCCAAGAGTTAGGGCCTTCTTCTGTGAGATGTGAAACCCAGCTTCTGACAGTAATTTGAGGAGGGCCCGCATTCCTGCCATGCAATGTTCCTTGGTTTCGCTGGCAAGGAGTAGGTCATCCACGTACTGGATAAGGGTACATTGGACAGCCTCTTGCGAGTAAGCAGCTAAGTCAGTGGCTAGAGCCTCCCTGAATAGGACAGGTGAGTTCTTAAAACCCTGTGTTAACCAGGTCCAGGTCAGTTGCACCTGTCTTCCTGTATCTGGATCTGTTCATTCAAAGGTGAATAAGGGCTGACTCTGGGGTGTGAGCCGAAGGCAGAAGGCATCTTTTAGTTCTAGGAAGGTGAACCATGCGGCAGTGCCAGGGACCTGGCTGAGGAGGATGTCTGGGTTTGGAACCACTGGATGTGTAGCAGAAAAGACTCAGGCCGTACACCGGAGGAGGCGAAAGGATACCTTTATTTAATACATGCGGTCCCAGAGGAGGCAGTCTCCAAATTCTGGGCCCCAAACAAAGGGCTTGGGTCAGCTTTATAGGGTCGTAGGTCGGGCCTGCTTTTGGCGCAAAAATAGTGGGTGGGGTTACAGAGGTTAGATAAGGTTACATATACATTCAGACAGGTAACCTGATACCTGAAATGGGGAACCTTCCTAAAATGGCGGCGGTTCCTACCTCATTTCCCCCCTCTGATGCTATTTGTTGCTGCAGCAATTATTGCATCATGATACATGTCCCTATCCTCGGGGTCTTCCGTTTCCCGGAGGCTATGATAATGGACCTGCTGAAGGGCTAGAATCTTGGCGGTGGCCCTTCTGGTAACAGTGGTTTCTAGGGTCTGGATGGCCATTCTAATTACATATGGCCCAATAGATATTCCTATTAGGATGATAAGAACGGGCCCAATTAATGGAATGAGCCACCGGACCCAGACCTGAGTGTCTAGGCCCCAATTCCAGTTACTAGCCTCCTCTCTGCCTCTCTGTATGCTTTCTTTTAATTCCTTTACTTTCTGTGTTATCACCCCGGACTGGTTGACAAAATAACATTCTTCACCTAGGAAAAGGCACTTTCCCCCCTTCTCAGCCATCAGTATGTCTAGAGCTCGGCGATTCTGCAGGGTTACTCCTGTGAGTGAGTTTACCTTTTGCTGGATGGTGGCTAGGGAGTCAGCTACCTTCTCTATGTCTAGATTCAGCCTCTCAGATAGCTTGTAATATGTTGAGGCTGAAAGCCCTAGTCCTCCTATGCCTGTCCCGACCCCTGCGGCTACTCCTACCCCTGCTAATATGGCAATTCTGGCTGCTCTCTTCGTCCACCCTGTGGCTCCCTTCGGGCGGAGTGCTGCTAATATATCCTGGCTAGTCCTCAGGCTGATGGTAGGTACTAAGAATATTTCTACACACTTCCCAGTCCAGTTAGTCGGCAGGCACTGGTAGGCCTCTCTGCCACACAGGAGGAACAGACCAGAGTCTTCACAGAGGCTGCTATTATTGGGTATGCTGAGGTTTTGGGCACAGAGCTCCTGGTTCAGGGCCCCTAATTAGACCATTCCTGGTGAAGCCTCCTTGGGTATTATACAGGTAACATTAGATCCTCTGGGATCTAAGAAAAAATCTGTGGCAACCGGTCCTAGCGAGAGAGTTTGATTAGGATTTATAGGGGGCCTGGAGTGATTCCAGGTCCCAGGGACCAGAATTCCTAGGAGTTCCTTTTCTCTGAAAGGGAGGCATACCTAGCATTCCTTTGTATGGTTGCTTGCATTCTGGTATGCAGAGTAGATGGTCTGTACTATTCCCTGGACCTGTAGCGTTGGGTTCAACTCCTGTAGGGTTCTTTGGAAATTTGTGAAGTTAACCCCCTTGTAGGTTATTTCCTGTTGTTTTAGTTTCCTGGTTACCTCCTTAATTGCATTCCTTTTTGCTTCCTCAAATTTCTCATGATTCATGTTACTTAATGGCCATATTAGGTCCCAACGTACCTGCCACCCGGGTGTTCCATATCCTTGGCACTTCTGAGCCTGGTAGCCCCTAGTTCCCTACATAACCTCTGTCCAGTAGACCTTATTATTCCAGGTACACTGAGCCTTGTTTGGTTTCACACAGTCTGGTGGCATGTCAGTACTATAGGAAAAGGGGCTTCCTTCAACTACATAAGATACTATACCCGAGAGTCTTTTTCTCTCTCTCGAGGTGCTGCACTGGCACCGGGGAACTGTGATAATGGCAGGGGCACTTATAGGAAGCAAACTATATATCCACACAAACAAGCAAAACTGAGGTATAGTCCCCCAAGGGCTATCTGCCCCCACAGGTTCCAGTCCTGAGGTGCCGTCGCCACCAGTCCTACTCCAAAGATTGTGGCGAGGAGCCCGGCAGCTGCAAGGTACCATTCTGGACAATGATCCATTCGTGGGTCGGTACTTTCCTTAGCTTCAAGGAGGGTAGCCGCGGCTCCTCAGGTTCTCAGGTTCTCCATTGACCTCAGGATCGGCTGCCCTCTTGATTCAGGTGTGATGGACCCAGGGCACTGCTCCTGCAATCTTAAGGGCAGTAAGGGTTGTTAATATGACTAAGTGGGGTCCAGTCCAAGCCAGCTGGAGTGGCTCCTTCCTCCAGTCCTTAGCCCACACGTAATCTTCCGGCCTAAACGGGTGCTCTGGCCTCCCTCTAGGGACTGGGTCCGGCCTAGTCCGGCCTGTTCTAGTGTCTTCCCCAGTTTCTGGAGATATCTAGTCTGATTGGCTTCCCTGATTATTCGTAGTTCTCCCCTCGGGTTGGGCAATATTGCTGGTGGTCGCCCGTACATGAGCTCAAAGGGTTTGTAGCCCGTGGAGTTAGGAGCATTTTGAACCCTGAACAAAGCTAAGGGGAGTAAATCAGGCCATGGCTGGTTAGTCTCTTGATGGAATTTTGCTAGTGTCTCCTTCAGAGTTCGATTCATCCGCTCCACCTTCCCTGAGCTTTGAGGTCTGTATGCAGTGTGTAGCCTCCAGGTTATTCTTAGTTGCCTTGCTAGCTCCTGGATGACTTTGGTGACAAAGGCTGGCCCATTATCGCTGCCGATGGAGGTCGGCAGTCCAAAGCGGGGAATCATTTCTCTTAAAAGGGCTTTTACTACCTCTAGGCTTTTCTCAGCCCAGGTGGGGAAAGCCCCTACCCACCCGAAAAGGTGCAGACAAGGACTAACAGGTATTTGTAACCCTGGCTTGGCTTTATTCCATGAAGTCGACCTGCA
This sequence comes from Miniopterus natalensis, assembly GCF_054644295.1. Lineage (NCBI taxonomy): Eukaryota > Metazoa > Chordata > Mammalia > Chiroptera > Miniopteridae > Miniopterus > Miniopterus natalensis. The sequence continues at coordinate 55,233,529 of NC_142103.1, read as the reverse complement.
AGTCCTCAAAGGGCTGCTTTCCCTTTTGTTGAATGCCTAAGGTCCTTTGTGGGTGTGGAGCAGCGTTGTTCCGCGCGCAGGTTGTACACTGGGCCACAGTTGTAGCGCATATGCTGGCCAGGTTGGGGAAGTAGTAATATTTCTTTAGCAAGGCCTCCAGGGACATTTTCCCTAGATGAGTCAGGGTGTGGCATTGCCTCACTAGATTGCTCTCCTGGGTCTGGGGCACATGCAGCTGCCCATCTGGCAGTTCCCAGATGCCAGTCGTAGTCTGAGTACACCCCATCTGGATCGCCCACTTTTGTTCCTCAGAAGTATAGTCCGATTGCGTAAGGCTGAGATCTAACATGGCTCCTTCTAGAGCTGGAGCACTGGCTGGGGCACTTGCACCCTGGGCTGCTTCCTTAGCCGCTCGATCTGCCTGCCAGTTTCCTTTTGCTATTTCTGTTCCTTCTCTCTGGTGCCCTCGGCGATGGATTACTGCCACCTTGGCCGGAGCCCACACTGGCTCTAGCAGCTTAAGTACTTCAGCCTTATTTTTAATGTCCTTCCTCTCGGCGGTAAGTAGTCCTCTCTTCTGGTGGATGGCGCCATGGATATGTACAGTGGCGAAGGCATACCGGGAATCTGTGTATATATTGACCTTCTTCCCTTCTGACACTCTAGGGCCCTGATTAACGCCCACAGTTCTGCCCTCCGCGCCAACCACCCAGCTGGTAAGGGTTTTGCCTCTAGTGTTTTTTTATCACTTACTTCCTAGCACCCGGCCAGCCATTTCCCATCAGTCATGTAGCTACTGCCGTCTGTATACAGGGTCAGGTCTGGCTGGCTTAGGGGCTGGTCCTGCAGGTCTGGCCGGCTGGAGTACACTTCCTCCATCACTTCTAGGCAGTCATGGTCTGGCTCTCTGAGTTCAGTAGGGAGGAAAGTGGCCGGGTTCATCCACTGCACCGTATTAATCTTCACTTGGAGGTTCTCATGCAATATTCCTTGGTACTGGGTCAGCTGGGGGTTTGACAACCATTTGTGACCTTGTCTTGCTAAAAGGTTAGATACAGCATGAGGGACAAACAGGTTGATTTCCTGTCCCAAGGTTAATTTGTCCACTTCTTGTAGGAGTATAACTGCAGCGGCTATCGCCTGTAAGCACGGGGGCCATCCAGTGGCGACATTGTCCAGCTGCTTGGACAGATAGGCGACCGGCCTCCGCCATGGTCCTACTTTCTGTGTCAAGACCCCCAGAACTGTCTTTTCCTTTTCATGCATGTACAGTTTGAAAGGGCGACTCGGGTCTGGCAGGCCTAAAGCAGGGTCTTGACCAAGGCGGTTTTTGATGATCTGGAAGGCGTCTTCCTGTTCTGCCTCCCATAGGAAGGGGGCCGTGTCCGGACCCTTCAGTGCCTGGTATAGTGGTTTTGCGAGGGCAGCATATCCAGGTATCCAGATGCGGCAGAACCCAGCTGCTCCTAGGAACTCACGTAGCTTCCTTCTGGTTGCAGGGACGGGCAGGGCCTGGATCACCTGCTTCCTCTCCTGGCTTAAGACTCGCTTTCCTTGGGAGATTAGGAAGCCCAAGTATTTTACCCGGGGCTCGCAGATTTGGGCTTTTCTCCACAAGACTCGATATCCCGCCTGGGTTAAAAGTTCTAGTAATCGGCAGGTCCCTTCCCAACATCGGTCCCGCGTAGCTGCTGCCAGTAAGAGGTCATCTACATACTGTAGTAGTGTCAGGTCGGCTTCACTGTCCATGAACGGCCTTAAACCCCATCCTAGAACTTCCCTGAAAAGAGTAGGGGAGTTCTTAAACACTTGGGGCAGCCTAGTCCAAGTTAACTGTGTTTTGGCCATTGAGTGCGGGTCCTCCCATTCAAAGGCGAAGAGGGGCTGACTCTTCTTAGCTAGTCGGAGGCAGAAGAAGGCATCCTTCAGGTCTAGGCACGTAAACCAGGCAGCCTCCGGAGGGAGCTGGCTGAGCAGGGTGTATGGGTTCGGAACTACTGGATGCAGAGTGGCAGTTGCCTCATTTACGGCCCATAAGTCCTGGACCGCCCTATATCCTGTCCCATCTGGCTTCTTTACTGGGAGCAGCTGGGTGTTCCATGGGGACTGGCAAGGAATGAGTATCCCCTCCTTCAGGTGCTTTTGGATAACTTCCGCTATGCCAAGCCGTGCTTGCCGCGGGATGGCGTACTGGCGGATCTGCTTCGGCCCCGCTCCAGGCTTCATATCTATGATGAGGGGGCATGGTTTCTGGCCAATCCTGGTGGGTTATCTTCAGTCCATACTTGGGGATACTGCGTGCAGAGGTTGGCAATTCTTTCGTCTGCATCTGGGCCTCTTGCGCTTCCTTCTAGTTTCTCGTAGAGGAGTTTCTCTCCTCTCCCCTGGGAATGAGGACTGCCATCACAGACAGTGCCCTGACCTGTAAGTGGGCTTCCCCCGATGGCTGAAAGGAGATCTGGGCCCCTAGTCTGGCCAGCAGGTCCTGTCCCAGGAGTGGGACTGGGCACTCTGGGAGGTACAGGAATTCATGTCTTACTTGATGGCCCCCTAATTCTACTGTTCAGGCTTGGCAGAACCTCTTCGGGCCACTCGATAGTCCGGTTGTCCCTACAATGGAGATCTCATGCCCCAACGGGGGGGGGGGGCTGTGGCAGTGGTTACCACGGAGTGCTCAGCTCCTGTGTCTACCATGAAAGGGAGCGTTTGGTCCCCCACAGTTAACTTGACCATGGGCTCGTGGGGGCCAAGACCCAGGGAGCCTGGTCTGTCCTAGTCTGAGTCCATGCCCGCCAGGCTGAGGACAGTTGGGGCAGGAGCCTCAGGCTGAGGAGTGCCCTGGATCTGCCTCTTCTTCTTCCTGTTGGGGCACTCCCTTTTCCAGTGGCCCCTCTCCTTGCAATAAGCACACTGATCAGCTTCTACCCGGCGGTGCCCGACACTTTCTTTAGTCGGGGGTCCTCTCGGAGGCAGTGCAGGTCATCCTAGGGCTGCCGCCAGGAGGGCTGTTTTCTTCTCCATTCTCTTTCTGGCCTCCCTTTCAGCCACTTCCTCCTGGTTGTTGTAGACCTTATTGGCAATTTCTATGAGCTGACTAATGTTCATTCCTGCAAAACCTTCAAGCTTCTGAAGCTTCTTCCTGATATCCGAGGAGGACTGGGAGACAAATGCCGTATTTACCATCCTTTGATTGTCTGGCCCCTCGGGGTCAAATGGCGTATAAATTCAGTATGCCTCACACAGTCACTTGTAGAAATCTTCCGGGCATTCATCTGGTCGTTGGGTTACATTGGCGACTTTAGACATATTGGTGGGCCTTCTGGCTCCTGCTCGGACGCCATAGAAGAGGGATTCTCGATACCTCTGTAGTGCCGCCCCGCCCTCTTCGGTGTGGTGGTCCCATTCTGGCTGGACTTCAGGCGCAGCAGTTCTGGCCCACTGCGCCGGGTCTAGTGTCCCCACTAGTGCCGTGGTTTCTAGGTATTGGAGGGCCCCCTGGAGTATGCACTGGCGCTCCTCTGTATTGAATAGGGTGAGGAGTAGCTGCCGGCAGTCGTACCACGTGGGCCGGTGAGTTTGCATAATGGACTCCATAAGGTCGATTAAGGCCTGCGGTTTTTCAGAGTACAAGGGAGTGTGATGTTTCCAGTTGAGGAGATCTGTAGTAGTGAAAGGCTGATAGTAGACTATCATACGCCCTGGTAGCTCAGTCCCATCGGGCCCGACTTGCAGGGGGCCTTGGGTCTCCCTTAAGGGTAGATGTAGGGCCAGCTTGGGACAGCGTCTGGTTGCCATTGGTGAGGCTGGGACTGCTTCTGCCTGACACCATGGTGAAACTGATGGTGGGGGGCGGTTTCTAGCTCTGGGGCTAGTTCCTGCCACCTGTCTATGTATATGTATTGGTCGGGATGTCCTGGCTTCCCTGTAACTACTAGGTGTGCTGCCCGGATGATCCCCAGATTAAGAGTTCCCTCAGGGGGCCAGCCTACCCCGAATGACGGCCACTCGACCGAGCAGAAAGTGTCGAGCTGATCTGGGGTCATTGAGGGGTCCTGTCCCCTGAACCGGTCAAAGTTCTTAAGCATACAACCTAATACCGTTGACGAGGTGCCCCCCATAGCCTTTCCTGTGCAGACAAACAAGGGAGGGGGTATTCAGTTTGCCCGCCTGGCCGCTCCCCTCACGAGGATTTAGGTGCCTCTTAGCTTTGGCAGGTCATTATAAGCCCCTGACCCAGATCAGACTCGCAGGTAGGGACGGGGTCCCCCAGACTCTGACGCTGCCCTGAGCCGTATGAGGTACACCACAGAACCGCAGGTTGGGGCCCACTCAGACTCCGTAGGCGAGTGCCGGTGGAACCACATAAACATTCACACACTCACACTCCACTCAACCGAGTTTAGACATTTCCACCCGATAAGATGTCCCTGCCTGTGGCCAAAGGGGCCAAGAGAGGTGATCAATCTCTCCTTCCACCCGTAGGGTGGGCCTGATCTTGGGCTCCTGGTCCCCGGGGCACTCACCGGTTCCAAAGTGATCTCATCCCGTGTCCAGATCCGTTCGCCCTCCCCCAGCAGCCCGGGTGGGTGGACTCCGCGAGTGGCCATCCACGGAATTCCGGACGGGCTGGGACCCGAAAAGACCAGGGCGGGTGCTTCCCTCCTGCGTCTGAGCTCCGCAGACCCCCGGGGATCCCTCACCGGTGGCAAAGCGCCTGCAAGCGTGAGTCGTTTCCCAGTCAGGGAACCAAAATGTAGTGGAAAAGACTCAGGCCGTACACTGAAGGAGGCGAAAGGATACCTTTATTTAACACATGCGGTCCCAGAGGAGGCAGTCTCCAAATTCTGGGCCCTGAACAAAGGGCTTGGGTCAGCTTTATAGGGTCGTAGGTCAGGCCTGCTTTTGGCATGAAAATAGTGGGTGGGGTTACAGAGGTTAGATAAGGTTACATATACATTCAGGCAGGTAATCTGAACCTGAAATGGGGAATCTTCCTAAAATGGTCGTGGTTCCTACTTAAAATGGTGGCGGTTCCTACCTCAGATGCAAGGAGATACTTACTTTGTTGATGGCCCGGAGGTCCTGCACTGGCCGGTATCAACCCCCAGGTTTCTTGACAGGCAGCAAGGCAGTGTCCCAAGCCAATTGGCATTCGACCAGGATATCAGAGTCCCTGAGCTTGACTAGGTGGTCTCATATACCCAAGTGTGCCTCTCTTGGGATGGGATACTGCCTTTGTCTCTACGGGAGAGCTCCGGGTGTTAGCTGAACTATCACTGGGGCCTGGTTGAGGGTGAGTCCAGGAGGATTATCTTCAGCCCAGGTGAGAGGAAATTCCGCCCTGAACCCGGAGGGGGGGGTTCACTCCTTTCTGGAGTGCTGAACAACCTCCACTCTTCCTCTCTTGGGGTGATCACCGCCATAATGAGGGGTGCAGAGTCTTCGCTACCGGGGTGTAGCTGCAGGGTGGTACCCCACCTCGTTCAAAGGTGATCTGGGCCCCTAGCTTAGAGAGGAGGTCTCAGCCGAGGAGAGGGATGGGGCATTCAGGTATGTACAGGAGCTCATGCCGTACTCATTGGCCCCCTAGTTCACACAATCGAGCTTGGCAGAAGGATTTCTGGATGGCCCGGTCCCCAGTTGCTCCAAGTATTGTGGCTGTCCTCCTCCCCGGGGGGCCACAGGTGTAGTGACTACCCATTGTTCTGCTCCAGTGTCTACCATAAAAGTCACATTTTGGCCCTCGACATTCATCCTGACTGTGGCTTGTGGGGGCCGAGGAGTATCGAGCCCAGTCCCCTTTAGTCAGAGTCTATGCTGGCTAACGCAACAAGGTTGCCTTCTTATGGATCCCCTTGATATTTGCTAAGAGTCCGAGGTTTTTCTTTATTGGGACACTCATTTTTCCAGTGTCCAGTCTCCTTGCAATAGGCACACTGGTCTGCCCCCAGTGGGGTCTGTCGATTTTCCCCCTTTTGCAAGCCTGCCTTTTTTGCCCTCTTGATCCCTCCTCTCTGAGGGCTGCTGCTAGGAGGCTAACTTTCTTCTTCATCTTCTTTTCAGCTTCCCACTTGGAGGCGGCTTCTCTGTTCATGTAGACTTTGTTGGCTATTTCTATCAATTGAGTGATATTCATGCCAGCGAAACCCTCCTGTTTCTGGAGTTTTCTCCGGATGTTAGGGGCGGCCTGTGCCAAGAAGGCAGTGTCGACCATTTGCTGGCTCTCTGGTGCCTCGGGATCAAAGGGCGTGTAGATCTGTTATGTCTTGCAGAGCCACTCATAAGAGTCCCCAGGGGTTTCCCCTGGCTGCTGTGTTACTGAGGAGATTGGCCATGTTCATTGGCTTGTTGGTCCCCCCTCGAATTCCACAGAGGATTGCCTCCTGGTAGCGCTGGATGTGACCCTGGCCTTCCTCAGTGGTGAAGTCCTAGTTGGGGTGCTCCTCGGGGGCCACCCTTAGGGCCCAGCCTGCTGGATCATTCACCTCTGCGGGGGTGTTATCTTTTAGCCATTAATGGCCCCTCCTGATAATCTGACGTCTCTCCTCCATGTTGAACAGGGTATGGAGGAGCTGCTGGCAATCTTCCCAGGGTGGCTGGTGTGTCTGGAAGAGGGATTCCATGAGGTATATCATGGTCTGCGGCTTCTTGGAATACAGCGGGGTGTTATGCTTCCAATTGAGGAGGTCAGTGGTGAAGGGCCAGTAGTATATCATGGAGCAGCCAGGTTGAACTGTACCATAGTCATTCAGCCTCTCGGGTTCTCGAGTCTCTCTGACTGGCATCTGGAGGGCTCCTTGGTGTGGGCAAACTCTCCCAGCCCATCCGGGTGTGGGAGGACCTTCTCCTCCTTAAGGTGGAGGTGACACCGGTGGTGGTGGAGTATTAACATCTGGCACCAGAGGGGCTGTAGGTTCTCTAGACTCTCTGAGATAGAGGGTGGCCCGATGGGAGGCTCATCCTCTTGGTCTCCTGCAGAAACTTGAGGGGTTTGTTTTCCTTCAGGTTAAGCAATGAAAACCTTAGCTTTTCCCTGCCTATTGGCACAGAAACATACCCAAGGGGGGAGAGTCTGCACTATTTCTAACCAGGAATCTATATAAGGAAACGGGTCTGGATGGCCAAGGTTTCCAGTGACAACTTGCCAGACCCGGCAGATTGTGGGGACATCCAAGGTTTCTCCGAGGGCCAGCCAACCCTGAAGGTGGTCCATTCAAGTTCACACAAAGTGCAAAGAGTGCTGGGATTCATTTTGATGCCATAGTTCCTGGAAATGCCCTTCTCAAAATTTTTCAGCATACAGTCTAGGACGGTGGGCTTTCTCTGATGTCCTCCCATGTTCCTGTGTAGGGTGTCGGATACAGACAAAGGGTAGGGGGGGTCCCCAGAGGGACCTTTCAGATGCCCATCCGTCTGCTGCCTCGCAGCGACTTGGGCCAGCTGGGACATTACAGTGTCTGATTCTCGGGCCCCTGTCCTGTCCCTGTTTGCCTCCTCAAGTCTGGTGGGGACCACTGTGAGGGGCCGAGTGCAGGTGGCTGGATTAGAGACTGCCAAATCAGGGCAGAAGGCACCTTCCCTTCTGGGACTCCACCTTGTTGTCCACCACTCCGTACTCCCACCCAAGCTGGTGGCTTAAATGACCAGTGCAGTTGGGCTTCCTAGTCAGGGAACCAAAATGTTGTGTAACCGGAGACATTCACCTTACAGAAAGACCAAGCAGCACTAGGAGGCTCGGGGTTCAGGAGGTTTATTTTACATCAGGGAGCCCAGAGGGGTCCAACTGCAAAGTCTGAGCCCCAAACTCAATCGGGCAAGGAGTTATATACAGCACATGCTTCCATCTAGGTTGCGGTAGGAGGGTGGGGTTAATCTATCTAGTATGGTGCACAGGAAAGTGGCAGGGTGCAGGAAGGGGAAACCCCAGGGGGAGCTGTCAACCATTTTAGACCGAGTTTTCCCTTATCATGACATTGAATAAATCACTTTCGCTTTCAGGGCTGATTGTATCGCCTTTAAAGTTGACATAATAGTGCCTGATTTACCTATCTAACAGATTGTTTAAATTAAATTTTTATTGTTACAGAATTAGAGACGTCCTCCAATTTTTCCACCTCCCAGCCCCAGCCCCACCCCAGGCCTCCACCACACTTTCTGTGTCCATTGGTTATGCATATATGCATTTAAGTTCTTTGATTAAGAGTTAATGAGAAAAGCAAGAAAATTGTGAAAGTGAGAAAAGTCCTTCATATATATAAAGTTATGGTTAGATATGGAGAGTTGTGGTTAAGAAGAATTTTTTGAAGGGCAAAGAGTGAAAGCAAATGGAATTATAAAGCATTTTCACAATGTTTCTATTATCCACAGTCCGCATGAGAAATGTCCAGCCCACCTGGCATGGCTCAGTGGTTGAGCATTGACTTATGATCTAGGGAATCATGATTCAGTTCCTGGTAAGGGAATGAGTTCAGGTTGAGGGCTCAGTTCCCCATAGGCAGCCGACCAATGACTCTCTCATCATTGAAGTTTATATCTCTCCCTCTCCTTCACCCTCTCCTTTCCTCTCTCTGAAATCAATAAAGACTTTTTTTTTAAGAAAGAAAGAAATGTCCAAACCTGTAGAGAATTTTTATGAGTTTATTTAAGTCAAACTGATGGGAACTGCCAGGAAGCAAAATCTCAATGCATTGAGATAATGCTTCAAAAAGGTGGTAGTTTTGAACGTTGTTTTATACATTACAATATGAAATTCATTGCAGACAAATTAGGGAGGTGGCAGAAAGCAAAGCAGGAGACCTCTGGGTTTGGATAAAAAGTAAAATGGTAGATGTATTCCTCTTTCATGTAGGTGGGTACAGGAGAGTTAACAGTCAACAATTAACATGATTAAAATAACAATGAGAGGATTTGTATTCTCTGTGCTCTGGTGCATTGGTTGTGCACTGAGGGGTCCCGAAAAAGGGAAGTTACCCTGACATTCCAAAGGTATGTTATCTCAGGTGCAAAAGACAATAGACAGGCTCACTTGAGGTCAAGAATGACCTTTGTCAGGGAAGATTCTAGCCTAGGACATGACTACAGGCCATAAACTGCCTTTAGTTAAAAAGTTTTAATTTTAGACCACCCTTTGTGGTTATATTAGGTCTCTGAGTTTGCAAGGCTGCCATGCAAGCCTTCCCTGAGCTTGTCGGGTTAGCATGTGGCCCTTTTTCATCCACAACTATTTACAAGCTGTATAGAAGTCATTTGTAGAGTAGCATCTGTGGACTCAAAGACCTTTCACACAACCCTGGGAACTCTGCTTCTTCAAGAAAATCTGCACATTTGACCCATACTGATGAGACAGCTGATCAACATGCACTACTTAATGCCTACTGTGTTCCCAATCTGGTACTAGAGAACCCTTCAGGGGTATAGAAAAATCTAAAGCATGTTCGATCACTTTTGATGACATGTTTTAAATGTGGGAGCAAGACTACAGTATTCCTATTTTCCAATTCTACAGTTGCATTTGTGGTATGACAAGAACACTTATTTCTATGGAGACATTTGAACAACATTGAAATCTGTACTGTAATTTTTAAAAAATCAGGCTGTTTGATTATAAGAGAAAATACAAATGAAGAAATAGCATATACTACCGTCATGAGCTGCATAACAACTTTTCTGTTAAGGATGGACTGCATATCCAATGGTGGTCCCATAAGATTACAATGGAGCTGAAAAATTTCTATCCCTAGTTATGTTGTATTGCAACACATTACACAAATACCATTGTGTTACAATTACCTACAGTATTCAGTACAGTACATGTGGTACAGGTTTGTAGCCTAGGAGCTGTAAGGGAATAGGATTTGTCATGCCAAAATGTGTCTATTTGAAATAAGAATTATTTTAAGGTTCTTAATTTTAAGAAACAGCAGATTTTGGAGAAGCTCTGAAAATCAAGTAGAAGTTACACTTTGTAAAAGATGTTTACATTTGTAAAAAAAAAATATATATATATATATATATATATATATCCATTTGTAAGGATGTCTCCCTCCTTGTACCAGGAAGATGATGATGGCCCAATTTTCAGCAATTCTTATCAATGTAGAAGACAAGTGACTTAAATCTGCATAACAATTTTACCTTTGTTTACTATGCTTTTTCTGGTAACCTCCCATGATGGACTACTTCACCCCCAACAACTTCTTTTGTCTTTAGCTAAAGATAGTATTTAACATGATGGGTTGGGTCATTTCAGGGAGGTACTCAGTTTTCCTGGGTTTCTCTCCTGTTTACTGGAGGTATGAATGTTATTAAACCTTTGTTTTTCTCCTCTTAATCTGTCCTTTAGTACAGGAATGTCTTAGCCAAAAACCCAGAAGGGGAAATTATTTTTCCTTCCCTAGAGAGCAATAGGCTCTACCATGTGTGTACGAGGCTATATCATTTAGGTTTGTGTAAGTGACTCTATGATATTCACAACAACAAAATTGCCTAATGATGCATTTCTCAGAATGTATTCGTATTAAGAGGCTCATGACTCTATATGCAATTGTTCATTAAGTGTCTAAGTAGTGTGACAGACAGAGTGCTGCAGGTTTAACTGAACAGGAAGAGATCTTGTCTGCCTGGCACACATCAGAGCCAAACTTTGAACACTGAGAATTGCAGTGGAAGAATTAGAGTCACTTTATGACAGGGCACCACAAAAACAGAACCGGAAACTATCACTTAAAAGCTCAAACTCTCCAATGGATTTAATGGCAAACAACCATGAGTAATCATGAGTAAGGGATTCAGGGTCATGGGTTGTGTTGATTTGTCCCTTATTATGCAAGCTTCTGCAATTTTCTTTATCTGATTTTTTGAGTTCTTGGCAGCATACTCTCAGGGTCTTTGTGACTGTGGCCAGGTGGTCTTTCCTGCTTACAGAATTCTGCAATATATCTTGGGATTGAGTCAGTGATGTTGTCTTAAACACAGGGAAAAAAAGAGCTATGCATTTTGTGCTTAATAGGCTACATTCTTCTATAATTCTAAGCAAAGTATGCTTTATATACTTCTCTGAAACTTGCTTTCCAGGCCCCAGGACATGATTATGTTTCAGTGCAACTATGACTCTCCAAAGAGCTAATATAATAATTTTAACTAAAAGCTAAATTCTAGTATTCCTATTTTGTTATGATTTGCTATCAGTTTCACAGGGAATATTTATTTGATATGGGGTCACCAAGATAGTCTTCATTGAAGAAGGAAGATGTATAAGTTTCTGGAAAGGAGGGAAAGAGCATTCTAAACGTGAACGTAGTGGTTGTCAGAATAGCAAATTTATCCATATTGGAGGGATTCCAGTGTTAGGCAGATGGCATTACTTTGGTGCCTTAAGTAACAAAGTTCTAATCTGACCTCCATGTTACCCTGGGCAGCAAATTAACTTTTTTGGGGCCTTATTTACCTGCCTTAGGATAAATACATCAAGGGTATCTATCAGATGAAATGAAAACAAACCTCCAGTTAATAAAGGAGATATGGAAATGCCAGAAATATATCCATTTTTACAGAAATATATCACTTAATAGATATCTACACCTTGGCCTCAAAGTGCCAGTACCTGCCTACTAAGATCAGGAAGCTTCTCTCTCAATTTGGTTCCTGGATGAGTCCCCAAAGAGTTCTTTCTATGTTTAAAGAGACTCATTTTCTTCTGTGGACAAAAAGGGGCCACATGCAAGCCTGACAAGCTCAGGGAAGGCTTGCATGGCAGCCTTGCAAACTCAGAGACCTAATATAACCACAAAGGGTGGTCTAAAATTAAAACTTTTTAACTAAAGTCAGTTTATGGCCTGTAGTCATGTCCTAGGCTAGAATCTTCCCTGACAAAGGTCAATCTTGACCTCAAGTGAGCCTGTCTATTGTCTTTTGCACCTGAGATAACATACCTTTGGAATGTCAGGGTAACTTCCCTTTTTCGGGACCCCTCAGTGCACAACCAATGCACCAGAGCACAGCGACTACAAATCCTCATTGTTATTTTAATCATGTTAATTGTTGACAGTTAACTATCCTGTCAACCCCTATGTGAAAGATTCCTATTATTTTATTTTTTTATCCAAACCCAGAGGTCTCCTGCTTTGTTTTCTCCCATCATCCTAATCTATTGCCAATGAATTTCATATATTAATGTATAAAATCAGGTGCAAAACTATCATTTTTCTGGGGCATTATCTCAATGCATTGTTATTTTCCTTCTTGGAAATTGTCAACAGTTTTGTTCTGCTATAGTTTAACAGCGAGGATGACAAAGATCGCCACACTCAGAGTCAAATGAAGGAGCAAAGTTTATTGTGCTAGCAGATGACAGGGGCACCACACCCAAATCTGCCATACCCCATCCCCTACACTAGCAGTATTTAAAGCAAAAAACCAAATCCTCCTTGGCTGGAGGGGGATGAGCTGTTTTAATGGCCATGCCAAAGCGGTTGGGTACAGAAGCCGAAACAAGCATTAGTTAATTTATCTTAGGCACCATCTTAAGTTTCCGTTCCCGGAACCGGGGGCAATTTAAAAAACATTCCCTTGTGTAAAGGTCAGGGCTTAATCACAGAGTTTCAGTTGATTTCTTTTCCCACATTGTGAGTTCAGGTGGGGCCTTGCGCCATAAGTCCAGATTACTATGAGCCCAGATCAGTTCAAGGAAACTCACAAAAATTCCTCACAGGTTTGAATGTTTTTTAAGTTGACCCCTTCTATGAAACTGATGGCTGCTCAGTGGGTGTCTTAAGATACCAAGTTCAATCAAGGGAGAGCCAGGAGAATATTCTACATAAAATAGTGAATTTACTCATGATAAGACAAATGAAAGCTTCACATAAGGAACTTGCAAAGATGTATAGCCTGATCCTAAAATGCATACATTAAAAATAATATTGGCATAAGATTTTAGATAAAAAAAAACCATTACAATTTTTTGAAGCCTCCCATTTGACAGCAGAGAAACAGAAGGCCAGACTGTTACCAGGGAGATGATGAGGAGGCCTTGGTTCTTGTCTTCTTAAGGGCAAGATTTCAGTCAAGAGACAAAGTGTAGAAAAGAATTTGTTGGCTGCAGCCAAAATACACTTAGGACTGTGAAGCAAAGAAGGGCATAGAAAAAGCAATAAGAGAGGCTAGGCTGGGCTGCCTTGGCTCACTGGGAAGTCAGAGAGAGAGAAGGGGACAGGTTTGGGGATCTCTGAGAGATTCAGGGGGTGAGTCCAGGATGAGCTGCCACTTCCCCTTGCTCCCTTGGTTGAAGATCTCGTGGATTCACCTCAGAGGGGAGGAGATGGCCCTGGTGTGCTCCCCTTGGAGAGGAGTGGGGGGGTAGAGTCAGCAGGGTCCTTTGTCCTGAGCTATTTATCTATTTCTTTCCTGCAGGAATTCTTTTGTGAGGTCTCAGGGGAGTGCCCCAATAGAATATTCATCAGCTTTCCATGTGTGCTCTTGCAGGGTTTTGAGCTCCACTGATTGGTCAGTGCCAGGGCAGGAAGTCATTAGTCAATGTATCTAGTCCTAAAACAGCCACAGGGTACCACCTTCTGGTTTCACTGCTTATCTGGGGCTGGAGCTGAAATGCAACTGAAGCCTAGATGTTATCTTTAGGGAGAAAATGCTCAAGGGGTTTAAACCACATGACCAGCGATATGCTAAGGGAGGATAGATTACCCTGGGGAAAAAGTTCTTGTTTTCCCAGTTTTGCCCCTTGCTAGGCATCTGGAGCTTCCTTCCCTGGTGTGTTTCTGTACCCTAATTTCTGTTCCTGGGTTTCTGTACCTGGCCCATCTAACACAAATAATTTACTCTCAAGTGTCCTTGGTCTAGGGAAGATAGAACTTACTAGGTGGCTGCAAACTGCTGTTTGACAATCTCTGTTTCCTTATTCTAGTTGTCCTGGAATTTTCCTAGATTTTACTATGTTATAACAAGATTACCTGAAATCTCACAGTTAATAAATGTCTTCAGAATTTTATTTATCACCTATGTACTAAACTGAATCCTGAATTTATCTAGTTTTCTTAAATATTTGGCTACAACCCTCCAAATAATGTTTCATTTTTCTCTTATCCTTCTAAGAATTTTTAAGAACTAAAAATGCTTTTTCCTTCCATCAGGCCATTTGTCATAATTCTTGTTCTAACTTTTGCCTCAATAATAATAATATTTATAACACAGTTTGTCTCCACCAGGTTACAAGCCTTACTCGTATTCAAGGAATACCACCTCTAGACAGCATCACCACCTCCTTCTGTGCCCAACCCTCATCATCCCTCTGACAGACAGCAAGGATCTCTTGGCTCTGAAGAAAAATGCCACCCCCTTTTGGCAGGAAGCAGTTATGGAAAAGACCTCACACCCCTTTTCTCTGAAAGAATTTAGATCCAAGATCCTTGAGGTGGCATGTGATAGGCAGTTATAGAGACATGAGCAGAGCAAGGATGATGGGACAGGTACAGAAAGTCAAGTTCGAAAGCTCTGGATACCTAAGAAAAGATGATTGTTGGGTGGGACCTCGCCCCCAAGGTGACTTTTCCTCCTGTAGTATATTGCTGGTCATGTGGTTGGGACCCCTTGACCTTTCCTTAGAGATAGCATCTAGGCCTCAGTTGTATTCCAGCTCCAGGCCCAGAAAAGCAGCAAACCCAGCCAAGGCTGACCTCAGAACCAACTCCATTGAATGATGGCCCCCACTCTGGTGCTAACCAATCAGTGGAGACCACAACCCTGAAAGTACACACCCGGAAAGCTGCTGAATATTTTAATGAGATCTTTCCCTGGGACCTCCACTATGATAAAACCATTAGGACGGAGGTCCTAGCTCTCTCCCTCTTGGGAGCAGCCTGTATGTTTGTCTTTGCCTTTCCCTTCTCTCCACCCCCACCCAGGCTTGTCACCTATACCTTCCTCACTCTCAAGCCCCCAAAGCCCTTCCTTTGTCTCTATAACTTGTTCCCTAAGCCCATTTCTTCTAGAAATTACTTCTTCCACCTCTTTAATTTACCAAATAAAGGTTCTATTGCAAAATAAATAAGTAAATGAATAAATACATAGTCCAGTGCTCTCTTCATCATACTATGTGCTGTCACCCACAAATCATATAAGAATGTCTAACATTAACTGAGTTTACTTTATGCCAGACTCTGGGTTGTACATGTATTGTCTCACAACATCCTCAAAAGAACACAAAGAATCTGGTACTACAAATGTAAAAGGGAAACTGAGACAGATAGTTAAATGACAAAGCAGTTTACAGCCACCTAGTAAATTGCAAAATCCTACCTTTCCTATGCAAGGGCACTTAAAAGTAAATGGTTTGCACCTCTCCACCCCTAAATAGCTTAAATCACCCTACTCAGGGAGATAGATAACTGAAGACCAATTATTGCCATTTATACCAACCACCCCCCAGGACTGATAAAGTCAGGGGAATACATCTCATTTTGGTGCATCTATGACTTTTCAGTGAGTTAACAAGCAGCCTACCATGGCTCACTTCTTTCCTGTAATGTTTCTAGAGAGGCAAAGCAGAGCAACACCACCTAGGCTCTCTCCTGTTGCTTCTTCTACCCTAAGCCCTCCCTTTGTTTCATTGTTCCAGCTTTAATAAGTCTCAAAACCACCTGAACTAGTATTGTGAAATCTTTCTTGCATGAAGTGAAAAACCCACACACTACCGGCAGGGCCGAGGCAGACCCACTCTGGGCCCCGTTCCTTTACAGTGACAGTATTAATGAAGACTGAAGCTTTTAGAGGTTAATCAATTTGCCTAAGTTCAGAGAACTACTAAGTGGCTTAATTCAGGCCTATCTAACACTGAATTCCATTAACTTTATAATTATGCAACACTGTCTACAAATAGTAAAACATACTTGGAAGAATGCTAAGCCTCACTGGAAATAAATGCAAGCTGAATTAATTAATAGATACATTTTACTTCTCTTAAGTTAATAATAATAATAAAGAAGCTCAAAGCTGGAAAAGCTGCCAAGAATCAGGAACACTTACACATTGCTGATAATGATATAGTTATTCACTGTAAATCTGTATAGAGCACAATTTGGTATTATGCATCAAGAGACCTAAAAAGTCAGCCTGTTCTGAATCTAGCAATCTTATTTCCAGGATACATCCTAAGGAAATAATTATGATACATTAAAAGATATTTTTGTACAACATCTTTGATATTTCTATTAGTGGAAAACTGGGAATTGTCCAAAGTCCCCAATGGGAAATGTTTAAATCCTATGATCATAGAACACTGAAACTAGAATCTTTGAGGTCTTTTTGTTTAAACACTATTTCTTTGCCCTACCTTCACCCCCACCCCCATCCCCACCCCCCACTGTATTTTTCAAATGAAACAACTGAACTCAATTAAAGTCTGATAAAAATTGGACTGACTATTCTTCAACCATCAAACATGATAAAGACCATGAAATGTAGGAGAAAGCTATGGATAACATATAGTGACAGTCACCTATGAAAATGTAATGAAAGAAGTAAGTAAAAAGATATCCAGCAAAAAGTTAAATTTTTAGGCCCAGTTCTTGACAGCTGTCCGATATCTCTAAATTAATGAATTTTGTACCACACTGCTTAGAACATTTTCCTGATTTAGGAATCATTTATGTAGAGATGGTAGAGAAAGGAAGTGGTCCTGTTCTTAACAATGCAAAGATAATAGCCAGGCTGGATGGCTCAGTTGGTTGAGCCTTGTGCCATACACCAAAAATTTTGTAGGTTTGATTCCCAGTCAGACCACATACCTCAGTTGTGAGTTCGATCCCTGGTTGTGGCCTGTACAATAGGCAACTGATTGATGTTTCTCTCCCACATCAATGTATCTCTCTCTCTCCCTGCCTTCCTCTCTCTCTAAAATCAATTTAAAAAATATCTGTGGATGAGAATTTGAAAAAAAAGATAATCCAAAGAAAATAGAATAATTAATAGTGTTGTGGAAGTCAGACAACCTTAGATTCAGTTCCAACTCTGCCATTAAAAGCATGTGTCCATCCCTACCTTGGGACTCTGCTTTCTCATTTGCATTGGAGTAGATGCCCTTGAGAATCTTTTTCCCATAAGTAACACTGTCATTTTGTATGTTTCAGAAAGCTTAAAATTTAAATGCAAGTTTGAGTTGTTTAATTGTTTAGAACATCATGCCAAGACAATTAGTTTAAATCCTACATGTCCCCTGTCCTGTTATCACAGATCAGTCCCTTAACTCTAGTCTGCAGTCTCACAAATATCTGTTACTGGTTATGGGGAGACTGAAGAAAAGAGTGTTTGGGCTGCATTCTCAAAATGAATGTGAAAAAATCCCAAGGTAATGTTACCTGAATATGAAGAAAAAAAGGCATAATCTGCTTAAGACTCTTATGTCAGTTTGTTGGAAGTCAGTGGAAAAGATTCAAAGGAAGAAAGCAAGTAAGGTCCCCTTAATGGCCTACATTTGGAGGGGAAAAATGGAAAAAAATAATTAGTAATTTTTAGTATATACACCAGTAAGTTTTCACACAAACTTTGAATATCCCAAGGGGATGAATAAGAGGCCAATAGGGGTAGTTCACTGCCTACAGCTCCCCTGAGGAGGAGACTCCTTTCTTTTATAGTTGTGCCCTGGTAGCCAGTATGTGTGGAGATGTCCTGACAACAGCAATACTTTCCTTTACTTATAGTTTTGAAAGCTGTTCTACATCCATGACCTTATTTGATACTCACAATAGTCCTATGAGGCAAGGATGATTACATTCTCCTCATTTCACAAGTATATCAATGACCTTAAATGATCTCAAAGTTAGTAAATGCAGAGCTTGAATTCAAATCCATATAATCTGATTTGGAGTTCAATGCTCTTTCCCCAAGACACTTTTTCTCTATTTCAGGTGCAAACCCCCACAGCAGCCTCCAAGAATGACCTTTTCTTTCTTTTTCTACTGATTGGTCCATGATCTCCTCAATCCTTATATTTAGTTCTGCTTTCCATTCTGTAGTAGCCCAACATACCTAGAAATCAGAAATTTTAAAGTAGATTGTGAACGTGTTATAGGCTTGGTTGATAACATTTCTTAAGGAACTATTTATTTTTACAAACTATAAATAATTTTTCTAAGAGAGAATATTGCCCATATCATGAAAACTATTAGGAATGTCTTATGGCCAACTATTTTCTATTAAACAACTATGACAGTATGAGCATAGATTGTCCCTGTCAGCCATTACGGATCTGAGAAGGAAATAGAGAAGAGTCTTTGGGTCACACTCTCACTGACTTATTCAGATCCAAGAGCACACACATGCTTCCAGTTGCTTTATTTATTTTTAAAGATTTTTTTTTTTTTTTTTTTTTTTTTTTAGGGAGAGGAAGGGAGAGGTAGAGGTAGAGAGAAACATGGATGTGAGAACGAAACACCAATGGGCTGCCTTTTGCAAGACCCCAGTCGGGGATCCAGCCCACAACCTGGGCATATTGCCTTGACTAGGAATCAAACTGACAAGGCTTTGGTGTTCAGGATGATGCCCAACCAACTGAGCCACACTGGCCAGGGTCAGTTGCTCTATTTTTTATAGTAGGGCTTGACGACTTTTCCCTCCTCATCACAACTTCTAGCGTCAGCATAGGCTGGCTCTGAGTGATCAAATAATTTCCCTTCATCTTATGGTGTGGCATTCTGTTATTATTATTATTATTTTAAATCCTCACTAGAAGATATGCTTATTGATTTTAGAGAGAGGGGAAGGCAAGAAGAGAGAGAGAGAGAGAGAGAGAGACATCAATGCATTACCTCCCATACACACCCTGACCAAGGAAGGATCCCGCAACCTAGGAATGTGCCCTGTCTGAAAATCAAATCTACAACCTTCTGTTCAAGATAATGCTCCAACCAACTGAACCACACTGGGCAGGGTACATTCTTTTATCTTTTAACCAGGTACTTGTTCCTCCCAATTGAGACTTAATTTTGATTTGGTGCCTGGAATACACCGACGTTAGTCTTAGAGGCCATGGCAAACACTAACATCACTCAGATGAACTCAGCGAGGTGGCCAGTAGAGTTCCCATTCTCACGTGCCAGCACAGATTTACTTGTTGACTCTTTCCAGCACTTTGAGCAAACAAATGGTTGAAAGGGAGATGAATAAAAGCCAAGGATGAGACAGAGACAAAAGCCAAGTAGAAAGGCAAAGATTTTATAACATGTTACAACTGTTTACTCATTAAACCCTTAAAGAGTATCAGACTGATGTTAGAGATATGAAAAATGGGGATCAGAGTGCAGGTGAGTTTTCCTTCAAATATGATTGTTTTTTAAAAATTGAATTTATTGAGATGACATTGCTTAATAAGATGATATAGGTTTCAAGTGTACATTTCTATTATACATGATCTGTACATTGCATTGTGTATCCAACACCCAAAGTCAAATTATCTTCCATCACCATATATTTCACCCCCTTTACCCTTTACTATTCTCCCACCTCCCTTTCCTCTGGTAACCACTATATCACTGTGTGTGTCTATGAGTTTCAGTTTTATATCCCACATGAGTGATATCTTTTGGTTCTTAGCTTTTTCTGAATAAACTTATTTCACTGAGCATGACATTCTAAGGTACATCCATGTTGACCCAAATGGTAGTATTTCATCTTCTTGTGGCCAGTAGTATGCTGTAGCACATATGTACCACATCTTCTTCATCCAATCACCTATTGAAGGACAGTGGCTTATTTCCACGTCTTCGCCACCATGAAAAGTGCTACAATGAACACAGCGGTGCATATATCTTTGGGAATAAATGTTTTCTAATTTTTCCGGTAGATGCACAGAAAAAGAGTTGCTGGGTCATATGGTAATTATATTTAATTTTTTGAGACACCTCCATACTGTTTTCCATAGTGGTTGTACCAGTTTACATTCCAACCAACAGTAAACGAAGGTTCCCTTTTCTCCACAACCTCTCCAACACTTGTTATTACTTTTCTTGTTGATAATAGCTATTCTCACAGATGTGAGTTGGTATTTCATTGTGGTTTTGATTTGCTTTTCTCTAATTGCAAGTGAGGTTGAACATCTTTTCATATATCTGTCCATTCAGGTCCTCTGCCTATTTTTTTTTTTAAGTGGGATTGTTTGTTTGTTTGGTGTTAAGTTCCATGAGTTCTATATATGTTTTGGATATTAACCTCTGTCACAGCTGCTGTTTGCAAATATCTTTTCCCATTTGGTTGGTTGCCTTTTTCTTTTGTTCATGGTTTCTTTTGCTGTGTATAAGCTTTTTATTTTGAAATAGTCCCATTTATTTATTTTTGGCTTTATTTCCCTTGTCTTTGGGATCAAGTTAATATTATTTTTTCTAAGACCAAGGTTTGTACATTTGGTATGTATGTTTTCTTCTATGTAGTTTATTGTTTTACATCTTATATTTAGGTCTTTGATCCATTTTGAGTTAATTTTTCTATATGAGAAGGAACTGTAGACTAGTTTCATTCTTTTACATGTGGCTTTCCAGTTTTCTCAGCACCATTAAAAAAATTACAAATTTTTTGTTACTCTTCAACTGAGGATATTTTTTCCATTGATTTTTTTACAGAGTGGAATGGAAGAAAGGTGAGAGAAGGAGAGAGAGAAATTGATGTTAAAAAGACACATTGATTGATGTCTTCTGCATAATCCCTGACCAGGCCAGTGATTGAACCTGCAACCTAGGTTCACACCCTTGACAAGGAATCAAACCCAGGAACCTACAGTGTATTGGACAACATTCTAACCAGTGAGAAACACTAGTGAGGGCACAGCACCATTTTTTGAAGAGTTTTTTTTTTTTTTTTTTCATTGTATATTTTTGGCTCCTTTGTCAAAAATTATTTGACCATATTCTTGTGGTTTTATTTCTGGGCTCCAGTTCTGTTCCATTGGTCTGTGTGTCTGTTTTACTGCCTATACCATGCAGTTTTGTTTTGTTTTATTCCTCACCCTAGGATATTTTTTCGATTGCTTTTAAGAGAGAGAGTGGAAGGGGGAGAAAGAGACAGAAACATCGATGTGAAAGAGACACATTGATTGGTTGCCTCCCACATGTACCCTGACCGGGGGCCAGGTATTAAGCCTGCAATCGATTTATGTGCCCTTGGCTGGAATCAAACCCAGACCCTCCAGTCTGCAACCAACACTTTAACAACTGAGCAAAACCAGCTAGGGCAATACCATGCTGTTTTGATTATCATCACCTTATAGTATAATTTGAAGTCAAGGCATGTGATACCTAATGGCTTCATTGTTTTGTCTCAAGGTTGGTTTGGCTATTTGGGGTCTTCGGTGGATTCATACAATTCTAATGATGTTTTGTTCTATTTATTTTAAAAATGTCATTGGGATTTTACCCTAGCTAGTCTTGCTCAGTGGTTAGAGCATCAGCCCTCAACTGAAGGTTCTCGGGTTTGATTCCAGTCAAGGGCACATACCTCAGTTGCAGGCTCGGATCCCCTACACAAGCAAGAGGCAACCAATCGATATATCTCTCACATCAATGTTTCTCTCTCTCTTCCCCTTCCATTCTCTGAAAAGCAATGGAGATAATATCTTCAGATGAGGATCAAAAAAAAAAAAGTAAAAACAATTAAATAAATAAAAATGTCATTGGGATTTTAATGGGGATTGCATTAAATCTGTATATTGCTTTGGGTACTATGGACATTTTAACTATGTTGATTCTTCCAATCCATGAACATGGGATATTTTTCCATTTAATTGCATCTTTTTCAATCTATTTTAATAATGCTTTTAGTTTACAGTATATAAGTTCTTCACCTCCTTTGTTACCTTTATTCCTAGGTGTTTTATTCTTTTTGTTGTAACTGCAAATGGAATTTTTTTCATTTCTTTTTCTGAAATTTTATTGTTAGTATGTAGGAATGCAGTGGATTTTTGTACATTGATTTCGTATCCTGCAACTTTACAGTATTTGTTTGTTGTTCCCAATAGTTTTTTTGGTGGAGTCTTTAGCGTTTTCTATGTAAAGAATCATGTCATCTTTAAAAAATGACAATTTTACTTCTTCATTCCCAATTTGGATGCCATTTATTTCTTTCTCTTACCTGATTGCTCTGGCTAGGACTTCCAGTACTATATTAAATAGCAGTGGTGAGAATGAACATCCTTGTCCTGTTCCTTACGTTAGAGAAAAAGGTTTCAGTTTTTCACCATTCAGTGTGATATTAGCTGAGGGTTTGTCATATATGGTCTTTATTATGTTGAGCCAATTTCTTTCTATACCCATTTTATTGAGTGTTTTAATCATAAATGAATGTTGTATCATATCAAATACTTTTCTGCATTTATTGATAAGATCATGATTTTTATCCTTTGTTTTGTTAATAAGGTGTGTTCATTGATCAATTTTCATAGTCCCACTTGATTATGAAGTATTGTCATTTCAATATTATTGTTTTTGATATGCTAGTATTTTGTTTAGGATTTTTGCGTCTGTATTCATCAGGGATATTGGTCAGTCGTTTTCTTTTTCTGTATTATTCTTGCCAGGTTTTGGCATCAGGGTTATATTGGCCTAATAAAATGTGTTAGAAAGCATTGCTTCTTCTTCAATTTTCTGGAAGAGTTTGAGAAATATTCAAATCTTCTGTGAATACTTGGTAGAATTCATGTGTGCAACCATCTGGTTCTGGAGTTTTGGGGAGGTTTTTGATGGGTACTTCAATGTCCACACTGTTGTTCAGTCTATTTAAATTTTCCAATTCCTCATGATTCAGTCTAAGAAGGTTATACATTTCTAGCAACTTATCCATTTTTTCTAGGTTATTGAATTTGGTGGCATATAGCATTTCCCAGTATTCTAGTATGATACTTTGTATTTCTGTAATGTCTGTCTAACTTCTTCATTTCTGTTTTTCTTTGAGTCTTTTCTCTGTTTCTCATAGTGAATCTAGCCAGGGTTTTGTCAATTTTATTAATCATTTTAAAGAACCAGTTCTTTTTTGAATTAATTTTTTGTATAATCTTTTTGTTCTCTATTTTGTTCAACGCTGCAAAATCTTTATTATTTCATGTCTTCTGCTGACTTTCGGGTTGATTTTGTTTTTCTTTTTCTAGTTCTTAAAGATATAATGACAGATTATTTACCTGAGATTTTTCTTTTCTTGAGATAGGCCTGCAAAGATAAATAAATCCTTCTTATTACTGCTTTTCCTTAATCCCAGAAGCTTTTTTTCCTTTTTCTTTTTTCAAAATTTATCTTTTTCTTTCTTTTATCCTCACCTGAGAATATTTTTCCATTGCTTTACAAAGAGAGTGGAAGGGAGGAACAGAAAGAGAGGGAGAAAGATTAATCTGAGAGAGACACATCAATTGGTTGCCTCCTCCACATGCCCCGACCTGGGCCAGAGATTGAGCCTGCAACCAAGGTAGGTGCCCTTGGCCAGAATCAAATGCAGGACCATTCTGTCTGTGGGATGATACTCTAACCAGTGAGATGAAACTGCACAGGACTTTTTATTCTTGAAAGTATTACATATGTCCCCCCTTTTTCCCAATTGATTCCCTACATCCCACATCTGCCCCACCTCCAAGCTTTCCCCATACTACTGTCTGTGTCCATGGATTATGCATCCATGCTTGTAAGATTTTTCTCCACCCACATACCCACCACCACCTTCCCTCTGATATTCATCAGTCTATTCCATGCTTCTATGTCTCCGGATTTATTTTGTTCATCAGTTTATTTTGTTTATTATATTTCACATATGGGTGAAATCATGCGATACTTTTCTTTTCCTGACTGGCATATTTTGCTTAGCATAATACTCAGCAGTTCCATCCATGCTGTCCCAAAGGGTAAGAGATCCTTTTTTATAGCTGCATAGTATTCCATGGAGTAAATGTACCACATCTTTTTTATCCACTCATCTACTGATGGGCATTTGGGCTGTATCCAGATCTGTGCCATTGTAAATTGTGCTGCTATGAATAAAGGGGTGCATAAGTTCTTTCTAATAGGTATTTTGGGTTTTTTAGGATATATTCCCAGAAGTGGGATTACTAGGTCAAATGGCAGTTTCACGTTTAAAGGTTTTAGGAAACTCCATAGTGTTTTCCGTAGTGGCAGCACCAGTATGCATTCCCACCAGCAACGTACAAGGGTTCTCTTTTCTCTACATCCTTAGAAGCACTTGTCATTTGTTGATTTTTGATGGCAGCCATTCTGACAGGTGTGAAGTGATATCTCATAGTCTTTGAAATTTGCATCTCTCTGGTAATTAGTGCCTTTGAGCATTTTTTCATATGTCTGTTGGCCATCTGTATGTCCTATTTGGGGAACTATCTATTCACTTCCTTTGTCCATTTTTTTATTGGATTTTTTGTCTTCCTTTTGTTAGGTTATATGAGTTACTTATATATTTTGAATATTAACCTCTTCTCAGTTGTGTCATTGGGAAATATGTTTTCCCACACAGTAGGCTCCTTTTTTGTTTTGTTGATGGTTTCTTTTGCTGTGCAAAAGCTTTTTATTTTGATGTATTCCCATTTGTTTATTTTCTCTTTTTTTTCCCTTGCCCTAGGAAATGTATCTGCAAGCATATTGTTAGAAGAGATGTCTGAGATTTTGCTGCCTACGTTATCTTCTAGGATTTTTATGGTTTCACATCTAACATTTAAGTCTTTTATCCATTTTGAGTTTATTTTTGTGTATGGTTTAAGTTGGTGGTCTAGTTTCGTTGTTTTGCATGTACCTTTCCAAATTTCCCACCACCACTTATTGAAAAGACTGGCTTTACTCCATTGTATGTTCTTGCCTCCTTTTTCAAATATTATTGAGCATAACATCGTGGGTCAATTTTTGGGCTCTCTGTTCTGGTCCACTGATCTATATGTCTGTTCTTGTGCCAGTACCAGGCTGTTTTGATTACAGTGGCTTTGTAGTATAACTTGATATTTGTTATTATGAGCCCCCAACTTTGTTCATCTTTCTTAAGATTGCTTGGACTGTTCAGGGTCTCTTTTGGTTCCATATAAATTTTTGGAGTATTTGTTCTAAATCTGTGAGATGTGCCTTTGGTATTTTAATAAGGATTGCATTGAATCTATGGATTGTTTTGAGTAGTATGGACATTTTAATGATGTAATTCTTCCATTCCATGAATACGGTATATTCGTCCACATTTTTGTATCTTCCTCTCTCTCTTTTTGCAATAGCTTGTAATTTTCTGAGTACAGGTCTTTTAGCTCCTTGATTAAGATTATTCTTAAGTATCTTAATTTTTTGTGACAATGGTAAATGGGATTGAATTTTTAGTTTTTCTGAGAGTTCATTATTTGTGTATAAAAATGCCTTTGATTTCTGGGTGTAAATATTCTATCCTGCTACCTTGCCTAATTGATTTATTAAATCTAGTAGCTTTTTGGTGGACTCTTTAGATCTATTTTGTTCATCAGTTTATTAAGTTCTTTAGACTCCACATATAATGAAATCATGTGATGTTTGTCTCTCTCTTCCTAGTTTATTTCCCTTACCATAATATTCTACAAGTGTATCCATACTGTCCCAAGTGGTATGAGATCCTTCTTCTTTATAGCTGTATAGTATTCCATGGTGTAATTTCCACAGCTTTTTTATCCACTCATCTAGTGATGGGCACTTGGGCTGTTTCCAGATCTTAGCTATTGTAAATTGTGCTGTTATGAAAGTAAGGGTGCATATATTCTTTCTGATAAGTGTTTCAGAATTCATAGGATATAATCCTAGAAGTGGGATCACTGGGTCAAAAGGTAGTTCCATTTTCAATTTTTTGAGGGAACTCCATACTGTTTTCCATAGTGGCTGCACCAGTCCGAATTCCCACCAGCAGTGTATCAGGGTTCCTCCTTCTCCGCATCCTGGCCAAACATGTCATATGTTGATTTGTTGATGGTAGCCATTCTAACAGGTGTGAAGTGATACCTTATTGTGGTTTTAATTTGCATCTCTCTGATGATGAGCGATGTTTTCCATTTTTTTCATATGTCTGTTGGTCATCTGTATGTTCCCTTTGCATAAGTGTCTATCCAGATCCTTTGTCCATTTTTTAATTGGATTGTTTGTCTTCCTCTTGCTGAGTAGTATGAGATCTTTGTACACTTTGGAAATTAGCCCCTTATCAGATACATCCTTGGCAAATATATTCTTCCATACAGTGGGTATCCTTTGTATTTTGAGGCTGATTTCTTTTGCTGTGCAGAAGCTTTTTAGTTTGTTGTAGTCACATTTGTTTATTTTTTCTTTGGTTTAACTTGCCTTAGGAGATGTACTGGTGAAAATTCCACAATGTAAGTTGTCTGTGACTTTACTGCCTATGTTTTATTCCATGAATTTTATGGTTTTGTGATTTACATTTAAGTCTTTTATCCATGTTGATTTTATTCTTGTGTATGGAGTAAGTTGGTGATCTATTTTAATTTTTTTCATATACTTGTTCAATTTTCCCAGCTTAATTAATTAATTAATTATTATATCTTTATTGATTTCAGAGAGAGGAAAGGAGAGAGAGAGATAGTTGAAACATCTGTGATGAGAGAGTCGTCATTGATCGGCTGCCTCGTGCCCTCCCCTGACAAGGGACTGAGCCTGCAACCTTGGCATATACCCAGACCAGGAATTGAACAGAGATCTCCTGGATCTTAGGTGGATGCTTAACTGCTGAGCCACATTGGCTGGGCCCAGCACCATTTATTGAAGAGACTGTCTTTACTTTGTTGTATGCTCTTGCCTCCTTTGTCAAATATTAACTAACCATAATGGCATGGGTGTATTTCTGGAGCCTCTGTTTTATTCTTTTGACCTATATATCTGTTGTTATACTAATACCAGGTTGTTTTGATAACAATGTCTTTGTAATACAGTTTGATATTCAGTAAAGTGATCCCTCCTACTCTGTTCTTCTTTCTCAAGAGGACTGTGGCTATTCCAGGCATTTTTGGTCCTATATAAATTTTTGGAATATTCCTTCTAGCACTGTGAGATATGCTATTCATATATTAATAAGAATTGCATTGAATCTATATATTGTTTTGGGAAGTATGAACATTTTAATGATATTAATTCTTCCAATTCATGAACACGGTATATTATTCCATTTGTTTATATCTTCCTCTACTTCTTTTTACAGTGTCCTGTAGTATTCCAAGTACAGGCCTTTTACATCCTTGGTCAAAATTATTCCTAAGCATCTTATTTTTTAGTTGCAATAGTAAATGGTATTGTATTTTAGTTTCTCTTACTGAGAGCTCATTGTTGGTGTATAAAGATGCCGTTGATTTCTGGATGTTAATTTTGTACCCAGCTAATTTGCCAAATTCATTTATCAAATGTAATATTACTTTGGTGGAGTCTTTAGGGTTTTCTCTGTACAATATCATGTCATCTGCAAATAATGACAGTTTTAGTTCCTCCTTTCCAATTTGGATACATTTTATGTTTTCATCCTGTCTGATGGCTGTTACAAGGACTTCCAGAAGTATGTTGAATAAGAGTGGTGAAAGAGGATAACCTTGCCTTGCTCCTGTTTTTAAGGAAAATGGTTTTAGTTTTTGCCCGTTGAGTATGATGTTGGCTGTAGATATGTTGTATATGGCCTTTATTATGTTGAGGTATGTTCCCTTTATTCCCACCTTGCTGAGAGTTTATATCAAAAATGGGTGCTGGATTTTATAAAATGCTTTTTCTGCATCTATTAATGTGATCATATGATTTTTATTTTTCATTTTGTTTATGTGATGTATCACATTTATTGATTTGTGAATATTATACCAGCCTTGCATCCCTGAAATAAATCCCACTTGGTTGTGCTGTATGATCTTTTCAGTGTATTGCTGGATCCGGTTTGTTAGTATTTCGTTGAGGATTTTAGCATCTATGTTCATCAGGGATATTGGCATTTAATTTTCTTTCTTTGAAGTTTCTTTATCTGGTTTTGGAATTAGGTTGATGCTGGCCTCATAAAAAGAGCTTGGGAGTTGTCCCTCCTCTTCAATTATCTGGAATAATTTGAGGAGAGTAGGTGTTAATTTTTCTTTGAATGTTTGATAAAACATGCCTGAAAATTGATCTGGTCCCAGGCTTTTGTTTGCTGGGAATTTTTAAATTACTGCTTCAATTTCATTAGTTGTTGTCAATGTATTCAGGTTTTCTGGTACGTCCTGATTCAGTTTTGGAAAAATGTATGCTTATAGGAATTTTTCACCCATGTTGTCTAGTTTGTGGACATATAGTTTCTCAGAATAATTTCTTACAATCCCTTGTATTTCTGTTGGGTGAGTTGTCATATCACCTGTTTCATTTCTGATTTTATTTATTTGGGTCCTCTCTCTTTGATGAATCTGTCTAAAGGTTCATCAATCTTATTTATCTTTTCAAAGAACCATCTCTTGGTTTCATTCATATTTTATATTGTTTTTTTGTCTCTGTCATTAATTTCTGCTCTGATCTTTATTATTTCCTTCTTTCTACTTCCCCGGTGCTTTTCTTTCTGTTCTTTTTCTAATTCTTTAACTTGTAATATTAGATGGTTCATTTTTTTCCTCAGGGATTTTTTGATTTCTTTCTTGACCTTATTGGTAATCATTCATTGTTTAATAACATGCTATTTCACTTCCATGTTTTTGAATGTTTTTGTCTTTTTTTATAGTGGTTGATTTCTAGTTTAATGCCATTGTGATCTGAGAAGATGCTTAGTATGATTTCAATCTGTTTGAATTTATAGGGCACTTGCTTTGTGCCATATCATGTGGTCTATTTTTGAGAATTTTCCATGCACTTGACAAGAATGTGTATTCTGCTGCTTTGGGATGAAATATTCTATAATGTAAACTAAATCCATTAGATCTAGTGTGTCATTTAAGGTCTCTGTTTCCCTGTTGATTTTTTATCTTGATGATCTGTCTAGTTAGACAGTGGGCTGTTAAAGATCTTGGCTATGATTTGGTTTCTGTTGATCTCCCCTTTAAAGTCCACCAAGCAATTTTTTATATATTTAGGTGGTTCTATATTTGGTGCATATATATTTATAAGGGTTATTTCCTCCTGTTGAATTGATCCTTTTAGTATTATGTAGTGACCTTATTTGTCTTGTTATGATTTTTATTTTGAATTCTATTGTGTGAGAAATAAGTATTGCTACTCCAGCTTTCTATTTGTTTCCCTTTGCATGGAATTTTTTTCCAATCCCTTCACTTTCAGCCTGTGTGATTCTTTTGCTCTGAAGTGGGTCTCTTGTAGACAGTATATATTTGGATCCTGTTTTTTTATCCTTTCAGCTACCTTCTCCCTTTTGATTGAAGCATTTATTCCTTTTACATTTAAGGTTACTATTGATATATACTTATTTGATGGCATTTTGCCCCTTTATGCTGATGTACATTTCTCTCAATATTTCTTCTAAAAGCAGTCCTTTTTAGTATTTCTTGCAATGCTGGTTTGGTGGTACTGAACTCCTTTAGTTTTTTTTTTTTTTTTGTCTGGGAAGCTCTTTGTTTTACCTTCAATTTTAAATGATAGCCTTTCTGGATAAGGCAGTCTTGTTTGCAGGTTCTTGCTTTTCATTACTTTGAGAACTTCATGCCATTCCCTTCTGGCCTGAAGTGTTTTGGTTCAGAAATCTGCTGTCAGTCTTATGAGGGCTGCCTTCTAGGTCACTGCTTGTCTTTCTCTTGCAACCCTTAATATTCTGTTTTTGTTCTTAACATTTGCCATTTTAACTATGTTGTCTCTTTGAGTGAGTTTCTTTCAGTTCCTCTGGCTTGGAACCCTCTGTGCCTTCTCAACATGTGTCACTTTCTCCCTCACCAGCATAGGTTTCTGTCAGTATTTCTTCCACCAAGTTTTCTATCTCTTGTTCACTTTCCTCTTCTTCTGTTTCTCTTATGATTCTAATGTTTTGCTCGATGTTGTCCCACAGCTCCCTTAGACTGTCCCCATGATTTTTAAGTGCTTTTTTTTTTTAATTTTCTGATTGAATGTTTTCTTCTACCTTATCTTCTAAGTCACTTATTCTATTCTCTGCATCTTTGAGCCTGGTTTTATTTCATCCCACAGTGTTCTTGATATCAGATATACTATTCTTCATTTCTGCCTGGTTCTTTTTCATCGTATCTTTATATTTTTTTCATGTTTTCACTAAGTTCT
This sequence comes from Miniopterus natalensis, assembly GCF_054644295.1. Lineage (NCBI taxonomy): Eukaryota > Metazoa > Chordata > Mammalia > Chiroptera > Miniopteridae > Miniopterus > Miniopterus natalensis. The sequence continues at coordinate 55,203,332 of NC_142103.1, read as the reverse complement.
TGGACCTTTCCATTAAGTGTCTTGTTATTCTCTTTAATTTCCTTGAGCATCTTTTTAACCATTACTCTGAACTCTATTTCTGATAACTTTCTTAACTTTATCTCATCAAGATCTGGTGATTTTTCCTTTTCTTTAGTTTGAGGGTTGTTTCTTTGTCTCCCCATTTTAGTGGCTCTTGGTGTTTGTATCTGTGTATTAGATATATTTTTTTTCTTCCAGTCTTGTGGGGTGGGATTTTGTAGTGTATGTCCATTGGATCCCAGAGGTGCGTTTGCTTTATACTTCTTAGCTCTTTTCTCTAGGCATGTCCCTTTTGTGGGCATGCCTTTTGTGGGTTCTTTGGGCTCTCCTGTTGTGATTGGGTCTAGATTGTTGTTGACCTATTCTTGGGTGGTCTCTTCTCTCAAGTTGGCTAATTGTGTGTCTCAGCCCCAACCACGTCATGTGAACTGTTGTCTAGGTGCTGGCAAAGCAAAATAAAACACAACCAAACTGCCAGGAACCAAGCAGTATCTTACAAAGTATCCTGACAATCACAATGAAATCATCCCAAGAGGTAGTATAATTGGGAGAGCAAAGTGAGAACCCAAATGTTAAAGCAAAACAAACAAAAACACAAACAATAAAACCAAAAAAATAATACCCCTAAAGAGAGACAGAGAGGAAGAAAGGATATTATTGCTAATAGAAATGAAAAATAAAAAATTAATAATCATTCACTAAAATCAAGTAAAAAATAGGAGATCCAAGATGGTGGCAGACTTAATGGAAGCTACACTAACAGTGTCTAAAGACCAACATGGATTTATAACTAAAACATAGAAAAACCATCCTGAAAATCAACTGAAGACCAGCTGGAGAGCACCATCATAACCAAGGAGGAAAAGTGGAGACTGCACAGAGACTGGTAGTAAGTGTGGACTCGAGAGGGCTCACTGGGCTTCCACAGGAAGCAGCTGAAGGTCTGGAGTGATATTTCAGCTGTGGAGGGTTCCCACTGAAGACTCTGGGACTTAAACCCCGGCCTGGGCTTCCCAGCCAAGAGCACCAGAACTGAGAAAGGTGCTTACATAATGTCTGGATGTGAAAAGCAGGTGGGTTTTTGTCTGCCAAGGAGAGGCAAATGGAACTGCAGGCACCCTCTTAAAGAACCAACACACAACATTATGTGTGCAGCCACTCACCTTGGGCGACCCGGCTTGATTCCTGTGTCAAGTCATTCCACCAGACTGTGGAGGACATTTTTCTTGGGAGGTTGTTGACTGAGGGGGAAGCAATTGCCCCACCCTGCTGGAAAGCCTCTCACCTTGCCCAGAGGAGTTTCTACAGCCTGCACATTAATCAGTCTGCAGACAAAGGCAGACCTCAGGGTGCTTTGAGTCTTTGCCTGATCTGTTTTTGGACCCGGACCTTGAAAAGGTAGACTTTGGTGTGCATCTTGACCCTGTTGAAATGCATCCAGAATGAGCAGTGGGGACCTCAAGCCAGGGGTTGTTGATAGCCCCAAACAAGGTACTCATGGCCAGTCACAAAGTGTGTCTGACATTAGACTGCACCAGAGACCTCCAAAAAGACTGAAAGTCCTAGCAGATCTACCTAACACTTAAAAACAAACCCAAAAATGTTGCCAAAATAGGGAGACCCAAAAACAAGCCCAAAATGAAAAAACAAGAAATGTCTTCTGAAAAATAACTAAATGAAATGGAGATAAGCAATCTCTCAGGTATAGAGCTCAGAATACTGATTGTAAAGATGTTCAACAACATGAAAAAAGATATGGAAACTATGAAAAATGACCAGTCAAAAATGAAGAATGACATAGGCAAAAAAAAGAATACATTGCAAGAAAGATACAGAAGATTAGAGGAAGCTGAGGATTGGGTCAGTGAATTAGAGGACAGGGTAGGAAAAAATCACTCCATCAGAGACACAAAAAGAAAAAAAAACAATTAAAAAACAGGAGGACAGTCTAAGGGAGCTGTGGGACAGCATGAAAGGTAACAATATTTGTATTATAAGAGTGTCAGAGGAGGTTGAAGGTAAGCAAGGGTTAGAGAAACTGTTTGATGAAATAATGGCAGAAAACTTCCCTAACTTGGTCAAGAAAAAAGCCTCACAAGTTGAGGAAGCACAGAGATTCCCAAGCAAGAAGAATCCAAAGAGGCTCATGCCCGGATACATATAATTAAAATGCCAAGAATTCAAGACAAAGAGAGAATCTTAAAGGAAGCTAAAGAAAAGCAATCTGTTACCTACAAAGGAGCCCCCATAAGGCTGTCATCTGACTTCTCAACAGAAACTCTACAGGCCAGAAGGGAATGGCATGAAGTATTCAAGGAAGTGCAAAACAAGGATCTGAAACCAAGACTATTCTATCTAGCAAGATTATCAATAAAGAGCTTCCGAGACAAAAAAAAAAAGGCTAAAAGACTTTATCTCTACAAAACCAGCATTACAGGAAATGTTAAAGGAACTGTTATAATTAAAAGCAGAAATAAAGAGAATGGGAAACAGAGGCATAGAGAAACAAAATGGCAATAGATAAGTATCTTTCTATAATAAACTTAAATGTAAATGGAGTCAATAGCCAATAAAAAAAATACAGGATGGATGAATGGATAAGAAAACATGACCTAGATATATGCTCTCTACAAGAGACCCACCTTAGAACAAAAGACTCACACAGAAAGAGAGTGAAGTGATGGAAAAAAATTTTCCATGCCAATGGAAATGAAAAAAAAGCTGGGGTAGTGATACTCATATTGGAAAAAATAGACTTCAAAATGAAAACGATAAGGAGAGACAAGAACTGTCATTACATAATACTAAAGGGATCCCTCCAACAAGAGGATATAACCCTGATAAACATACATGCACTCAACAAAGGATCACCAAAATTTATAAAAAAAAAACCTTCTAGGCGACTTTAAGGAAGAGATTGACAGCAATACAGTCATACTAGGAAATTTTAACACCCCACTGACTTCATTGGATGGGTCTTCCAGACAAAAAATTAACAAGAAAACAGTGACCATAAGTGACACACTAGATTAGATCTATTTAATTGACATTTACAGAACATTCTACCCCAAAGCTGCAGAATATACATTCTTCTCAAGTGCACATGGGACATTCTCAAAGATAAACCACATATTAGGACACAAAACAAGTCTTTACAAGTTCAAGAAGTTTGAAATCATATCAGACATCTTCTTGGGCCACAATGGCATGAAATTAGAAATCAACTATAATAAAAAAGTAAAAAACACATGGAGGCTGAAAAGCATGTTTTTAAACAATGAATGGGTTACCAATAAGATCAAGAAAGAAATCAAAACTTTCTGGAAACATATGAAAATGAACACACAACAACAACTCCAAATCTATGGGATACAATGAAAGCAGTCTTGAGAGGGAAGTTCATTGCACTACAAACTTACCTCAAAAAACAAGAAAAACTTCTCATAGACTCTCTAAGCGTACAACTTAAAAACTTAGAATGAGAACAACAAGAAAAGCACAGAGTAAGTAAAAGGAAAGAAATAATAAAGATCAGAGCAGAAATAAATAACTTAGAGACCAAAAAAAGTACACAAGATCAATGAAACCAAGGGATGGTTCTTTGAAAAGATAAACAAGATTGATGAATCTTTAGCCAGACTTATTAAGAAACAAAGAGAGAGGACTTAAATAAACAAAATCAGAAATGAAAGAGGTGAAATAACAAGTCACCCAATAGAAAAGCAAAGGATTGTAAGAAAATGCTATGAAGAACTATATGCCACCAAGGTGGACAACCTGGATGAAATGGATAAATTCCTAGATAAATGGATAAATGGATAAATTCCAAAATTCAATCAGGAAGAGTCAGAAAGCCTAAATAGACTGACAACTTCTGATGAGGTTGAAGCAGTAATCAAATGGCTCCCAGCACACAAAAGACTTGTCCTGGAGGGCTTCACGGGGGAGTTTTACCAAACATTCAAAGAAGAATGAACACCTATCCTCCTCAAACTGTTTCAAAAAATCCAAGAGGGAGGATCATTTACAAACTCTTTTTATGAGGCCAGCATTAGCTTAATTGCAAAACCAGATAAAGACACTACAAAGAAAGAGAATTACAGGCAAATATACCTGATGAACATAGATGCTAAAATTCTCAACAAAATATTAGCAAATCGAATCCAGCAATATATTAAAAAGCTCATACACCATGACCAAGTGAGATTTATTCCAGGGATGCAAGGCCAGTACAATATTTGCAAGTCAATAAACTTGATACATCACATAAACAAATGGAAAAACAAAAATCACATGATCATATCAATAGATGCAGAAAAAGCATTCGATAAAATGCAATACTCATTTATGATAAAAACTCACAGCAAATAGAGGGATCATACCTCAACATAAATGCTATATGTGACAAATTTACAGCCAACATCATACTCAATGGGCAAAAACTGAAATCATTTCCCCTAAGAACAGGAACAAGACAAGAGTGTCCATTTTCACCACATAAAGAATCCTAACGGCCCCACACAAAAAAACTACTAGGTTTAATAAATGGATCCATTTTGTTCATGAGTTTATTTTGTTTATTATATTCCACATATAAGTGAGTTCTCTTTCTCTGATTGGCTTATTTTGCCTAGCATAATACTCTCTAGTTCCCTCCATGCTATGCCAAAGGATAAAAGATCTTTCTTTTTTACGCCATAGTATTCCATGGCGTAAATGTGCCACAGCTTTTTTTATCCACTCATCTACTGATGGGCACTTGGGCTGTTTTCAGACCTTAGCTATTGTAAATTGTGCTGCTACGAACATAGGGGGTGCATAAGTTCTTTCTTATTGGTGTTTCAGGTTCCTTAGGATATATTCCTAGAAGTGGGATCACTGTGTCAAATGGCAGGCCAATTTTTAATCTTTTGAGGAAACCCCATACTGCTTTTTATAGTGGCTGAACCAGTCTGCATTCCCACCAGCAGTGTACTAGGGTGCACTTTTCTCCATACCTACCCCAGCACTTGTAGTTCATTGATTTGTTGATGGTAGCCATTCTGACAGGTATGAAGTGATACCTCATTTTGATTTTAATTCACATCACTCTGATGATTAGCTACATTGAACATTTTTTCATATGTCTCTTAGCCTAAGTGCCCATCAGTAGATGAGTGTATAAAAAATGCTTTGGCACATTTACACTATGGAATACTATGCAGCTGTAAAAAAGGATTTTTTATCCTTTGGCATAGTTTGGCCGGAAGTAGAAAGTATTATGCTAAGTGAAATAAGCCAGTCAGAGATAGACAAATACCTCATGTTCTCAATTATATGTGGAATATGATAAACAAAATAAACTGATGGACAAAATGGATCCAGAGACGTAGAAGCATGGAACCGACTGAGGGATCTCAGTGTTGGTTTGTTGGTGACAAGCTTCTTTAGTCTCTTTTTTGGTCTGGGAAGCTCTTTATTTTACCATCTATTTTGAATGATAACCTTGCTGGATAAAGTTATCTTGGTTTCAAATTCTTGTTTTGCATTATCTTGAATACTTCATGCCATTCCCTTTTGACCTGTAGAGTTTCTGATGTGAAATCATCTGACGGCTTTATGGGAGTGCCTTTGTTTTTATCTTGGTGCCTTTAATATTCTCTCTTTGTGGCCTGGCTGAGCGTCGCTCAGTGGTTGAGCATCGACCTATGATCCAGGAGATCACAGTCCAATTCCAGGTCAGGGTACAAGCCTGGGTTTTGGGCTTGACCTCCAGCTGGGGGCATGCAGAAGGCCGCCAGTCATTGGTTTTCTCACCACTGATGTTTCTCTCTCTCTCTGAAATCAATAAAGGTATATTAAAAAAATTAAAAAATTCTCTTTGTCTTAAATTTTTGGCCTTTTAATTATGATGTGTCTGGGCATGAGCCTCTTTGATTCTTGTTTTCTTTCTTTCTTTCTTTCTTTCTTTCTTTCTTTCTTTCTTTCTTTCTTTCTTTCTTTCTTTCTTTCTTTCTTTCTTTCTTTCTTTCTTTCTTTCTTTCTTTCTTTCTTTCTTTCTTTCTTTCTTTCTTTCTTTCTTTCTTTCTTTCTTTCTTTCTCTCTCTCTCTCTCTCTCTCTCTTTCTTTCTTTCATTTCTTTCTTTTTGCTGCAAAAAGCTTTATTGTTTCCATTTGGTCCAATGCATGGGAGAGTGCTCAAGTGTGGTTCAAAGAATGGCTACGGGGAGAGAGGCTCAGGTAAGAGCCAGACACCAGAGTAATGCAGAAGGGTCCCTCATAGGCCTCTGGTCTCCAAAGGCTCCTAGTCATGCTCCAAGGTGAGCCTTTTGAAGATATCCTCTCCCAGCCCAGCTTGTGGGCTGGCCAGCCTTCAGAGGTCAGTCAGGTGATCTCCCAACTTCTTCACGAGTTTCACCTCCTCATCCAGGAAGTGGTTCTCCAGGAAGTCACAGAGATGAAGGTCTGCACATGTAGACCTCCCAGGCCATGACTACTTCCATGGCATCCTGGGTTTTGCTCCACACATTCTGGGAATGTTTCATCATGTCTTGGAAGATAATGCAGGCACCACACTGTTTTTTCATCTTTAAGAGATGCCTGTGCTTTTTCTCTACCAACTCACAGAAGAAGTGGCTGACGCCCTCCAGAGCCATGTCATTTCATTTGAAATTGAAGCTTGGAGAGAGGTAGGTGTAAGAGGCCCACAGATGCAGATTGGCCAGGTGGTAGACGGCACCCTCCACCTTGGCGGCATAATTCTGATGAATTTGGGAGCTCGTGGTTGCTCAGCAATAAGGAGTTAAGGTCAAAAAATGGTGTTGGCTGTTCTCAGAGGCTGAGGACAGCTTAGGCGATTCCTAAGGTGGTAACTGAAAAAGAGGTAGGAGGGTGGTCGGAGGCTGGAAGAAGGGACATCCCTGGGTCTGTTTCATCCAAACACTGTCTAAGCAAGAGACAGATCTGGGACTGCCAAGGGCACTCTCTTTGGGTTCTTCCTGGTTGGGACTATTTGTGCCTCCTGAACTTGTGTGACTTTTTTTTCTTCACCAGGTTAGGAAAGTTTTCTGGCATTATTTCTTCAAACAAATTCTCTATCCTTTGCTTATTCTCTTCCCTTCTGGCATTCCTATGATGTAAATATTGTTATGTTTCATGTTGTCCCACAGCTCCCTTAAACTGTCCTGTTTTTTAATTCTTTTTTCTTTTTGAATCTCTGATTGAGTGATTTTTTTCTATCCTGTCTTCTAATTTTCTGATCCCATCCTCAGCTTCCATTAATCTGCTGTTTAATCTTTCCAATGCATTCTTTATTTTTGCTATGTCATTCTTAATTTCCTTCATAGTTTCCATTTATTTTCTTAGCATCCATATAGTATTCTGAACTCTATATCTGATATATTTCTTATCTCACGTTCATTTAGGTCTTCTGGAAAAATCTCTTGTTCTTTAATTTGGGGCTTGTTTTTTTGTTTCCCCACTTTGGCTGCCTCTTTGGATTTGTTTCTATGTATTGGGTAGATCTGCTAGGACTCTCAGTTTTTTTTGGAAGGCCTCTGGTGGAGGCCAGTGCACAGTTCAATGTTTGTCACTGGCCTTGAGTACCCTGTTTGGAGCTATCAACAATCCAAAGCTTGTGGTTTCCTCTGCTGGGGCTGGGTGCCATAGGACAAGACCAAGATGCACACCAAAGTCTGCTTTTCCAAGGCCCGGGTCCATAAGCAGATCAGGCAAAGACTCAAGGCACCCAGAGCTCCTCTATTTGCAGTCTGAGTAATGTGAGTCTCTTAATAAGCCTCTGGTGTAAACTACAGGGTTGGGTGAAAGGTTTTCTAATGGGTGAGGCAAGTGCTCCCTCCCAAGGAAAAAGCTGTCTGGCTGGCAAAGTTCTGCCTGAGGAAGATATCCTCTACAGTATGGGGCAATGACTGAGCACAGAAATCCAGATGGCTGCCCTCTGAGCTCTATTTCTAGAGCCCACAAGTCTGGATTCTCCTCAAACAGCTCTAGTCCATTCTGCCCTTTCTCTGCTGGATCCCAAGATGAGTGACTGCACACAAAAGTTTGTGCATTGGCCCTTTAAGTGGGTGCCTGCATTTCCAGCCTTCTCTACCTGGAAGACAGAAATCCTACTGCTTTTCACAGCCAAATGTTATGTGGGCACCTTTCTGAGTTCTAGTGCTCTGGACTGGGGAAACCAGCTTGGGATTTAGACTTCAGAGTTCTCAGTGGGAACCCTCCACAGCTGAGATATCTCTCCAGGCTTTCAGTTTCCAGCCAGCCCTCTCGCACCTCTGCACTTCCTACCAGTCTCTATGTGGTGTCCACTTTATATCCTTGGTTATGAGAGTGCTCTCCAGCTAATCTTCAGTTGATTATTCAGGTTGGTTTTTCTGTATTTTAGTTGTAATTTCAGTTTGGTCTTGGGAGAGTGTCAGTGTAGCTTCTACTTAATCTGCCACCATCTTGGAATCCTCCAGAAGTTTTGATAAGTCATATTTTCATTTATCTCTATATATCTTTTGATCTCACCTTTTTCAATTGATTTCAGAGAGAAATGGAGAGGGAGAGAGATAGATCCATCAATTACTGGCTTCCTCCTGTATGCCCCCTACTGTGGATCTAAGCTGAATCCCAGGCATGTGCTCTGGCCAGGAATCAAAATGTGACCTCCTGGTTCATGGGTCGATGCTCAGCCACTGAGCCATGCCAGCCAGCCTTGATCTCACCTTTTATTTCTTTTTTGACCCAGTCATTTTTAAATAACATGTTGCTTAATCTCCACATATTTGTCAGATTTTTTTACTTCCTTTTTGTAGTTGATTTCTAATTTCAAAGCCTTGTGGTTGGAGAAGATGCTTAGTATGATTTTAATCTTCTTAAATTTTTTGAGGCCTGTTTTGTGTCCCAACATACACTTTATTCTTGAGAATGTTCCATGTGCAGTGGAAAAAAATGTATAATCTGACTTTCTGGAATGAAAAGCTCTGTATCAATTATGTCCATTTGTTTTAATATGTCATTTAAGGCCAATATTTCTTTATTGATATTTTGTTTGGATGATCCACCCATAGCTGTTAATGGGCATTTAGTCCCCTTACCATAGCTGGTTTTTTTTTGTCAGTTTTTTTCTTTAACTCTGTTAGTAGTTGTTTATATATTTTGGTGGTTCCTGATTGGGTGCATATATATTGAGAAGTGTTCTGTGTTCTTGATATAGTGTCCCATTTAGGATTATAAAATGTTCATCTTTGTCTCTTGTTACCTTTGTTTTCTTGAAATCTACTTTTTCAGATATAGGTATGGCTACACTTGCTTTTTTGTCCATGCTATGTGCTTGGAGAATCACTTTCCACTCTTTCAATTTGGGTCTATCTTTGTCTTTACAACTTAGATGTGTCCCCTGAAGGCAGCCTATATTTGCATTTCATTTTTTAATCCAGTCTGCTACTCTGTGCCTTTTTATTGGTGAATTTAGTTTATTTACATTTGGGCAATTAATGATGTATGAGGATTTTTTTAGTTGCCGTTTTAATCTTTTATTTTCTGGTAGCTCTGTGCTCCCATTTTTTTAGGCTGTTGTTTTTGTTTTGTGGTATTCCATACTTTTTTCTCTTGTTTCCTTTGCTTTTTAAGCTATGTTTCTCAGTGTGCTTTTGTGTGTGTGTGTGTGTGGTTTCCATTAGGTTTATGAAAAAGAAAGATTCACATATACAATTGTCCTTTTTCTTTTAAACCTCACTCAAGCATATTTTTTCCATTGCTTTTCAGAGAGAGTGGGGGAGGGGGAGAGAGAGAGAGAGAGAAAAACATCAATGAGAGAGAGACACATCAGTTGGTTGCCTCCTGTACTTGCCTTAATCAGGTCTGGGGATTGAGCCTGTAACCGAGGTACTTGCTCTTTGCTGGGATCGAACTTGCTACCCTTCAGTTGGCAGGCGGACACTCTAACCCCTGAGCTAAACTGGCTAAGGTTGTCTTTTTTCCTTTGGAATGTATCAGATCTCCATCCTTCTTTGTAAATTTAAATCTTAACCCCGTCCCGTTTTATGATTTTGTTGTCACAAATTATCCCTGTTTATGCTGAAAATCTTTTGGTGATATTACTTGTAGTTTTGTGAACTTTTATTCTTTGTTTCAGGTAGAATAAACTCCTTGAGTATTTCCTGCAGTGGAGTTATTCTGGTAATATATTCTCTCAGCTCTTGTATGTCTGGAAAATTGTTTTCTCCTTTTTATTTAAAGGATAATTTTACTGGGTATATTATTCTTGGCTAGACTTTTCTTTCAATCATTTAAATATTTGATTCCTCTCTCTTCTGGCTTGTGGAGTTTCTGCTGAGAAGTCCAATGATAACCTAATGGACTTTCCTTAATAAGTTACTTTCTTCTTTTTGTTGGCTGCCTTGAGATTTCTTTCTTTAATTTTTGACAGTTTTCAAACAATGTGCCTTGGAGAAGGCCTCTTTGGATTCAGGTAAATAGGTGTTCTCTTTGCTTCTTGGATGTGAGGATCTAGCTCTTTCTTTTTTATGTTTTTTATTGATTTTAGAGAGGAAGGGAGAGGACTAGAGAGAAAGAAACATCAATGTGAGAGAGAAACATTGATCAGTTTCTTCCCTCACACACCCTGACCAGGTACCGAATCTGCAACCTAAGCATGTTCCCTGGCCATGGCTCTTTCCATAGGTTTGGGAAATTCTCATCAACTATTTGAATTGGTTCTCCATTCCTTTCTCTGTCTTTTTCTGGTATGCCTATTATTCTTATATTGCTCTTCCTGATGAAGTCAGATAGTTCCTGTAGAGTTCGTTTTTTCTTTTTTTTAATACTCAAGTCCCTTTCTTCATCCCTCTGTGTCATTTGTAAATTTTCATCTCTGATATCACTAATTCTTTCCTCCATCTGGTCAACTCTATTTCCTATGCTCACTAGTTCATTCTTGATCTCTCTTATTGAGTTCTTCATCTCCATAATTTTTATTTGGTCGTTTTTTAAAGTTTCAATTTCTTTTGTAAAGTACTTGCTTTGTTCATTGACTAGGTTTCTGAGTTCATTAAACTGCCTCTGTTTTCTTGCACCTTGTTGATTTTTTTCAGAACTGTAATCTTGAATTCTCTGTCATTTATATCACATTATTTTCATGTTTTTGTTTGTTTTTTGGAGATCTTTTTATTTTCTTTCTGAGCTGCAGATTAATACAAGGTATTTCTCTTATTTTCCAGTAGATGTTGCTGAATCACAAGTTTTTTAGCTCTGTGAAATCTCAGTGTATCCCTGCAGCATCTCCACAATGTGTGGAATCTCAGTGTATCCCTGCAGCATCTCCACAATGTGTGGGGGCTGAGTTGGCTGGGGGAACCCACCTGCCTTCTTTGTTTTGTCCTCCTAATAATGGGGGCCTCAGACTTCTGCAGGGTCCCCCTTGTACCCCGACCCAGGACCAGTCAAAGAGTACACACTTTGCTCAGGGCAAATAGAGATTCTGTAGTACCAGTTCTCAGGTTTGCAGATAACATCCTTCACAACCTTACTCCAAGGTCAAAAGGAGGTAAGCCCTGGGAGTCTATGGGGTAGCAGGGCTCTGTGGCTTTGTTTCTGTGTCTAAAATGCAGACCACCTGACAAATGCAGTAACACCACAGTGCTGTGTCCTTGCCCAGGTCTCTGGGCTCAGCTGCAGCTTGTGTTGCTCTCCCCTGCAAGAATGCACATCAAATGTCTCTGCTACTCCTGGCTGAAGGGAACATGAGCCAAAACTTGGTTCCTACCTTCTCTGGGAAGAACCATGCTATGAGCTATGAGCTGCAGGGCTTCATCCATGGCTTGTCTCAGCCCTTCTTTCTATTTGCCTCCCTCATTTGTTCCCAGTTGCCCACCTTTATATGTTTCAATGCGTTGATCTCTCAAGTACGCTTGTACATTAAACAAGAATTCCTTTGTTCAGTTATAAGCCTTCAAATTGTTGAAATTTCAAGGGTAGAGACCAAGGGGATTTCTCACACTGCCATTCCTCTGACATCAATATGGGATTTTTAAAATTGTTTATTTTGGAGTGTCACCTAAGACCTCCTAACTCTGGCATACACACAGCACTACTACATTTAGTTAAAAGGCAATAGAGCTGTGAATCCTTGAGATGAACACCAAGACTTCAGCATAGCAGCATGTCTGGACAGCCTTCTGGTTCTGATAAGCAGAAGCCAGTGGAAGGTACAGCTATGCCAAAGACATCCCAACCCAAAGGACAGCTGGAATTTCACCAGTGCACATGATGGTAAACCCCCAAGGGGACCCAGGACCATGTCTACATGGTATGCTATTCATTAGGGAACAAATATTGGGTGTTGCCCCTATTGTCTTATAGAGGCATTCTCATCTTCTTTGAAGAATAGTGGCTTCCTGTGTTAAGTGAACATAGTTCCAGCATCAACTAAAACTTCTCAGTAAGTTACCTTCTCTTAACCTTATGTTCAAGTGTAAAACATAGGAATGAAATGCTTAAAGTCAAGTTACTGAAACAGATGGCCTACAGTCTAATGTCTGTAGTTACATTTATTGATAAAATGTCCTGTATTTACCATACAGTAAGATTATTTCAGTCCTTTGAAATCCACAAAATAGCTTTAAGATCTTTTTTTTTTTTTTAAATATATTTTTATTGATTTCAGAGAGAGGAAAGGAGAGGGAGAGAGAGATAGAAACATCTATGATGAGAGAGTCATTGATCGGCTGTAGCCCACAACCTGGGTATGTGCCCTGACTGGGAATTGAACCCTGATCTCCTGAATCCTCGGTCAACGCTCAACCACTGAGCCACTCCTGGCCAGGCTCTTTAAGATCTTAATACGCCTGATTTCCCACTCCTCTCCCAACAACTCCTATATTGAACACAGTGGTAGGTACTTAGGAAACACTGGGAGGACACAGGCTCATAAGGGATGAGAAGCCAAGCAAAGGGTGGAGAGGATGCTTGACTGGTATATAAAGATGATGGTCCAAAAACTCCATTTTCAACATAATGAGCAGTTTGGGAGTGAAACAGGAGTGGCAAAGAATTTTTTTTTAAGTCACTGCTAATAACTACAGAGCCTGCTACATAAGGTTAAGTAATAACAGAACTGTAGCCATCCCTCATTTTCGGGGGACTACTTGATAGGTCACAAAAAACTGTGTTCTCTTATTCCTTCAGGATATGTACCTTTCCCTCCATCCTACCCCAATACCTCCTCTGCTGCTCCTCATCAGCCTGACATCACATCCTCATACCATAGGAAATCACCCCTTCCCCACCGCTTTGGTAGCCTAAATGACTGCCAGAAGTGATCGTTCTCCCAGTGCTTGAACTCACCCAGAGCATATAAAATCATTGACCCTCAAAATATACAGAACCAGGACTGGCATTAAGGGGGCAGAGGTGGGGCTGAACCTTATCAAGGAGATGGAGTGATGTGAAGATGAGTACTGTGATCATATTTCTTGTACTGACGGTTGATTTCTTTAAAGTACTATGCAGTTTTTTCTTCTTTTAAACAGATTATAGATGGACGGTCTATTCCTTCTCCTCTTGTCCCAAACATTCAAGCCCTCACCCTTAATAATCTCTCCTACCCAATAACTCTCAAATAGAATTCTTAATAGCATCAAGCTGTAGGACAGGAACTGTTGACCACTTACTACCCCCAGGCAATCATCTATCCAACTATAATACTCTATTATAGAGTATGGGCTTGTATTCATTCCCTCAAACCACAGACCCCTTTACCTGAGGCTTGGGAGGGGCAACCTAGGACAGCTCTGGTGGAAGCAGTGGGCCCAGAGGACTTAGATCAATTTCAACCATCTTCTAAGGTGTACCAACTCTTCTGAAGCAGCAACAGTTTGTCAACCATGGGAAAGTGTAATAATGCAAAGTGAACCCTTGTCCTAGCACCCTACTCCTTGGACCTGAAGGCACCTCCCAGATTCTGCCTAAAGCTACCTTATGGTTTAGTGTGAAGGACATTAGGTATCCAGTGGCAGAGGAAATGTAAGTGATTCTAGTTCCTCGAATTTGGTATTCCTCAAGGGCAAGGGTGAAACAAAGTGACTTCCTGGACAGACTAACCGAAGTCATAGTCACTGTGAAATGAGAGATCAGTGGTGATGTGATGCAAGGTTTATGATAAATGAGGGCACCTACAAAGGGTTCCTTAAATCACCCTACTCACCCTCTGCTATTGTGAACATTTATTTACTTAACAGCCAAGCTGCTAATAAACTAGAGCTGAGTCCCCTGGAGTTAAAGACTCAAAGGAAGAAGCAGGGGGCAAAACACAGAGCATAAGCCATTGTCCAATACAGAAGCCTTCAACAAGTAAGCCCAATACACACAACCACATTTTTTTGTTTGTTTGTTTTTTAAATATATCTTTATTGATTTCAGAGAGAGGAAAGGAGAGGGAGAGAGAGAGAGATAGAAACATCAATGATGAGAGAGCCATTGATCGAGCCCACAACCCGGGCATGTGCCCTGACTGGGAATCAAACCCTGATCGCCTGGATCCTAGGTCGACGCTCAACCGCTGAGCCACACCAAGCAGGGCACAACCATGTTTTAAGACATAAAAGGACAAGTCTTAAAATGAGACAGGTGAAAGGATGGATATTGACAATAAGGGGCACATAACTCATTCTTAAGACACCATAAAAAGCCTCAGTTGTCTGGATCCAGACATGGACCCCAAAAAGCCAGCACATAGAAACACCTCCTATCATTCCACAAACTATAGCTGAGTCACTGATGCTCCCGAGATCCCATGAGACTATAATTTCCATCACCAACATATTTATATTCCAAAAGAAGGATAAATGACACACACACTCATTCCCATCCACTTTACTAATAATTTTACGAGGATTTCTTTATTGTATAAGCTTGCTAGCTTTTCTAAGCATGTGGTTAAATGCTGAATATGAGTTGGAGAAAGAGAAGGTGAGAAGGAAGATTATTAAAAAAAATAAGAGAGATTTCAAGATGGCTGCAGAGTAGCTGGAAGCTATACTCACCTGCTCCTGGACCCAAACCAGATTTACAGCTAAATTACAAATAAATCAACCTGAATATCTAACTGAAGGCTAGCTGAAATGAAATATTATAATCAAGGATTTACGAAAGAAGTCACACAGAGACTACAAAGAAGGGTGGAGATGCAGAAAGGGCTGGCCCCTGCACCCAGGTTCAGTGGCTGAGAAGCTGGAGAGATATATTAGCTACAAAACTTCCTCCCCCCAGGAGTGTGGAGTCTCAACCCCAAACAGGGATCCCCAACCCAGACCAACACAGATGGAAAAAGGAGCTCGCATAGCATCTGGTAGTGAAAATCAGTGAGGAGTCAATCCGCCTGGGAGAGAAGGAAATCTGTTAGAGACCCAGATGCCATCTTACCAGGGACAAGCACTCCTATTGTTATAACACCAGCCTGGTAGTGCACTATCCAGTCCCCTAACTGCTGGTGAGGCCACTCCGTCATGCTCAAGTCCTGAGAAAGGGTCTGCTGGTTGCAACCAGCAGCAACCTTTGGGGCACTATTTCTGGGAAGACTCTTGGCAGAGACTCAGACAGTGACTGAACTGAGTAGCTTTGGAAAGGGGATCAGTCTTCCCCGCTTGGAGCACATGGCCACACAGTGCCCTCTCAATGTGTTGAATCACTTAGGTGACTGAGCCCATCCTGCTTAGTCCAGTCATGCAGGGAGATCAGAGTGCCACATAGAGCTGGGACCCTTGGAACTATTCTGGGGAAGTTTTAGTCAGGGAATCAGATGGGCTGGTGCTGTGTTGTGTGACTACATTGCGGGGGAGGGAACACTCCTATTTCCCCTGCCAGCTCAGCCCCACTACCCTGGGTAGGAGAAGAAGTGCCTGCCCCCCTACTAAAAGCTTGCAAGCACCATCCTCAACAAGAGACTCTCTGGATCTGTCCTTCCAAGTCCCGGATACCCTTCCCTGAAGATATAAGTTCTGCGAGGGAAAGGGAGAGCTACTCAGAGCTGGGACATTCATAGTGTGAGTCCCTTGGTGGCTATTGGGACTGGATGAAGTGCTAAGCTCCTCCTGCAAGCTGGGCCAGCATTACCCCCAATGGGAGACTCTTTTGATTTGTCCTCCTGAGCCTGATGGAGATGTTTGGCTGAGCTTGCTCTTTCAGAGAGGTGGGCTGGCTGCATCCAACCTGAACTTGTGGAATACTCCTCTTGGCAGAACTAGAGTTGGAGACTATGGCAGAGACTGAGTGGTTTGGCTTTGGAGTAGGGGACATTTTCTGCTTATTAAGTGTCTGACCACATGACCCCCAAGTAGAGGTCGCACTAGCCCTGTCTTCCTCACCCCAGATGCCCTGCTCTACTGAGGTTACAACTTGTGGAGAGGTTTGTGAATTATGGCCAGCCTGGGCCCATTCTACAGTCTTTCTTTGGGAGCCTCTGAAGGAAGACCAGGCAACCTCAGAGGGAGACAAGATAGCTGACAGGTGGAGGCAGATCTTAGGGAACCTAGATACTTTTACAGATCTTCTCCCAACTATAAGGTGGAGGGAACCAACCCTTTTACACAGCCAGGTCCAGTAGACACAAACAGTGAATAGCATGATAACTCCAAACAGGTAGCTCAAGGTCTGTTAAATACAACATCTGATGATAGCAACCTATACCTGAACCCCACCCAAGTGTACCCAAAAACAACACAAGCAGGGGTGGGCTTCAGAGCACATCAGAGCTCCACCCAACTAGCCACATAAATGTCACACACACAAAGGGGGATTCTTGCAGGCACCAGACCCTGCAAGGAACAACTCTACCTCAGGGAGGAAGCCCCTGCATAGCAACTCATACACCATGACCGAGTTTCATCCTACAGTCAAACAGCCTAAAGGGTTAAGTCTACCCATGAAAGGGCCAACAGCATTCAAGACTCAACTACAATAGGAGGTGCACATAACCCACAAGAAACATTCTTGGAATGCCAAGCTCAGGTGATCCAGAAGATTGTGTCACTGAACCCAACAAGACACTTTCATGATAAAACCATCGTAACAAGTTTGGGAGTCATAGAAGATCTACCTAATACACAAAGACAAAATGGGGAGACAGAGAAATAAGCTCCAAATGAAAGAACAAGAAAAATCAACAGAAAAAGAATGAAATGAAATAGAAACAACCAAAATACCAGATTGCAGAGTTTAAAACAATGGTTATAAGGATGCTCAAGGACCTTAGGGAAAGAGTGGATGATCTCGGTGAGAACTTAAACAAAAAGATAGTGACCATTAAAATGACATAGAAACCAATCATAAAAAGGACCAGTCAGAAATGAAGAATATAATATCTGAAATGAATAATGCACTAGAAGAAATCAACAGCAGGTTAGATGAGGCAGAGAATCAAATCAGTGATTTAGAGGACAAGATAAGAGTAAGAGCCCAAGCAGAGCAGCAACAAGAAAAGAGAATTTTAAAAAATGAGGAAGGTCTAAGGGACCTCTTGGACAACATCAAGAATACAACATCTGCATCATAAGGGTATCAGAAAGAGAAGAGAGTGAGTAAGGTATAGAGAACCTGTTTCAAGAAATGAAACCTGGTGAAAGAAAATGTCACACAAGTTTAGGAAGCACAGATAGTCAAGATCAAGATGAACCCAAAGAGGCCCATACCAAGACACATCATAATTAAAATGGCAAAGATTAAAGACAAAGAATCTTAAAGGCAGCAAGAAAGAGACAGTTTGTTGCATACAATGAAGCTCCCATAAGTCTGTCAGATGATTTCTCAACAGAAACACTTATGGCCAGAAGAGATTGGCATGAAATATTAAAATTGATGAAAAGCAAAAAAAGCCCTAGCCAGTTTGGCCCAGTGGTTAGAGTATCGACCTGAGGACTGACGGGTCCTGGGTTCTATTCCAACCAAGGGCACATACCTCAGTTGCAGGCTCAATCCCCAGCCCTGGTTGGGTACATGCAAGAGGCCACCAATGGATGTGTCTCTCTCACATGGATGTGTCTCTCTCACATGGATGTTTCTCTCTCTCTCCCTCTCTCTCCCCCCTTCCACTCTCCCTGAAAAGCAATAGAAAAAATAGGTACTTATTGATAATAACCTTAAATGTAAATGGATTAAATGCTTCAATTAAAATATATAACCTGGCCAGTGTGGCTCAGTTGGTTCTGCATTGTCTCATGCACCAAAAGGTTTCTGGTTCAATTCCAAGTCATGTCACATGTCCAAGTGACAAGCTCAGTCCACAGTGAGGGTGTGCTTGAGGCAGTTGATTGATGTTTTGCTCTCACATCAATGTTTCTCTCTCTTTGTCCCTCTCCCTTCCTCTCTCTCTAAAGATCAAACCATAGCGTACCTGAATGGGTAAGAAAACATAACCCATATGTTTTCTGTCTAGAAGAGACTTGCCTCAGAACAAAAGACACAAACTCACAGAAAGTGAATGGATGGAAAAAAATTCCATCCAAATGGAAGCAAAAGAAATCTGGCATAGCAATATGTATATCTGATAAAATAGAGTTCAAAACAAGAAGCAAAAAGTGTCACCGCATAGTACTAAAGGGATCAATTTAGCAAGAGGATATAACCCTTATAAATATATACACACTCAACATAGGAACACCTAAATATATAATGAAAACCTTGGTGGACATTAAGGGAGAGATTAACAGTCATAGTAGGGGATTTTAACAACCCACTGACATCAATGGATAGATCTTCCAGACAAAATCAACAAGGCAACAGTGATCTTAAAAAGCACCTTAAATCATATGGATTTAGTTGATATTTACAGGACATTTAATTCCAAAGCTGCAGAATACATATTCTTCTCAAGTGCACATGAAACATTCTTAAAGACAGGACACATTAAGACACAAGATAATTCTTAACAAATTCAAGTAGATTGCAGTGGTATCAAGCATTTTCTCTGACTACAATGGTATGAAACTAGAAATTAATGACAATAAAAGAACCAAAAATCATTTAAACATGTGGAGGCTAAATAGCAAGTCATTAAGCAATGAATGGGTTAACAATAAGATCAAAGAAGAAACCAAAGTTACTAGGAAACAAATGAAACTGGAAACACAACAACCCCAAATTTAATGGGACACAGCAAAAGCAGTCCTACCTCACGAAGCAAGAAAAACCTCAAATAAACAATTTAACCCTATACCTAAAAGAACTAGAAAAAGAACAAGCATAGTCAGAGTAAGTAGAAGAAAGGAAATAATAATGAACAGAGCAGAAATAAATGACATAGAGACTAAAAACAACAATACAAAAGATCAATGAAATCAAGAGCTGGTTCTTTGAAAAGATAAACAAGATTGACACACTTTTAACCAGACTCATAAAAAAAAAAAAAAGAGAGAGAGAGGACCCAAATAAATACAATCAGAAATGCCCGAGAATTAACAACAGACATCACAGAAATCCAAAGTATTGTAACAAAATACTATGAACAACTACATGTCAACAGATTCGACAACCTGGGTGAGATGGATAAATTCTAGAAACATACAATCAACCAAAACTGAATCATGAAGAATCTTTTTATGAGGCCAGCATTATCCTAATTCCAAAACCAGATAAAGACATTACAAACAAAGAATATTATAGGCCAATAACCCTGATGAACATAAATGCTAAAATCCTCAAAATATTAGCAAACTGGATACAGCAATACATTACAAAGATCATACACCATGATCAAGTGGGAATTATTCCAGGCATGGAACTTTGGTACAATATTCGCAAATAGATAAATATGATACATCACATAAAGTGAAGGATAAAAATCACATAATCATATCAATAGATGCAGAAAAAGCATTTGATAAAATCCAGCATCCATTTATGATAAAAACTCTCAGCAAAGTGGAAATAGAGAGATCATACTCCAACATAATAAAGGCCATATACATGGGAGAAACCAATATTCAACATCATTCTTAATGGACAAAACATTAAAAGCATTTCTCCTAAGATCAGGAACAAGACAGGGATGTCCACTTTTACCACCTTATTCTACATAGTAATGGAAGTTCTAGCCACAGCAATCAGAAAAAAAAAGAAGAAAACACATCCAAATTGCAAAAGAGGAAGTAAAACTTATTATTAGCAGATGACATGATACAGTATATAGAACACCCTAAAGACTCCTCCAAAAAACTACTTGCACTGATAAATGAATTCAGTAAAGTAGCAGGATACAAAATTAATATTCAGAAATCTGGCTCATTTTTATACACTAGTAATGAACTATTATAAGAAGAAATTAAGAAAACGATCCTATTTATAATTGCAGCAAAAGAAAATATGGTACCTAGGAATAAACTTAACCAAGGAGGTAAAAGACCTGTACTCAAAAAATTATAAGATACTGAGGGAAGAAATTAAGAAAGGCACAGATAAGTGGAAGCATATACCATGTTCATAGCTTGGATGAATGAACATCATTTAAAAAAGAAACTTTATTGATTTCCAAGAGAGGAAGGGAGAGGGAGAGAGATAGAAACATCAGTGATGAGAGAGTCATTGATTGGCTGCTTCCTGCATGCCCCCTACCGGGTGGGGATCGAGCCTGCAACCCTGGCATGTGCCCTGACCAAGAATTGAACCTCGATCTCCTGGATCATAGGTCGATGCTCAACCACTGAGCCATGGCAGCTGGGCAATTAACATCATTAAAATGTCCATAGCACCCAAAGCAATCTATAGATTCAATGCAATTCCTACTAAAATACCAATGACATTTTTCATAGAACTAGAACAAATATTCCAAAAATTTATATGGAACCAAAAAGTACCTCGAATAGCCTCAGCAATCTTGAGAAAGAGCAAAGTTGTAGGTATCACACTACGTGATATCAAACTATACTACAAGCCCATTGTAATCAAAACAGCCTGATACTGGCATAGGAAAAAGCATATAGATCAGTGGAACAGAGCAGAAAGTCCAGAAATAAATCCATATCTTTATGGTCAATTAATATTTGACAAAGAAGTCAAGAGCATAGAATGGAGTAAAAACAGTCTTCAATAAATGGTGTTACTAAAATTTTATTGGTAAATTCAAAAGATAAAACTGGACCAGCCAACTTACACCATAAAAATCCTAGAAGAAAACATAGGCAGTAAAATCTCAGACATCTCTCGTAGCAATATTTTTGCTGATATAGCTCTTCAAGCAAGGGAAAGAAAGGAAAAAATAAACAAATGGGACTAGATCAAACTAAAATGTTTTTGCACAGCAAAATAAACCATCAACGAAATGAAAAGGCAAGCCACTAAATTAGAGAATATATTTGCCAATGATATATCTGATGAGGGGTTAATATCCAAAGTTTATAAGAACTTATACAACTCGATACCAACCCCCCACCCCCAAATAATCCAATTAAAAACTAGGCGAATGCCCTGAATAGACACTTCTCCAAAGAAGACCTACAAATGGCCAATAGACACATAAAAAATGTTCAATGTCACTAATTATCAGAACGCTGCAAATTACAACCACAATGAGTTATCACCTCACAGCTGTTAGAATGGCTACCATCAATAAATCAACAAATGACAAGTGCTGGCAAGGATGTGGAGAAAAGGGAACCCTAGTACACTGCTGGTGGGAATGCAGACTGGTACAGCCACTATGGAAAACAGTGTGGAGATTCCTCAAAAAAATTAAGAATGAAACTGCCTTTTGATCCAATAATTCCACTCCTGGGAACATATCCTAAGCAACCCAAAACACTAATTTGAAAGAATATATGCAGCTTTATTTCCAGTAGCCAAGATCTATAAATAGCCCAAGTGCCCATCAGTAGATGAGTGGATAAAAAGCTGTTGCACATTTACACAACACAATACTATTCAGCTGTTACAAAAAGGAAATCTTACCTTTGCAACAGCATGCATGGACCTGGAGAGTATTATGCTAAGTAAAATAAGCCATCTAGAGAAAGACAAACACTGTATGATCTCATTTATATGTGGAATCTAACAAATAAAATAAACTGATGAACAAAATAGAAACAGAGGCATGAATACATGGAACAGACTGACAGCTGTCAGAGGAGGGAGGTTGGAGGACTGGATGAAAGAAGGTGAAGGGATTAACCAAAAAATGTATATATATGTATATGTACATAGACACAGAAAACAGTGTGGTGATAGCCAGAGGGAAAGGGAGGTGGGAGTAGGTGGAGGTGGGCAAAAGGAGGGAGGACGAGAATGGAAAGAGACTTTGCTTGGGGAGATCTACGTATGGTGTAGTGGGCAGATGATGTTTTATTGAGTTGTAGACTTGAAACCTGTATGGTTTTGTGAATCAATGTCACCCCAATAAATTCAATAAAAAATAAATAAAATAAAATCTTTATTAAAAATATTATGAGAAAAAAGATTAAAGTCAACAACACTTAAAAGTGTTTGTGATCACACCTGTTAAAAAGTAATATTACTGATTTTGTCCCTATTGATAAATAGAAAATTAATACTAATTTAATCTTGTTTCTTCATAAAAAATTTCCTACAAATAAAATCACTGTTCTCTAAAAAACAATAGTCCATAGATTTTCTCTAATACAAACAATATTCTCTGACTATAAAAATGGTATCTGAAATTGAAAATTAAAAGATTAAAAAATATACATTTTGAAACTCCAAAGATTTCTGCCCACCTTGTGAGTTATACAGTAAATTTTAACACATGCATTATCAAATATTTAGAAAAGAGCCAAGAGAGTGGTTCATATTGAAATTTGTTAGATGCAATAAGCGTCATACTGAGAGGGGAAAATATGAGTAAAAATAAAAGAGAGTATTAGACTCAAGGTAGGTAGATGAAAGGGCTGGAGAAGGAATGGTAACTACATGTGGCAGGGGAAGGAGAATGAAACAGAAATATATAAGGAGCCTTGTGTGTAAGGGCTAAGAGTGTGAAGTTGGATACAAATTCCTGCTCTGCAAATTACTTGCTGTGTGACTTTTGACAAATCAACCAAAACTGAGTACGTTGTTTCATTTTTCCCATCTGTAAATGTGGATAATTATACTCACAGCACCTAAAGGAAAGGATATTTGTCAGTATTAAATGATTTAATATATGAACTGTGTCTGACACACAGTAACTATTCAATAAGTATTACCTACTTCTGAATATGGGGCCCAGCAATCTGGGTCTATCAGTCACTGTGCTTTGCTCTTCTTACTAGTACCATTTTGCCAGGTAAGAAACTGAACTTTTATTGTGCCTGGTATAAGGACTTGTGCACACTGCAACTAAAATGACTCTCACATGTGTGAATTTAAGTGGATTTAACTTACAAGTGAAAATACTTAAGAGCTAGAAATTTAAAAACTTCAAGACCAAGTCAAGGCTGAGAGCCAATAAATAAAAAGAACATTCTCCATCCCAAAGGGATTTTTTTTTTTTTTTTATATTGAAAAAGGAATAAAGCTTCACTTTCCAAAAGGCTGCAATCAACACTGGAGATGCAGGTCTGACACCCAAAACCCATCCTCCTCCTACTCTGTTGAAGCAGGTGTCTGTCAGAGCAGTGAGCACTAACAGCCCCAACCACTACCACAGGAGTGTCTTCTAAGAACAGACAGTGCTCAGTTCTCTCTCTGTGCATAGCCACTTTCTTATTAAAAAAATAAAACTTATTTACAAAACAACTGCCCTGATTGGGGAAGCTAACTGTGCTTCAGTTATATCAAATGTTTAACTACTGAGGAACCATGTGTATCCCTTAGACAAGTATTTAAGTGCATATGAGTTATGTTGCAAGGTAAATATTGGGAAATTTTCATGTATAAAGGATAGCCATACTTCTCTTTCTTTGATATATGTGAGTCAATTGAATCCTGAAAAATTCAAAGCCTTCTTGGAATGTAAAATACCATGATTTGAGCCTTCAAATTCAAACTGTAAGTTAAAAGCAGTCTGATCTAGTTAAATTTTTCTCTCCAATTCACATTTTGATTATCTGTACAATGTAGACAATATTAAGTAGATATAAGATATTCAATTTGACACAGTAAAGCTATGTTATTAATGGGTTTTCTTTAAAATAAACCAATTAGACAATGCATTATAGCTTATAATATTTTGTAGTTTAAATGAGTAAAACTTTCTCTTACAGAAAGACAGCCTTTTCCCCAGCAATATTACAGATTATGGGATGGAATGATTTCTCACCTGACTTAACTCCACAATTCTCAGTGGACAAAGTGGGAAGTCAAATGGAAGCTGAAGATCTGAATATAGAGGGGCCTGAATTTCGAGAGCTGAATCTGGAAAGAAACATCTGGGGCAAAACAGTTGATTTGATGGCAAGTTGGCTCCCAAAAAATCTTTTGTCCTGGGAGCCAGATAAAAGAACCAAAAAGCAGTTTTCTACTTGGGAAGGAAATGGAGTATTTTGAAACAACTCTCATTCTAAAAGATCTCCTTCAAGAAGTGTGGTTAAGTTGCATTAAAATGGAGACACCGTAAGAGGTAATATTCTTGACCAAAGAGGTCAAGGGTCATTAGGAACATCCAAAGATGACATTGTAGCATCCTGGGATAATTAAGAGCTTAAAGTCATGCATCATAAGACATGATTCAAAAAGGGAGTCTATAATTTACTGGCTGGCCATTATTTGCCACGTTCTGAACTTCTCTTGGTTTGAACCTGTCCTTGAGATGTAATAAAAAAATACTATCATAGTTGGTGAGATTTATTACATCAAGCAGAAGTAATTATAACAATTCTAGGTTTGGCTATCTCTAAAACAAACAAGCCTTGGGAGGAAATGGCCTTTAATAAAGGTCATTTCTGAATGATTTAATGTGTCTGCCATCTTTGAAAACCAGATGCACAGACAAAGGTAATATTCAGGTGTTCTACTAAAGAGGCACCCCAGTTAATCCTGACATACTTGTTCTATAAAATCTTTTTGTCTGTATCTACTTTGCTGGTCCAGCATTTAAACTGAAAAACAAAACAAAACAAAAAAAACCCCACTCAATTCCTAAAGAGTATCTGATCTTCCTAGGAGCACAGTCACTGCTCAACATTGAAAAGGACCTCATTTTTATCTCCAAGTAAAACATAATTGATACAGATAATGAGAGAGAACCTACAGGCCACAAGCTCTGGGGCCAAATTGTTGGACTAACTCTGTGACATTTGGGGGCAACTGACCTTACTTACCCCATTTTTTTAAAAAAGGGCTAATATTAGAATTTGCTGCCTGAGCATCAAATCTAAGTTAATGCACACAAGGAACAGTGTGTAAAACTTACTATGTGCTCAGTTAATGTGAACTATTGCTATCAAAAGACTATTATTTATAAAAGGATATTGTGTAAAATGGGCTGCTGTTTGGAATATACCAAATAGATAACAGAGGATTAAGAGGTATTTTTATTTATTTATTTATTTATTTATTTATTTATTTATTTATTTATTTATAATCTTCACTCGAGGATATGTTTTTCATCAATTCCAGAGAAAGGAAAGGAGAGAAACATCCATCAGTTGCCTCTTATATGAGCCTTGATCAGAGATCAAACCCACAACCTGAGTATGTGCCCTGACTGGGAATCAAACCCGAGACCTTTCAGTGCAAGGGAAGATGCTCTAACAAAATGAGCCACATCAGCCAGGGCAAGAGATATTTAAATGAGAAAGAATAATTGTATTTGGTAGAAAGTGCTAGAAAAACAGATTAAAGGGTAAATAATCTGGCAACCATTAAAAGTATATCATTTAGTGAAAAAGAAGTGAACAGAGCCATCTCATATAGGGATAAAAGTGGAAGGCAAAGAATGGTGGGTGACAGCAGGGCACTGGATAATTATGTTTGTCAACAGTGAGAATGGATTACGTGTAAAAAGGTGTAGTGATATACGAATAATATCTGCTTCTTGAATGTGTGTCTAATTACTTTACACTTGACTTTGTTCACATCAGCTAATCAAGAGAGGTAAAACAGCCCTGGCCAGGTAGCTCAGTTGGTTAGAGCATCATCCCAATAGGTCAAGTTTGTGGGTTTGATCCTCAGTCAGGGCACATACAAGAATTAACCAATGAGCACCACTGGCATGGTTCAGCAGTTGAGCATTGACCTATGATCCAGGAGATCACTGTTCAATTCCTGGTGGGGCACATGCCTGGGTGTAGGAGGCGGCCGATCAATGACTCTTTCACATCACTGATGTTTCTATCTCTCTCTCCCTTTCCCTGAAATCAGTAAAAAAAATATAGTCTTCAATGAGGCGGTGGAGCAGCCGTCCAGCAGATGCAGAGATGCAGATCTTTGCAAAGATCCTGACTGGCAAGACCATCACCCTTGAGGTTGAGCCCAGTGGCACCACTGAGAATGCCAAAGCTAAAATCCAAGACAAGGAGGGCATCCTGCCTGACCAGCAGCATCTAATTTTTGTGGGCAAACAGCTAGAGGATAGGCACATTCTCTCAGACTACAATATTCAGAAAGAGTCCACCTTACACTTGGGGCTTCATCTGAGGGGTGGCAGCATCGAACCCTCCCTCTGCTAGCTTGCCCAGAAGTACAACTGTGACAAGATGATCTGCCGCAAGTGTTATGCCAGCCTGCACCCTGTGCTGTCAACTGCTGCAAGAAGTGCAGCCACACCAACAACCTGTGTCCCAAGAAGGTTAAATAAGGCCCTTCCACCATCACTTCAGGTACACAGGGCAGCCTCTACCTGAACCCTGTGACCCTGGGGGCCTCAATAAGCTTTCTCTGTTGTTGACTGGAGCAGTAAAAATACACACACACACACACACACACATTTAAAATATATCTTTATTGATTTCAGACAGAGGAAAGGAGAGGGGGAGAGAGAGGCAGAAACATCAATGATGAGAGAGTCATTGATTGAGCCCACAACCTGGGCATGTGCCCTGACCCGGAATCGAACCCCAATCGCCTGGATCCCAGGTCGACGCTCAACCGCTGAGCCACTCCCGGCCGGGCCACACACATATATATTTTAAAAAGAATTAACTAATGAGTGCATGAATAAGTGGAACAACAAACAGATATTTATCTCTCTCTCTCCCCCCCCTCTTCATTTTTCTTCCTTAAAATCAATAAAATAAGATTTTTTAAAAAGAGAGATGTAAAACAGACAAAAAAAATGGGTAGAGAACAAGTTTGTAATAAAGGAAATTATCAGGGAATTATACACATAGATGTTTCCATAAGTATGTAAACTGCATTTTTATGTTCAAATTTTATTTTAAAAAACTTAAAAAATCCTAATGTTCATAAAAAAAGAAATGATGTACAAAAAAATGGTCTAAATGAGAGATTTATATTCATTCATATTTAAAGATAGGAAAATATTCTTATTAAGAGACATTTAAGTGTTCTCAATATATATATATACACATACTAGAAAGAAATAAACCAAAACTCTGAGTGGTTCTATATGCATTTTTAAAAATTATGTTATGCTTTTTTATTTAAATTTTTTACAAATGAATACCTACACCTTTTATAATTTTTGTACATTGTATAATGGGGGAAATAAAACAATTCTTTGAGTGATGTAGATTTTAACTTATTCTTCTCTGAAGAAATTGACTAAAGGCTTTCAGAAAATATGAGGAGAATAAGAAGGTAAAAAGAGCAGATGTTCAAGAAGTGGAAAACAACTGGTGCAACCACTATGGAAAACAGTATGGAGTTTCCTCAAAAAATTAAATATGGAACTGCCATTTGACCCAGTGATCCCACTTCTAAGAATATATCTGAAGAAACCTGAAACACCAATCAGAAAGAATATATGCACCCCTATGCTTATAGAAGCACAATTTACAATAAGTAAGATCTGGAAACAGCCCAAATGCCTATTAGTAGATGAGTGGGTAAAAAAGGTATAGTACATTTACACCATGGAATACTATGCAGCTGTAAAAAAGAAGGATCTCTTACCCCTTGAGACAGCATGGATGGACCTGGAGAGTATTATGCTAAGTGAAATGGGCCAGGCAAAGAAAGATAAATATCACAGATCTCACTTATATGTAGAATCTAACGAACAAAATTAATCAATGAACAAAATAGATCTAGAGACAGAGAAGCATGGAACAGACTGATGAAGCTCAGAGGGAAGGTAGGGGTGGGGGAGTGGGTGGGGAGCAATTAACATAAGAACTTATATGTAGTCCTAGCCAGTTTGGCTCAGTGACTAGAGCGTTGGCCTGTGGCCTGAAGGGTTGCCTGTTCAATTCTGGTCAAGGGCACATACCTCAGTTGCAGGCTTGATCCTCAGCCAAGGCTGGGGCACACGGGGGAGGCAATCAATCTACATCAAAGTTTCTCTCTCTGTGTCTCTACCTCTACCTTCCATTCTCTCTAAAAAATCAATCGAAACATTATCCTCGAGTGAGGATTAACAACAAAAAGAACTTATATGTATAAATATATAACCCATAGACACAGACAATAGTGTGGTGAAGGCCTGGAGGTGGGGGTGGATGCAGGGTGAAGGGGATCAATGGGGAAAAAAGGAGGACATCCATAATGCTTCCAACAATAAAGATAAATTGAAAAAAAGAAGTGGATAACAATTCTATATAAGATACAAACCTATGTTAAAAATAATAGGTAAAATAAAAATAATTTTTAAATCTCATAAAACTATCCAATTAGTGTTACTGTTTAATTTTAATTAAGAATAGACAGTGATACCAAAGGTATCACATCTAGAATAAGAAAATACTTTCATTAATTTTTGGATAGCCTGTTCTAATATTAATATAGATGTCTTGTAGTGCCAGTGGACCAAAGTTTTATCCTAATACTCCAAAGCCAATTTCAAGATTTTTTTTCAAATGTTAAATAATTCTCCACTGCAGTTTACTATGACCTAATTAATTAGCTTGATAAAATGTGGAAACAATTAACCAAAGCCAATGCATGCATGTTCTACAGCAGTGTTATCCATTAGACAGTGGATAAACAAAATGTGTATATAAACAAATATGTACTAATATATGTTGTATTTAAAGAAAATGTAGCACATAAACAAACTAAATGAATAAACAAAATGTGGTATATACATAAAATAAAATATAATTTGGCCTTAAAAAAAAAAGACATTTTGTCACATGCAACAACACTGATGCACCTTGAAGATATATGCTAAGTGAAACAAGCCGCACATAAAAGGACAAATACTGTATTGCCCCAATAGTACTAGAATAGGCCAATTCAGAGACTGAAAGTATATTATAGGTTACCAAGGAATGGGGAGAGGGCTATATGACAGATATACCCCAGTAACATAAGATGTTAATATAGGGGAACCTGAGTGTGAGGTATAAGGGAAATCTTTGTAGCTTTTAGCTACAACTTCTAAAAACAAAAGATTTATTTAAAAAAGACTATCTCTGAAAGGTTACATATGAAATTAGTACTAGTACTTGTATCTGGGAAGAAAGAAGATTAAGGACTAGGAAACTAGGGGTGGAAAGAAAACTTTTAATTGGATAACTTAGTACAAATTAAATTTTGTACTATTTACTATTTGCATGTATTGTTTTTGAAAAAAACTGTCATAATCTGTGACAGTAAAACTGGGACATTTTCAAAGGGAAATCTAGCAGCCCCATGAATCAAATTATTAAATATGCAAACTCTTTACTCGTAAATTATCATACAGAATTACTAATGCAAGTACCCAAACAACTGAACAAGACATATAAAAATATAAATGAACAGAGGCTCTGTGGGCTGGCTGGTGGCATGGCCAATGAGGACGAGGACCCCACTGTGAGTGCCCACCTCAGCTTCAACCGGCTCTTTTCTTCACTCTCTCGGATATAGTAGCAGAGGCCGAGTTCGGAGTTGGGTCTGTTTTCTTTAGTGAATTCAGCCTGGAGAGTCTGGGACTCGACACAGTGCCAGCACTTACCTTCGAGTCATCTTTTCATTACGTGGGGCAGGACGTGGAGGGAGAGGGGAAAGGTGGCCCTTGCCCTTTGCGTTTGGTCCATATCTGCCAGACACCCTTTGTAATGCCTGGAGAATCATCAGGGGTCAGAGCGCATGATTGTTAGCGCTCACCGTGAATCAGTAGTTCAACTGCTAACAAAACTGTACGCTTACTGTCAAGTATGGACCAAAAGTCGGAACCTGGGTTTCAAGATTTCTGTTCTCTGTGAGCAAGTTATTTAACTTTGATCCTCGGTTTTCGTGTCATAAAATGGGATTGAGGCTGACTTAAGGAGAGTTCCTAGCACTATTTTGAGGAAGAAATTGAAGAAATTGGAGGAGGTGCAGAAGGTGGGCAGGGTAAAAGAAAGATACTTTTTTCTAAAGAATTACGATGTATGATGTATGGGTTTGGGGATGACCAGAATCTTTATACTGAGTCAGTGGATATTCTTGAAGACCTTGTTATAGAGTTCATCACCAAAATGACTCACAAGGCAATGTCAATTGGAAGAGAAGGGCAGGTACAAGTTGAAGATATTGTCTTCTTGATTCGAAAGGACCCAAGGAAGTTTGCTAGGGTTAAAGACTTGTTTACTAAGAATGAAGAATTGAAACAAGCTAGAAAAGCATTTGATGAAGCAAACTATGGATCTTTTTGAACTTTCTGAAGCTTCATTATCTTCTGGGGAGACCATATATGGTAACCATATATTTTCCATAGTAAAGTCACGATAACTAGCCATGTAAGTGAAAGATGGAGAAGCACAAAGTTTCCCACCTTTATTTTCGTGGCTTGGATTTTAGAGTGATGTTTGAATCTTTAACTGCCTGCCATACTAGCATACCTGAATTACTTATTGGGTTTTAACGACCACAAGTAAGTTGAAGGATCTTGCAAACCATGTAGTATCTCCTGACTTTAAAAAAAAATATATAACTTTATTGATTTCAGAGAGAGGAAGGGAGAGGGAGAGAAAGAGAGAAAAAAACATCAATGATGAGAGAGTTGTCATTGATGGGCTGCCTCCTGCACACCCCCAACAGGGGATTGAGCCTGCAACTGGGAATTAAACCATGATCTCCTGGATCCTAGGTCAATGCTCAACCACTGAGCCATGCCCAGTTGGGCTCTCCTGACTTTTGACTGTCTAAATAATGAAGTAGTATTTATGTATCAGGTGTATTTGTGCCGTTGTAGACCATGCTCTTTAATATGTGAAATCTAAATGGCACCTTTGACTTTACGATAGCTGACATGATAGCTAAAACTTGAAAGTTTTAAGACTGCAGCAATCTGAGAGGTTATTAAAAGATAGCGAAACAGTTTGTGCTTCTTTTAAGGAGAAAATGATAGAAGAAAATACAGTTTCTTTCGTAGGAGTGTTTCTCTGTCTTAAGGTAATAATTTGTTTTAATATTCTTTCCTTTCAATAAAGAGGGTGACTTTTGAGGGGAGAAACTAAAAGTTTCATGTGAATGCTTTTGCATTGAAGGCTTTTTTGATTTAAAACTTTTTGGGCTTATACGATTTGTCAAGCTTTAAGAAAATTCATTTTCCCAGGTCATATTTCCCTTCTAAATAAAAATAAATGATTTCAGGAGTGGGAATGGCATTGCTTAAAAAGCTGATGGCAGGATAAGCATTTGGGTGGTATTTTATTAACATTTGTTAGTACTTGTTCATTGTGGAAATGTGTACTTGACTAAAACCATATGTGACTGTGGAAACCACTTGTGTAGATCAAGATATACAGGTTTTGTGTGCATTAACTTATTGTATTAAATTATTATTGTACTTAGCTTAAAACCAAGATTAAAATTGCACTTAGAGGGATCACTGAATATTACTCTTTATGAAACTAAATGTTTTGTGTGCCACTTCTAAACATTATTTACAAATCAGTACTTAGGAAAATGTTACTTTCTAAACCTATCGATACAGGATTAAAGTGTGAAAAATGAAAAAAGATTAATACTTTAAAAAATATATGTAAGTGAACACATTGTTGCCATTTAGGGGATCTACATATGGTATATACATATTGGTATTATATCCATACCAATAGTTATTCAACACTTAATGAGCACCTACTATGTGCTGGACAGTTTAAGAGTTGGAATCACAGCATTCTAAGATGACAAGAATCCCTTTGTCTACAAAGCACAAATCCTTCTATATATTAGCAAGGAGTGTACATATGAGCAACAGCAAACTGCCATTAAGCTGCCAATAAATCAAAGGTTAAAGAGAAACATGCCAACAGAAGGTGGCAGGCCACCTTACATTATTCCAACCCAACCTGAGCCCAAGTGTCAATGCTTACTAGACTCCTGCAAATTCTAAAATGTGCCTTTGATCTCCATGAGTCTGGTAGAAATTTATTGGTTTTAAGAGGTTCATACAACTTGTTGAAGATAGATATATGTATGCCCTACATTATAGCAATGTAATTTCAATACAGAGTGCAATACTTATACAATATGATACACCAATTGTTTTCTCTTGACTAGAAATCATGGATCCAAGAGTATACCAAAGTACCAATTATAGATCAGTCACTAAAATTACTACAAGATATATGACCCTTTGGGATAGTCATATTTAGTCTAATGTCAAAAGGGCCATTCTAGGTCAAAGGAACCACCAAGCAGAATATAAGCCAGACACTTAACATTACTTCAACAGATCTTAAGTTTCTAAAAAGTGAAAATAATCTGAAAACCACTCCAGTCTGCCAAGGTCTCATGATTCCAAGAGAAAAGAATGGGTGATGATCAACAACCTAAAATAAAATACAAAAGGACAAAATTTTATCTAAGGATATTATGAAAAAAGCTGCAGTTATGACTGACATAATTCCTGACCCCAAATTACAGTAATTTTAGAAGGATCACCTAATGGACAAAATTAGGTCCCTTAGAACCTCTATTAATTGGAATTTAAGCTCTAAAAATATTATTTGGTGGCAATAGATATACACTGTTAAGTTCACTATGACAATACCAAAAATTCTTTAGAGAATAAGATCTATCCATAGCCCAATCACTTGGCTCCAATGTGGGGCTCTGCCTTAGGGTACAACTTTACAATGAAATTCCCCTGAATCCCAATATTGCAAAGTCTTCCTCTTCTTTTCTATCTTGGCTTCATATCACCTATAGTTTTAGGTAACCTTCTTATATATCCTGTACTTAACTCTATTATACTTTCTTAGCCTACTGATCTCTCTGAGAAAACATAGATACCACTGCATATTTAACTGTATGTCTAGTACCCATGGCACAGGAGGTATTTCATAGATAAAAGTTGAATAAAAAGCTAATCAAAAGAAATAAATGAGCGAGTGTACCTACAATTACTTTAAAAAACAAACCCACCTCATATTAAAACATAGTTTAAAGAGCAGTGAGTAAAAGAAAACACATCAATGAACATAATATACTTTAGAAACATACACAAATGTGTAAAATATTACAATAAAAATTCAAGTCATATCTTGTTACCAGACTTTCCAAGCATATCAATTCTGCTCCTCCTCATCCCTCAGAATTATATACAGAGAATTCTTGTTTTCATCCCTGGATGCACCTGTCCCATTCCCCCAGCACCTACAGGTAACCATTGTTATATAATCTCAGTGTTATTTCTTTTAACATAAGTGAACGTGTATATTTGACTTTTTCACTTGATAATACATCATTGCATAGACTGCTTCCTCATTCATTTTTAGAGCAATGAGGTATTCCATTCTGTGAATGTACCAATTTATTCACTCCCACACTGATGGGCCCCTGGGTTGCTTCCAATCTTTTGCTTTTACAAATTATTCTGCAATAATACATATATAATTTGTTTCACATTTGCAGATATGTAGGATAATTTCTAGGAAGAGGCATCACTAGATCAAAGTATAGTAAGCAATCAGACAGACATGAGCAGAGTAGGAAAGATAAGCCAGGTGTGGAATGTCACCAGGGTTGAAAGCCCTGGTACCTAACAATAGGCAAAACTGGGAAAACAAGGACCTTGCCCCAAGGTGAATTTTCCTCCCTTAGCATATCACTAGTAATGCAGTTTAGAAGCCCTGAACTTTCATATTGCTGGTCATGCGGTCCAGACCCTCCTCTGACCTTTCCACCCCTGGCATGTCACTATTCATGTGGCAGTCCTCCTTTGAGGAGGAACAAAGGGGCCAGAGAATAGCCTCATATGAATCCCATACAAACCTTTGTACAACCACTTCCTTAAGCATTAAGCCTGCAGGACAATGAGGTTGTGACCCACATCAAATAATCATAGGAACAAATTCTGGGGTCTGTTGACCAGAGATAGAGTTTTGGTCAAATCAGAGATAAAATCTGGGCCTCAGTTATGTTTCAGCTTCAAGCCCAGAAAAGTAACAAAACCAGAAGAAGCAACAACATGACTGACATCAGGACCAGCTGCAATGACAAAAGACCTCCTACGCTAGTGCCAACCAATCAGTAGAGACCAGACCCTGAAAGGACACACTGAAAGCTAATGAATATTTTATTGAGATCCTCCCTTGAGACCTCCTTTCAAATTCCTGCCTTTAGGAAACAAATAAAAACCCTTAAGACAAAGGACCCAGTGTATGTGCATGGACTCGCTCTCTCTTTCTTTCTAGCACACCCGTGCCTTTCCCCACCCCCTCCTTTCCCCAGACACATATATCCTTGCTTTCTTTTTCCTAAGCTCCAAAGACCCTTCTTTTGCCTCTGTAACTTGTTTCCTGAGCTTACACAGCCCAGCTGGCTCACTTCCTCCACAGCTCACTTCTACCTCTATGGCTTTCTAAATAAACTGCTTGAATTCCTTCTTAGCCAGAACTCAAGTACCAAAGCCACTGAACTAAGGTTCAATTGCCGGTAACATTCTCGTGCCATTTTGCCACTAACGAAAGAATAAACGCAACTTGAATTTTGATAAATATCTCCATGCCCTCCATAAGCATACTATTTTGTATTGTAACATTCTATAAATGCTAGTCTTCCCATATCCTTCCAATAAAGTTCTCAAATATTAACTTTCTGTAGTTTTATTTTGCATTTCTTTTATTAATGAGCTTGAGCATTCTTTCATAGGTTTAAGTGTCATTTGTTTTACTGTAAGCTATCTATTCATGCTTATTGTTCATTTTAAACTTTGATTTTTATTTATTTTTCATTTAGAAGTTTTTTATATATTAATGGAGATTAGCACTTAGTAAATATGTCATAAGTATTTTCCCAAATTTCTCATTTTTCTTTTGACTTCATTTATAGTGCTTTTCCACATGATTTTATAAAACTGCATGTATGAATCTTATTTTATGGCTTTTATTTTTTAAAAAATATGTTTTTATTGATTTTAGAGATAGAGGAAGGGAGAGGGAGAGAGATAGAAATATCAAAGAGAGAGAAACATTGATTGAATGCATGCCCCCTACTGGGGATCAAGCTGGGAGCACAGCATGTGCCCTGACCAAGAAATGAACTGAGACCTCTTGATGCTTGGGGTGACATTCAACCAACTGAGCCACACAGATCAGGCTATAGATTCTATTGTCCAAGACATAGAGGATAAGTGTTCATTTATAACTAAGTAAGAAAAAGATTGATTAATTAAGAAATAGAATAATTAAACAATTGGGAAAGAGAAAAACAGATTAAAGATTAAGACTGGAAAAATAAAAAAAGTATATAAGCAGATATATTGATTGGTCTCGGGATTTAGAATTCCTTCCTAAAAGTAAATCCAAGTCAAACATTTATTTAAACATGACAAACTCAAATTTTGTAATGATATTTATCAATCTTTTATACTAAGAATTTTGCTTTTGGTATTAGGAAAAAAATTAATACTCTCAATATCCTTAACATTTTTACCACTCTTTAAAAAGAAACATTTTAATGTTGTCTTCAAAGTGCTTTCCATTGTAGTAAGCCTATCTTCTCTTGGCATTTAAGGAAAACTTCTCTGTTTTCTGAGCCAAAGACTACTCTCAATTCCCAACCCCTAGACTACTAGCCTAGGTAAGAGCCAGTCGGGATGACAGGCTGACAATTCATAAGCACTGAAGTTTAAACTTGCATAACCAAGAAAGAACTACAACTGGATCTCTAAGGATTCAAGAGGAAGTAGCAACTATGAGTAAGCAGAAGTTCTAGGGTACTGAAGAGAATAGGATGTCAAAGGAGATGGCAAAATAATCACAGTCAATGTGATGATAGAGCAGAAATGCAGTGTAAACATGGCCAATAGAAGAGAGAGTTTCTCCAGATACCTCCATTTCCTGATGGAGTTCTAGTTCCTATCCCAAAGAGGCATAGCCACTCACTCACCAGTTCTTTTGATGGATTTCCAGTAAAATCCCTGTCTTCCTTACTGCTCACTATCCCTTGTAGCCTGGCAAATTATGATCCCTTCATTGGATTTACCATTTGTGTTCCTCACAACAAAAATCTTACAAAACCAGAGGCAAAATATAAAAATGTACAATGTAATAAATTTAATCTTTGTCCCTGTTGGTAGCACAGAGCTCCAAAATGCCTGAAAGATGGGTGTGTTCTTTTTTTTATTCATAGGAAGCTTCTTTTGACTACCCTTGAGTTTATGCTGAGGAGGTGACTCAAGGTGGGTCCTAAGATAGTTTCCAGTGAGAGAGGATGTCCATGACAGAAAAACCAAACATACGATTAGAAGGTTGAACCTTTCAGTCCCAGTCCCTAAGACTTCCAGGGAGAGAAGTTGGAGATTGGGCTTAATCAAGTGACCAATGACATAATAAGGCCCCAGTAAAACTCTGGACACCCAGAGATAGCTGATTGGTGAACACTTTGATGTGCCAGGAATGTGACATGTCCTGAGTCCAAGGGGAGAGAGCATGAAAGCTTCTTATCCAGGATTCTCCAGGACCTTGCCATTTGCATCTCTTTCATTTGGCTGCTCCTAAGTTGTATCCTTTATAATAAAACTATGCTTTCAGAGAGTTCTTGAATGGTTCCAACCAATTAATAAATCCGAGATAATAATGGGAATCCCTGAATTTAGCTGGCTGGTCAGAAGTACTAGTGGCCCTAAGATTTGCTGAAGGGAAAGAAATCTTCCAAAGACTTTGCCCTTAACTTATGGGAACTAGCACTAACTTGGGGTAGTTAGCATCACAATTGAATTGAATTGCAAGAGAACCAGATGGTGTCAGAGCAGTATTAATTTTTCATTGTGAACCTACCAACTAACTAAATTCTTAACTTTTTTCCAACATAGTATATTTTAATTAAGAAAAAAAAATCAAAGAAACCACAACACCCCAGAAGAAATAACTCACGTAAACTTGTCTCTCCTTAGCTGGTTTGTCTCAGTAGTTAGAGCATCAGCCTGCAGATTGAAGGGTCCTGGGTTCAATTCCAGCCAAGGGCATGTACCTTGGTTGCAGGCTCGATCCCTGGCCCTTGTTGGGGCATATGTGAGAAGCAACCAATTGATGTGTCTCTCTCACATCAATGTTTCTCTCTCTCTCTCCCCCTTCCACTCTCTCTGAAAAGCAACGGAAAAAATCCTCAGGTGAGGATTAAAAAAACACACAAAAAAACATGTCTCAAAAGATAACTAATGTGAACATTTTGGTCTATAGGCTTCAACATTTTTAACTTTACCAGGAAAATAAAGGGGAAAAATACTATTACCTGAACCAAATTATGCCCAGATAGCACAATCAACCTGTTTTTAAATCTGGTCCAATGGAGAAGACTTTTATTTTAAATTAGCTTTCAGTTTTCTAATTAAATACATGTAAAACTGTGGAACCAAAATTTAATATTCTCTTGAACTTCTTTCTTAAAGAATGGTTCCTTGAATGTGAATTTCCATAGTAATATGTGGGGAAGGAATGACACCCAAAATTTAAAATTAATACACTTTTTCTCAATTAACTATTTGCAACAGTATGAGAAGAAAAAATTGAAGGAAAAAAATAGCCAGTATATCAAAGATTTTGTTAAAAATGTTTTACCAATAAACTTAGGTCACTCTTTGACATAACCTAAAAGACTCCCAAAATTTTTTACATGCCCCAAACATAATAGAAATCATATATTTAAATTCACTCTAATCAGTGGCCTGCCTCTTGCCTTGAAACCCAGGTCTGAATGTGATCAATTATAGGATGCTCTAACTTTGATCTACTATTATAGATTCAACCAATGTACACAAAATAGAGTTAATATAGCAGGCCTGAGATGACTATGCTCAGAAAGGCCTGCTTGCAAGGTTGGCCCTTGACTGACATTTGGAAACTTCCCTGGTAAACAGTTCCCTACACTGAAAGAAAACTTTCCCTAACTTACAAGGGTGGCTCTCTGTGCCTAGACTGCCTGTGTAAATAATGTGAATCATGCTGAACACCTACTTTCCTTCTGGAAGTCTGGAATTCTGCTACATGCCTATGTGACCATCACACAGTTAAAAACCTTGACTGCCAGGTGTCTAACAGGCATCCCTGGCAGAAACACTGCACACATGTTGATGCATTTTTATTGTACTATGTGTAACTGCTCATGGAAGGGAGAGAATACAAGGAAGCCTGCATAGGGATTCCTCTAGATTCTACCTGTGCCTTTTTGGTTATGCTAATTTTAGAAAGGCTATGTATCCTTACTCTGTTGCTGCAATAAATCTATATGCTGATTCCTGTGATCTAGTGACCCCCAATGCATCATCTGTTTGTGTTGTTTTTTTTTTATATTAAGATGCTAAATTATATAGGCAACCTTTATTTTCTTCCAGGTTTCAAAATGCATTTTTTGCAACCACAATAAAATACATTATAACTATTAGATGTTTTGGTTAAAATTATCCGTTTAACCTTTGTGTGTGACTGTTACTATCACATTTTTTAATCACTGGATTAGAACTGTCAATAAATGAGGTTACATGTACAGAACATAACTCACAGCTTAGTAACTACTTCTGACTTAGAACAAAAGATCAAGCTGTTTTTTTAAAATATTTTTATTTTTAAAAATATGCTTTTATTGATTTCAGAGAGAGGAAGGGAGAGAGAGGGAAAGGGAAAGAGAGAGAGAGACATCAATGATGAGAGAGAGTCATTGATCGACTGCCTCCTGCACACCCCCTACTGGGGATTAAGCCCACAACCCAGGGATGTGCCCTGAGCAGGAATCGAACCATGACCTCCTGGTTCATAGGTCAACACTTAACCACTGAACTATGCCAGTCAAGCCAAGCTGGTTTTAAAGCAAAAACAATGCCTTTTTTTTTTGGAGAGGGTACCCTTCTCTTAAAAAAAAAATGAAGAAGAAAAAAAGGAAAGGAAAAGTACATTTGTTTCCTAGTGAGACATTTTTCTTCTTTAGTGATGCAGAAGTTCTTTTTAGATATTAGTTGTTTTTTTAAGTTAAAATATATCTTACATTTTAGTTTGTTAATGGTATTACCATCAATTTCCAGGCTACTGAAAGCAAGTACTCATATTTTTCAGTTACAAATACTTCATGCAGTTCTCTCTACTTGGAAGACTTCAAAGAGTGCAAAAAGCCTTTGATGGCCCATTGTAGCTAACTTCCAGCTTCTGTGCCTCAGGACCAAGACAAAGCAAAGCTTGCTGCTACCTCTAAACCCACTAAAGTAATTCTGTAGGTACAATTAGAAAATGAGGGGTTTTCTCCTAACAAACTATAACCACTGATTTTTAT
Source organism: Miniopterus natalensis (assembly GCF_054644295.1). Taxonomy (NCBI): domain Eukaryota; kingdom Metazoa; phylum Chordata; class Mammalia; order Chiroptera; family Miniopteridae; genus Miniopterus; species Miniopterus natalensis. Next base: position 55,163,609 of record NC_142103.1, on the reverse strand, counting down.
TATCACATTCTCTTCTCTATTACATCAAAATGCATATTGCCACTCATGTCTGCTGCCAAGAACATGTTCACACTATCAATCTTTTGTTAGGATCTTTTTCATGAGAAGAAACCATGAAATTCATTCAGGGCCCTGAGAGAGTTCATTGTAGCTTCTGTGACTAAAAATTATAGTTGGTAAGGAAATGACGATACAACTGTTTAAAAGAAAAAATCTAATTAATTGTGGCTACAGATGGCATAAAATAAACAAAGGAATGCCATAGGAAATATGAGGAATCCACATAATGAAAATTATGATTATTAGGACATAAGACTTGAATAAGTGTTTCTAGAAGGGGAGAAGAAATGTTGCAAACATGTTAATTCTGACCAAATTAACTTGCAAATGAAATGCTATTATAGTATACCCAAGTGAATTTTTTAGACAAAGCAGAATTTTACAAAGTAATTCTTAAATACAACTTAATGATGAATTGGAGAATAATAGCTAAGCAAATACTGAGAAAGAATAAGAAATTTTACTAAAAACAAGGAGGGAATAGGCCAGATTTTTGTTTCACATTATCTAGCATTATATCCTCTCTACTGAGCACAGTTGATGGGACCAATCCATACATTGCCAGCAGCTCATGACATTTCTAAGCATGAAAAAGTGCTTCACAAATAAAGATAAACTAGAATAATTAGATTCTCAGACTTTTGAATTTTAATAGAAACAATGAGAACTAAGTCATTAGTAGTAAAAGCTGAAGCTGAAGTCCTCACCAATGATAGGAAAATGGCAAAGCCAGTCATAAGGAAGTGAATATTATGAGAAAGAAGATGAGTGAGAAAACGCTAAATAAGGCAAGCGAATAGAAAGAAGAGCTAAATCAAATTCAATGGAAGAGCAGAAAAGGTCCACAAACTCCACTTGCTTAAGTTCCTAGAGCCGCCACAGATGCAGTTCCATGCCACACTGTTCTTTCTTTTTTTTTTTTTTTAATATATCTTTATTGATTACAGAGAGAGGAAGGGAGAGAGGGAGAGAGAGAAACATCAGTGATGAGAGCGTTGTCATTGATGGGCTGCCTCCTGCACGCCTCCTACTGGGGATTGAGCCCACAGCCCAGGCATGTGCCCCGACTGGGAATCGAACCGCAATCTCCTGGATCCTAGGTTGATGCTCAACCACTGATCACACTGTTCTTAAGATTCCCATGATGCCCTGACGAGCGTGGCTCAGTGGTTGAGCATCAACCTAGGATCCAGGCGATTGGGGTTCGACTCCCGGTCAGGGCACATGCCCGGGTTGTGGGCTCGATCAATGACTTTCATCATTGATGTTTCTATCTCTCTTTCCCCCTCCCTTCCTCTCTCTGAAATCAATAAAGATATATTTAAAAAAAAAAGATTCCCATGAAATTCCCATCTTCGTTACCTTATGTGGAGGTCTAGAATGAGCCACCCCAAGTTGTATCTCTGAAGTATACAGATCGTTTTGTGCCAAAAACAATGTTAGCTTCAGGCTTAAGAAAAACTTATGCTCCTCCCTTTAACTACCTAGAAGAACTTGAATAAGGAGCCTGGCTCATGATAAGACACCACCATCAGCCACAATTTCTTTTTGACTCACCTATATGGCAGGGTAAACTTTTATTTACTAAATATCTGCTCTTTTTTTTTTTTTTTTTAATATATCTTTATTGATTTCAGAGAGAGGAAGGGAGAGGGAGAGAGAGATAGAAACATCAATGATGAGAGTCACTGATCGGTTGCCTCCTGCATGCCCCAGACTGGGGATCGAACCCGCAACCTGGGTATGTGCCCTGACCCGAAATCAAACCTCGATCTCCTGGATCATATAGGTCGATGCTCAACCGCTGAGCCATGACTGGCCAGGCTCTGCTTTTCTTATTGTCCTGCAATTACCCTTTGAAGCCCCACAAAGGTGCATGACCTCATCCCTAGCTCTGGCTGTCTCAATTCCCCTTTCCATCTCTGAATCTCTCCTGCATTTGCGGGTGTCTGTGACTCTCATGTATGCGAAGTTCCCAAACATAGGTATGCCTTAAATTTTGTTAACTTCTCTTGCTGATCTGTCTCATGTCTATTTGGTTATTAGAACCCAGAGTGTAGAGGAAATTTTCATTGTCTCTCACACTGTTAGCTAGACTTATTGTGGTGATCATTTTGCAATGTATGCAAATATCAAATCATGATGTTGTACACCTGAAATTAATGAGATAATATATGTCAATTATACCACAATGAATAAAAAATCTTTAAAAAAATAAAAACAGATCAGCTAGAGAGCTTGGCTAGAATAACTCCAAGAATAAATTCAAATATTACTCTTGTCAAGGGCATGATAAATCCTGTCAATGTAAGAAATGTCCAAACTTGGAGAGAACTTTTATGAGAGTTTATCCAAGCCAAAATGCTGACATATGCCTAGGAGCAAGATCTCAAATGCTCTAGAGAATAACAGTTTTACAGTTTCATGCATTTGAGATTAAGAAGGAAATTTAAGGAGATTACTTTGAGGTGAAAGAAAGCAAGGTGGGGAATGCATTACAGTTTGCTCTCTTGAGGGTGGTGGCTGTGGCTTATTTCCAAGGCCTGTTAACCTACATGCTCAGAAACAATGGACAGGGCTTGCTTCAGGCAAAGATAAACTTATCACTCTAGAAAAGTTATATGCCTGGGACGTGACTACCCACCATGACCTGCCCGGTTAGGAATTTAGGATAAGATCGCACTGTGAGGTGACTTTCCGCATAACCCCTGCTTTCATCCACATAGTCTATGCAGGATGATTTTGATAATGCAGGATAAGATGAAATTCTTTCAAATGTTTATGAACAACTTTTAACGAATGGGGAAAATATTGCATAGCCCTAGACAGTTTTGCTCAGTGGTTAGACTGTTGGCCTGTAGACTGAAGTCCCAGGTTCAACTCCAGCTAAGGGCACATACCTTGGTTGCAGGCTTGATCATTGGCCCTGGTTAAGGTTCATGAGGAAGGCAACCAGTCAATGTGAGATGTTTCTTTCTTTCTCCTTCTCTCTCTCTTCTTCCCTTCCACTCTTTCTGAAAAGCAATGGAAAAAATATCCTCAGGTGAATATTTGAAAAAAAGAAAATACTACATAAAAATGCTACTTGTTATACAAGGCCATACATAAATATATTAGTGGTCATTTCTGTCTGGGTCGTGAAGTGGGAGTGATATTTATCTTCTTACCTATGTGTTCTGAGTTCTCAACATTTATACACTCAGCATCTTGATGCTCATTTGATGAATAAAACAAGAAAGTTCAAATAAGCCTGACAAGAGTCTTGGCACCATGGCTTAGAAAATCAAAAAAGTTATATTCGAGAAAGTTTACAAGCCTGCTGCTGCTAGTCAAGAGACAGAGAAGAATGGAACAGACTGATGAATCTCAGAGGGAAGGTGGGAGTGGGATAGTGGGGGGAGAGATTAATTAAATAATTTATATGCATATATGCATAACCCATGGACACAGACAATAGTGTGGAGAAGGGGGGGCTGGGGAGGATGCCTGGTGGACGAGATCAATTGGGGAGAAAAAGAGGATATTTGTAATACTTTCAACAATAAAGATAAATTAAAAAAAAAAAAGACATTTAAGGAAAGAAGTGGGAGCTACTAGGACTCCTAACACAAACAAACCTGCCTCAGCTGACTTGTAATTTGCGTTTTGATTCTAAGGATCACGTTTTTTTTAAACGATGTAGTCTGGGCATTTACGCAGTCATGCTGCCATCCAGCGGCCAGAATTTCTCTGAGCCTGGAAGAACATCTGGGAAGGCATTAACTTTGCAGCCCTGAATAGTCCACAGAGGGACCTGAGCAAGATAATAGAAAGGGGAACATGACAGTAGCAGAGCAGGGAGCCCACAAAGCAGATAGTGGGGCGGGGGTCATGGTCAGTGGTGCCAAAATAGTGGATTTCCAGGTGAGATTCCTCAGGGCCCACTCCTAAAGCCCCTTCTGGCCCTGGAAGCCACAGCAACTGCAGCAGGAAGTACCCGCCATGCCAGGGAGGCCATTCAGGGTGACAGGATCCCCTTGGCTGATGGGAAGTGTGGCCATTTGTCTTGGAGTCATAGGAATTGGGCCCACTCCTAGTACCCAGGGTCAGAGTTTATCCTGTGGACAGTTTCATAAGTCCCCATGGTGGAGATATGTTGGGAGCTGGTGACGTGTCTGGACATGGTCCACGCCACCTGAGGGTCTGGAGTTAAGGACTCGACCCTCCCCACAAGTTCCCATTAGGAGCTGAGATAAAGATAATTACTACCCTGCCAGGCGTGTCTCAGAGGTTGAGCATTCACCTAGGATCCAAGCGATTGGGGTTCAATTCCGGGTCAGGGCACATGCCCAGGCTGAGAGCTCTATCAATGACCCTCTCATCATTGATGTTTCTATCTCTCTCTCTCCCTCTCCTTTCCTCTCTCTGAAATCAATAAAGATATATTAAAAAAAAAAAAAAGATAATTACCAAGGTCAGGGCTCTTGCAAGAGGCAGGATATTTACTCTGAAAGAGTGTTTATGCAGCTTTGAAGGAACTAGTTTGTATCACTCTCACCGCATTGTCACTTGTTTGTTACTTACTATATAATAAAGGGGTTGAAGCCATTTGGGGCTGCTCCTCATTAGAGGGCAGTCTTCCTGATCCCATAACTTTGTCTCTTTCATTCCCATTGCTCGAACTCAGGTTTGTTCATCTTTCAAGCTGGTTCCTGACAGAGACACAGCCTACAGAAGAGTGGTTACCAGAGAGAAAGCAGGGAGGAGGGGAATGAAGAGGGTGAAGTCGTTCAAGTATATAGTCAGAGAGAGAAGGGGGCCCTGGAGACAGGTTCAGGGGGTAAGCACAGGGGAGCTGCTGCTGCCCATTGACACAGGGAGACTAGATTTTGGGTGGTAAGCGCACAACACAGTATACATATGATGTGTTATAGAATAGTACTCTTGAAACTTATGCAACGTTATTAACCAATGTCACCCCAATAAATTAGAAAGAAAGGAAGAATGAATGAATACTGATGTAACAGACAGTTCACTACTGCTTATTGAAAGGTTAAGGTCAGTGGTACCCAGGCAGGTTAAATAGCCATCTCAGATGGTAAATAAAGAAAAATTGAATTTATTTAAGGAAAGGTAATGGGGGATATCCAAAGGGAAGAGCACTGAGCCAAAGGGTATTGACTGGGTCCATGATGGCAGCAAAAATATACTTGGGACAGTTAAACAAGGACGAGCATAGAAGAGGCAACAGGAGAAGCTAGGCTGGGCTGCATTGGCTCACTGAAAAGTCAGAGAGAGAAGTGGGCCCTGGAGACAGGTTCAGGGAGTAAGCCCAGGGGAGCTACCACCGCCCATTGTTACCCTGGCTGCAAGTCCTATGTCATGGGGTCCTCTGGGGGTGAGGGGGAAGAAGGGAGAAGGAGAGTGCTCACTGGGTCTTTTGTCCTGAGCCTCTTTATCTTCTTGCAGTTGGAAATCTTAGGGGAGGTCTCAGGGGAGTGTCTCAATAGAATATTCATCAGCTTTCCAGGTGGCGTTTTTCAGGGTCATGGTCACTGATTGGTCAGTGCCAGGACAGGAGGTCATTAGTCAATGTAGCTGTTCCTGAGACAGCCAAGGCACCACTTGTCTGGTTTTGCTGCTTTTCTGGGCCTGGAGGTGAAATACAACTGAGGTCTAGATGTTATCTTTAAGAACGAAATGCTCAGGGGGTCTAAACTGCAAGACCAGTGATATGCTAGGGGAGGATAGATTACCCTGGGGAAAAGGTTCTTGTTTTCCAAGTTTTGCCTCTTGGTGGGCATCAGAGGCTTTCTGCCCTGGTGAGTCTCTGTACCCAGATTTCTGTACCTAGGTTTCTGTATCTGGCCCATCTAACACTTATTTCTTTGTTTTCACTAGAAATTAAAGTTTTTTTACATTAAGAATTTTTTATAACACTTTATTAAATTTATTGGGGTGACAATGGTTAATATGAACATACAGGTTTCAGGCATGATTTTTTATGTTACAAGATCTATATATTGCTCTGTGTGCCCAGCACCCAAAGTCATATCTTCTTCCATCACCATATAAAGAATTTTAATATATGTAATTAAAACAACAGAAATGAAAAGTAATAGGCAAAGCAAGTGTGCATACAAGAAAAATAGAATATGTTTTGGCTAACAACAACAACAAAAGTGGTTTGAGATATGGAGATGTATCTTTGAGGGAAAGGAAATTTTGTCCTAAAGTAATGCTGGTTGTTTCAGAATGGGAAGGAGAAAAAACAAGACAGAAATCTGAATGTAGGAAGGAAAGTGTAGAAGATTTGTGAAAAAGGGATCTCGAGAAAGGATATTTTATATGTGATCAAGCTGAGTAAGAATAAAATAAATTTATTAGAGTGAGAGAATTTAAATATTAAAAGTAAGCTGATGCAAAATTAGACTAGGTCCTCTTTCTCTGCTATAAAGGGTGATTGGTCTGCTACTGATGCTGTGAAAAGGTTTTCTGCCTAGAAAGGAAAAAACTTACTAAAATGAGTTTCTATGTTTCATGTTGTCTTAATCAGATCCTCAATTCCTTAAAAACAAGCAAACAAAAAAGCCCTGCTGGTGTGGTTCAGTGGTTGAGCATCAACCTATGATCCAGAAGATTGCAGTTCAATTCTGGGTCAGGGCACATGCCCAGGTTGCATGCTCCATCCCTAGTAGGAGGAATGCAGGGGACAGCCAATCAATGACTCCCTCATCATTGATGTTTCTCCCTCTCTCTCTCCCTCTCCCTTCTTCTCTGTAAAACCAATAAAAACATATTTAAAATAAATAAATAAATATGCCCCAAATCTCAATACTAGGAACTGAATGTTACTAACAATTATGTAAACTTCTGTATTTGTCTTTGAAGTCTTTTATTGTTGCTCTGGTTAAGTGGATAATTAAGTATTGCTTCATAATGACCCATGTTCCTGATTAGCCAAATGTCCACACCTTTTGATATATTTTGACATACTTCCAAAATTTAAATTGTAGTGTCTTGACCTGGGAATATCTTTAGGGTATTCCAGAGGGGTTCCTGGAACACCTCAAAGGCTTTGTTTTCTCTCTTTACATAAAAGAAATATTAAACTAGTTAGGCTTATCTTGGTGTGTCAAAATTATATGGGAAGCATTGACAGATAAGAAATAACATTGAGCCTTCTTTATGTTGTATTTGTATAAGTGTATATTATAAGTGTTCCAGAAATTATGTGAAATTGCTGGCATCTGAGATGTCCTGACATCAGGTGTCTGTCACCAAAACTGAGAGACACATTGAAACGAATGAACCTGCATATCAGATTGTGGCACATGAGGATGAAATCCATTCTGGTTTTGTAAAAATGACTCCTCTTTGCCAGACTTTTGGGCTGGTGGCCTTATAACATGGCAACACTCTGATTCTGAATCAGAGAAATTAAATAGGGTAAACAATGGCTGTAATTACATGAATATTTGGGGCTATGGGGAACCCAAGATGCCCCCTGGTTTGGTCCTTCCTTCCTTCCTTCCTTCCTTCCTTCCTTCCTTCCTTCCTTCCTTCCTTCCTTCCTTCCTTCCTTCCTTCCTTCCTTCCTTCCTTCCTTCCTTCCTCCCTCCCTCCCTCCCTCCCTCCCTCCCTCCCTCCCTCCCTCCCTTTCTTCTTTCTTTCTTTCTTTCTCTTTCTTCTTTCTTTCTTTCTTTCTTTCTTTCTTTCTTTCTTTCTTTCTTTCTTTCTTTCTTTCTTTCTTTCTTTCTTTCTTTCTTTCTTTCTTTCTTTCTTTCTTTCTTTCTTTCTTTCTTTCTTTCTTTCTTTCTTTCTTTCTTTCTTTCTTTCTTTCTTTCTTTCTTTCTTTCTTTCTTTCTTTCTTTCTTTCGTCACTCTCTCTCTCTCTCTCTCTTTCTTTCTTTCCTTTCTTTTTTCCTTTCTCTTTCATATGTTTTTGTTTGTTTGTTTTGTTTTTGCATTCCTTCATCTGCCATAGTACATTTAAGCTGGATGTTCATTCAACTGCTAAGTACCTTGGTTATCAATATGTTCTCATTGTTGTATGTATGTTTCTGGGTGAGTTGAAGCTTTTCTCTGCCACAAGGCCGATGCCCTCATAGTGACAAAGAAATTGTTTCCCACTTGGGGTATACCTTCCACAATCTCTAGTGATCAAGACACCCACTTCACTGAGCAAATTATATGAGCCTTGATAGACACCCTTGCAAACTTCTTGGAATTATCACCAACTCAGTCACCCTCAATTATCAGGCAAGGTCGAGAGAACTAATGGGAAAAAAACCTAGATTCAAGCAGAACAAGTCTAATTGCACAAGACTGAGTGAACTGGTAAAAATGGTTACAATTTTTATGACTATTTTGTTTGTTTGAGGTTTCTGGTTTTTAAAAAACCTTTTGTTTTTCAGATGAAAAAAACTTATTTCTCTTAAGTTACCTATGACTAGGCAATTTGGTAAATTATGCCAATGTAAGCAGGACTGAAACATTTATTTTCTTCTATCTACCTGATCCCTCCAGAATTTAGAATCTCTCAATGACTGGACATTATTATCTTCATGGCAATACGATTATTTTTATAAATTCAATATGAATGTGATGTAATGTCTCTTTATAACAAGACAAGATTGGAAATTGGTTTTATTACCAAGGCTTTGATGGGAATATCATATTTGAGAGACACATGCATAGACTCAGATATGACCAGATGACTTTAAGGCATTAAGACTGATGTATGGAAGCCAATAAAAACTCAAAAATATTGGCCTGGTAGCTTTCTCACATGGTTACTAGCAGCCTTACCACATGAGTAAAGAATGTCACTACTTGGCAGGTGCAGGAATCTCAGGATGTTTTGGGGACCTTGATAAGGAGGAATCCACCCAAATCTGTAGGTATTGTGGGCAACGTCTGATGGCAGGTCTTTGCCTTGGCTTTTCAGGCCTCGAGAGGCCTTTTTAAGTTCAGTCAGAAGACTCCTTATGAAAATTTTCCAGAAAAGCTCATTTAAAAGAGCCTATGTGGTTAATTGTTATTATTGTTGGCCTTATAAAAATAAGCATGCCAAGTTTATTGAAACTAGACTTATTTTGCTAATAAACTAGTCATAATTTGGCTATCTTTGATAAAAAAAATGAGGGCTATTTTAGAGAAAAATTTTTTCAATACAAACTATAGCATACCTTAGTGGATATTTGATTCTAATGTTCTTCATTGACTCTTGAGTTTGTTTGTTGATTTAAAATTTTCTACCAATAAACAGGACTGGATCCTGAACTTTTCCAGTTTTTTAAGATATTTGGCTGAAAACCTTCAAACTAACATTTTTAGTTTCCCATCCTTTGACTTGGAGTCATTGAGAACTAAAGCTGCCCTTTTTTCCCAAGGTCATGCAAGCTAAAGTGGGATGAGTTGATGTAGACCTTAGAGAAATCACCACAAGGGCTCATCTATGGACAATTGTCATGTGTGTTGCAGAAAGATTGCCAGAGACATTCAAGGGGCAGGCCAGGAGAATCTATCAGATATTCACTGTCTGCCTTCACTCCATCTGAAGGTGATTTGAGACTGACATCTGGAAATCTTCAAGTGCCTGCTTTTGGAACTGAGAAACTGGTATTAGAGTGTGCTCCAATCATTAACCTTTGTTTTTCTCTTGTTTACATAGAGATGGCTCTTATTATATACCTGATTTCTTGCATCAGAGGCTTAACTTTGGGAGCATCACTGCATCTCAAGATGAGGCACAACTTTAACTGAACTAAAGAACTTTTCTCAGGACTGAGACTGATTTAATGATAGAACAGTCTGTCAGTCCAGCTTCTGGAGTGTGAAACTTCCAGGGAAGTTTCAGAGGATGGGACATTGGGGACTTGTGACGTCACCCCAAGATGTATCTCTGTGGTATGTGGATTGTTTTGAGCTAAAGGCAACTTTGGCCATAGGCTCCAGAAGAACTTTGATCCTTCCCTTTAAATACATAGAGCTTGAATAAGGGGCCTGGCTCATAATAAGACACCATCAGCCACAATCTCTCTCTCTTTTTTCAAAATTTATCTTTATTGTTGAAAGTATTACAGGTGTCCCATGATTTCCCCCATTGACCCCTTCCACTTCACTCCCAACACCTCCCCAGGCCTTCACCCCATTATTGTCTGTGTCCATGGGTTATGCATATTATGCATATAACTTCGTTGGTTAATCTCTTCCCACCCTCCACCCCTCTTCCCTCTTTCCTCTGAAATATCATCATCTGTTGCATGCTTTAATGTCTCTGGATCTATATAGTTTATTAGATTCTTTTGTTCATTAGCTCTCCTCAAAGAAGATCCTTTGACATTTCATGTAGTACTGGTCTGGTGGTGATGAACTCCTTTAACTTTTTCTTATCTGTGAAGTTCTTTATCTGACCTTCAGTTCTAAATGATAGCTTTGCTGGGTTGAGCAATCTTGGTTGTAGATTTTTGCTTTCCATCTCTTTGAATATTCCTTGCCACTCCCTTCTGGCTTGCAAAGTTTCTGTTGGGAAATGAGCTAACAGTCATATGGGTGCTCCCTTCCAGGTAACTAACTGCTTTTCTCTTGCTGCTTTTAAGATTCTTTCTTTGTCTTTAACCTTTGGCATTTTAATTATGATGTGTCTTTCTGTGGGCCTCTTTGAGTTCCTCTTGTTTGGGACTCTGTGCTTTCTGGACTTATAAGTCTACCTCCCTCACCAGGTAGGGGAAATTTTCTGTCACTATTTTTTCAAGTAGATTTTCAATTTCTTGCTCTCTTTCTTCTCCTTCTGGCATCCCAATAATACAAATGTTGGGCGGCTTGATGTTGTCCCAGAGACTCCTTACATTTTCTTCATATTTCTGGATTCTTTTTTCTTTTTGCTCTTCTGGTCCGGTGTTGTTTTGTTTCCTCATGTTCCAAATTGCTGATTTTATTCTCAGCGTCCTCTACTCTACTGTTGATTCCTTGTAAATTATTCTTCCTTTCAGTTCCTGTAGCCTTTCTTTTTTATTGGTACTTTATTATGTCATTGATGATCTCACTAGTTTTCTTAAAAGTCTTACTAAGATCTTTGAGCATCTTTTTAACCATTATTCTAATCTCTGTATCTAATAGTTTGCTTGGCTCTATTTCATTTAATCCCTTTTCTGGAGATTTCTTTTGTTCTTTCCTTTGTGACATGTTTCTTTGCCTCCACATTTTGGCTGCTTCCAGGTGTTTGTCTCTATGTATTAGGTAGAACTGCTATGTCTCCTGGAATTTGTAGAGTGGCTTTGTGTAGTAGGTGCCCTGTAGGGCCCAGTGGCTCAGCCTCCCATCACCCCAGCTGGGCCTTCTAGATGCTCCCCTGTGTGGGCTGTGTGCACTGTCCTGTTGTAGTTAAGCCTTGGTTGCTATTAGCATTACTGGAAGGAATTGAACCTCAGGGAAATTGGCTATGAAAACCAGCTTCAACCACAGCCAAAGAGCTGCTGTGCTGGAGACACCCCTATGGAGCGGGATTTACTTCAGTGGAGCTTTGGTGTTCACCAAGTGCACCCCTTGAGAGTGTCACTCGTGGATGTGGTAGGGTTGTAATCCAACATGGTCGAGTCTGAGCACCAGGTGCACTGTCTCTGGGGCCTCCTGGGAGGTGCAAAGTCAGCCTGTGCCACTGACTTGCCCAGGGCCACCCAGCATGAGCTACACAGCAAACCATAGTTGACTGCTACTTGTCCTGGGCTTGTTGTTGTCCAGGAAAGGCCAAGCTATGAACCAATGCAGGGTTCCACTAGTGCCAGGCCTAGGGCTACTTATCGAGACCTATGGGGCACACTGCTGCTTGTTTGAGAGATTTTAAGAAAGTCCTAGGCATGAGGCTTGGGAGACCACTTGCATAGAAAAAACACTGGAAATGGCTTGGATGAGCTTGCAAGTAGGGAGGGGCGGGGCCTCCAGGAATCACCAGGGTGGGGCCAAAGGTGTGAGTCAGGTGCTGGAGATGTAAATATGGTGCATGCCTGTAGGCTCTGTGGGGGGAGGGCTTGCCAAAGGAGCAATGGCCTCTACCAGCTCTTCTGTCTGGGAGAAAGCTGCCCCTCCACATCTCACCCCTATTTTAGGCAAGTTAGTACCTCCCTGGATGTCCCAAGTTCCTTTCAAGCTGCTGCCCAGCACTGGAGCTCAGAGGGAGCGAGTCTGAGTGAGTCCATACTTGGGCCCTTTAAGGGTAGCTGCCTGGAACTCCTTCAACCTCCGTATCACTCAGCCACAAATCTGGCTGGTTTTCACAGCCCAAAGTTGTGGAAACTTCTCTTCCTGGCCCCAGACCACTGGGCCGGGGGCCTGATTTGGGGCTGGGACCCCTCGATCCTCCAGGAAGCCTAACTGCCGCGGTAACCCTCCTGATTTTAAATCACGGCACCTGTGTGTGGGACCTCGGTCATGTCTCCAGGATTTAACCTTGATCCACCAGTGTCTCTGCCGCTCCTACCAGTCTTGTTGCTTCTTCAGTTCTCCGGTTTTAGGACTTCTGTTCAGCTAGACTTCAGGAGGTTCTGAGTGATGGTTGTTCTGTATTTTAGTTGTAATTTTGATGTGGTTGTGGGAGGCGGTGGGTACCGGGGTTACCTACAACGCCACCTTGCTGTCTCTCGCCACAATCTCTTATTGACCCACCTATATAGCAAGGCAAACTTTTATTTACTAAACATCTGCTCTTCCTATCATCCTGAAATGACACTTTGAAGCCCCACAAAGGTGCAGGACCTCACCTCGAGCTCAGGATCTTATATACTTCAATTACTCTTTCCATCTCTGAATGTCTCGTGCATGTGGGGTCTATGACTCTCTCATGCATGTGGGGTTGCCATACATGTGTATGTATTAAATTTGATTATGTTCTCTTGTTGATCTGTCTCATGTCTATTTGATTATTAGACTAGCTAGAGCAACCTTGAAGGTAGAGGAAAGTTTATTCCTCACCCACTATGTGTATCTATATGATAAATGTTTATTTCTTGAGCTAAGCCTGTGTCTTACCTTTTGAAACCAGAAATCCTATGTAATTTAGAAAATCGTATAGAGTTTGGCTACATAAACAAATCTTTAATAGTATTGTGAAATATTTATACTTGGTTATTATTTGGTGGTGAGGTTGAAAGCAGATACATCTCATCACAACTCAGTCTGGCATGTTAGGAGCCTAAAGAAACTGTGGCAAAATTATTATCACAGAACCACAAATCCAATGAAGGTAAGTTTTTTTTTTTTTAATTATTATTCAAAATATTATATTGAATATAATATTTTCCTCCCCTTTTCTCCCACTGATTCCTTCCATCCCACACCAACTCTCCACCCCAGGCCTTCACCACACTCTTTTCTCTGTCCATGGGTTATGCATATATTCATATAAATTCTTTGGTTAATCTCTCCCCACCCACCCACCCACCCCCACCTTCCCTCTGAGAATTGTCAGTTTGGTCCATGCTTCTATGTCACTGAATCTATTCTTTTATCACTTTATTATGTTCATTAGAGTCCACATATAAGTGAGATCATGTGATGTATGCCCTTCTCTGCCTGGCTTATTTTGCTTAGCATAATATTCTCCAGGTCCATCCTTACAGTTCAAAAGGGTACAAGATCTTTCTTCATCACAGCTACATAGTATTCCATAGTGGAAATGTCCCACAGCTTTTTTATCCACTCATCTACTGATGGGCACTTGGGCTATTTCCAAATCTTAGCTATTGTAAATTGTGCTTCTATAGACATAGAAGTGCACATATTCTTTCAGATTAGTGTTTCAGGATTCTTAGGATATATTCCTAGAAGTGGGATCACTGAGTCAAAAGGCAGTTCCATTTTTAATTTTTTGAGGAACCTCCATAGTTTTTCATAGTGGCTGCACCAGTCTGCATTCTCACCAGCAGTGTACCAGGGTGCCCCCTTTCTCCACATCCTCTCCAGCACATTACATTTGTTGAATTGTTGATGGCAGCCATTCTGACAGGTGTGAAGTGATACCTCATTGTGGTTTCAATTTGCATCTTTCTGATGATTACTGATATTGAGCATTTTTTCATATGTCTCTTGGCCATCTGTCCTCTTTGGAGAAGTGTCTATCCAGGTCCTTTGCCCATTTTTTAATTGGATTGTTTGTCTTCCGCTTGAGTTGTGTGGGTTCTTTGTACACTTTGGAAATTAGCCCCTTATCAGATGTAACCTTGGCAAATATGTTCTCCCATACAGTGGGGTTCTTTTTTATTTTGAGGCTTATTTTTTTTGCTGTGCAGAAGCTTTTTATTTTGATGTAGTCCCATTTGTTTATTTTTTCTTTTGTTTCTCTTGCCCTAAGAGAGGAATCAATAAAAATTCCACAATGTGAGATGTCTGTGACTTTATTGTCTATGTTTGCTTCCAGAGTTTTTATGGTTTTGTGATTTACATTTAAGTCTTTTTTATTCATTTTGAATTTATTCTTGTGTATGGAGTTAGTTGGTGACCTAGTTTCATTTTTCCATATACCTGTCCAACTTTCCCAGCACCATTTAATAAAGAGACTCTTTCCTCCATTGTATGCTCTTTCCTCCATTGTCAAATATTAACTGACCATAATGGTGTGGGTCTATTTCTGGGGTCTCTGTTCTGTTCCATTGAACTACATGACGGTTGTACCAATACCAGGCTATTTTGATTACATTGGCTTTGTAGTATTATTTGATATCAGGTTTTAAGTGATCCCTCCAACTCTGTTCTTCTTTCTCAAGATTGTTGTGTCAATTTGGTGTCTTTTTCGGTTCCATATAAATTTTTGGAATATTTGTTCTACTTTGTGAAATATGCTGTTGGTATTTTAGTAGGAATTGCATTGAATCTATAAATTGCTTTGGGTAGTATGGACATTTTAATGATATTAATTCTTCCAATCCATGTACATGGTATATTCTTCTAGTTGTTTTTATCTTCCTCTATTTCTTTTACAATTTCCTGTAGTTTTCCGAGTACAGACCTTTACATCCTTGCTTAAATTTATTCCTAGTTATCTTATTTTTTGAGTTGCAATGGTAAAAGGTATTGTTTTTTTAGTTTCTCTTTCTGAGAGTTCATTATTGGTGTATAAAAATGCTGTCAATTTCCAGTTGTTAATTTTTACCCAGCTACTTTACCGAATTCATTTATCAAATTTAGTAGTACTTTGATGGAGCCTTTTGGGTTTTCTATGTACAATATCATGTCATCTACAAATAGTGACGGTTTTACTTCCTCTATTCCAATTTGCCTTTTATGTTTTCTTCCTGTCTGATGCCTGTGGCAAGCACTTCCAGTACTATGTTGAATAAGAGTGGTGAAAGCAGACAACCTTATGTTGTTCCTATTTTTAAAGACATGGTTTTAGTTTTTGCCCATTGAGTATGGTGTTGGCTATAGGTTTGTGATATATGGTGTTTATTATGTTGAGGTATGCTCCCTCTATTCCCACTTTGCTGAGAGTTTTTATCAAAAATCATTGCTGAATTTTATGAAATGCTTTTTCTGCATCTACTGATATGATCATATGATTTTTGTCCTTCATTTTGTTTATGTCATGTATCACATTTATTGATTTGTGGATGTTGTACCAGCCTTGCATCCCCAGAATAAATCCCACTTGGTCGTGGTGTATGATCTTTTTAATGTATTGCTGAATCCGGTTTGCTAGTATTTTATTGAGGATTTTAGCATCTATATATATTCATCAGCGATATTGGCCTGTAATTTTCTTTCTTTGGAGTGTATTTATCTTGTTTTAACATTAGAATAATGATGGCTTCATAAAAAGAGTTTGGAAGCTTTTTTTTCTCTTGAACTTTCTGAAATAGTTTGAGGAGAATAAGTGTTAATTCTTCTTTGAATGTTTGGTAGAACTCGTCTGTAAAACCATCTGGTCCTGGACTTTTGTTTGCTGGGAATTTTTTGATTACTGCTTCAATTTCATTAGTTGTTATCAGCCTATTCAGGTTTTCTCCCCCGTTCTGATTTAGCTTTGGAAGATTGTATGCTTCTAGAAACTTGTCCATTTCACCATTAATCTAAACTATATTTCTGATTACTTGCTTAATTCCATATCATCAAGATCTCTTTATCACAATTTTTCCTTTTACTTAGTTTGGGTGTTGTTTCTTTGTCTCCCCATTTTGGTGGCTCTTAGTGTTTGTATCTATGTATTAGATATATTTGCTGTCTTCCAGTCTTGTGGGGTGAGATTTTGTTGTGTATGTTTAGTGGAGCCCAGGTGCATGTTTTCCTAATTCTTTTGAGCTATTTGCTCTAAGCATGTCGTTTTTGTGGGTGTCCCTTTCGTGTGTTCTTTGGGCTCTCATGTTGTGATTGGGTTTAGATTGTTGTTGACCAGTTCTTGGGAAGACTCCCCTCTCAGGTTGGCTAACTCTGTATCTCAGCCCCAACCACGTCACGTGAGCTGTTGTATAAGTCCTGGAAAGGCAAGACAATACACAATCAAAGTGCCAGGAAATAAGCAGTATCTTACAAAATATCCTGACAATCACAATGAAAACATCTCAAGAGGAAGTAGAATTGGGAGAGTGAAGTGAGAACACAAATGCTAAGGCAAAAAGAGAGAGAGAGAGAGAGAGAGAGAGAGAGAGAGAGAGAGAGAGAGAGAAATAGATACTATTGCTAATAGTAATGAAAAAAAATAAACTGGCCCAGCCGGGTGTGGCTCAGCAGCTGGGTGTCGACCTAGGATCCAGGTGATCAGGGTTCGATTCCCAGTCAGGGCACATGCCCAGGTTGTGGGCTGCAGCCGATCAATGACTCTCTCATGATTGATGTTTCTATCTCTCTTTCTCCCTCTCCCTTCCTCTCTCTGAAATCAATACAGATATATTAAAAAAAAAAACTGAAATAAAAAATAAAAAGAGTAGCTACTGAGAAATAGAAGGGACAGAGAAAAGCTTCTGAAAGAAAAGAGGGAAAAAATTAAGGATAAAGCATAAGAATTGGAAAATAGTTGAAAAATAAAAATACCATAAAGAGACAAACAGAAACAAACAAACAAAAAGACAGGAAGATAGCAGGGGGAAAAAGAAAAGAAAGAAAGAATAAAGTTATGCCAGTGTAACAAGAAGAGAGAGAGAGAGAGAGAGAGACAGAAAGCAAGAACAGGTAGGGAGTCCAATAAGAGATTTGGTGGAAACAATAGTGAGAAGCAGTAAACTTATTAGTTATAATGGTAATATCCCAGCAATAAAGCAGAGAATATAAAAAAAATCTTGATAATTGAACAAAAAACAAACAAAACAAAGCCAATAAAAACAAACAAAACAAAACAAATTTTATAAAACAATTAAAAAATTTAAAAATTTAAAAAATTTAAAAATTTTAAAAGAAATAGTTTTCTTTCCTCTTTTTTTTTCTAAAATAAAAAAAAAATCAATCAGGTGAGTTTCATTTGGGCAGCTTATGTTGTCTGGGGCTCACTGTTTTGTATGGTGATTTCGAGTCTCCTGGGAGGTACTTGTGCTTCAGCCAATGCCAGGAGCTGTCTAGGTTTGTCTTTGGTGTCCTCAGCTGTTTGGCTGATCTGAGGTTCTCTGTGGAGCACCTCCACTTGCCAGCTATTTCCCGCCCCCCCCCCCCCCCGTTGTGGTTTCCTGGTCTTACTCCAGAGTCTTCTGAAGAGTCTTTAGGGTGTAGGCTGGCTAGTATAGCTCAGGGTATTGCTTCCTTTACTTAGGGGTTTTGCTGTCAGGCACTCAGTGTGGGGAAGTTAATCTCTGCTTCAAAGCTGACTCCTCAGTTTCTACCCTATCCTCCAATTCTAGTTCCACATACAATGGCCTGATGCAGTTTCACATTGACTCCAGTCTGTTGCCTTTTCTGTGTGGGCAGTTTCAGTGGCCTGGGCTCAGTGGGTTTGATTAAAACAAAATTTCTGGTGTGTACTCTGCCTTCCCAGCCCCCAGCAGGTGTTTTAAGCTTTTCCTCCAATTCCCAAAGAATTGTCCCTGAAAGTCTTATATTTGTATTGTCATCCTATGAGCTGTTCTCCCTTCTCCCTCAGGACTGTGCCCTGTAGACATATATGGGGCTTCAGTGAGCTGAACCAGCCCCTTTCCTGTTGGGGGTGGTGCTCTTAGCCTGTAGGAAAGGTAGGTATGCTCCACCCCACCTTTCCGAGATCTGTTTGGCTGATGGCACTGGGCGCTTATTTCAAACTCTCCACTATGCAAACACAAGTCCCTGCTTTTGCTGGTCTGTCTCCCCAATGCAAGCCAGCAAGGTGAATGCCCATTCAGCAATCAAAAACACAAAAGTGCACAAAGCAACACACAGGCAGAGAACTAGCCTTGTGAGGTCCCAGAGCCCCCATGCCTCGGTATCAAGCAGGAGGGGCCAGAGTCAGCCCCACACAAGTCCCCTGTACAACTGATCTCATTAAAGCTGGGGTAGCTCCCTGCGTGTTATCCCAGCAGCCCAAAATTTCCAGATTCACTGCACCCACAGCTCCAGCAGCCAGAGACCTCATCTGTGCCACTGGTGATTCCAGACCCCCTTAGTTGGTGGGAGGGCTCTCTCCCCTTCCCCATGCCACAAGGCAGAGGGTGCCTTTTGGTGGCTGCTCAGTGCAGCCTTCTGGCCCCTTTGTATTCAGGAGCCACACACTGGGACAGCGCTTCCCACAGTCAGCGCCCAGGTTGAAAGAGTCCTATCCCATCTGCCATCAGTAGAAGCTTTTTTTTCACAGGGAAGGCAGGGTCCCCTCCTCACAGGCACACTGTTCCCCTGGCTCCCTCTGCCTGCCATGCATGGGATCTCCTTCCTGTCTCCTCCACTCTGGGTTTGAGGTCCAAGATTTTGGATGCCAGTCCACATTCCCAAGGGGAGGGAGCTTTGCAGCCTCTAGCCTTCAGGTCTCAGAGCCCCGCCCAGGCTTCAGGGGAGACTCTCCTTATTTACTCCTCCTCCTTTTACCAGGCTTTATAATGTTTCTTCAGTGCTCTCTACTTGAAATATGTACACTCAGTTATATTTCTCTGTTTTTTTTCCAGGCTGGTTATGCAGTATTTTAATGGCAAATTAAGTCCATGGCTGGGAACAAGGGTGCTCTGCTTCTTGTCACGGTGCTGCCATCTTCCCAGATCTAACCCATCATTTTTAATGCAACTTTCACACCAGATTGGAAAAATTTCTCATAAGAGTTATAATACATTGTGCATTTACTCATTATTAATTCATTTGTCTACTCTCAAGTAAATGGCAGAACTTTGTTAATATCTAGAACAGTCTCTGGTACTTAGTAAGTGTTGCATTATAATCATCTCTTCTCTACCAGCACCTGGAGAACCTTACCCAAACCAACAACAACTTACCTAGGCTTCCTAATTGCCTTCCAAGGATATCCATGCAATGGTAATTTATTCTGGCTTACTGGTGAAACCACTGAGCAGTAAGCCTCAGTGTAAGTGACAGGTAGGTTTTAGGGTTGCTCTTGACCAATGACAAAGTTTTTGGCTGTGTAGGAATTTGCATTTTTAACAAGCATCCCAGGTGATTTTAAGCATTGTAAAATTTTACACCATGAAAATTTCCTTCATCAGGGGAGCACAATTTCAGAGGCTATTATAATAATTTTTCAATGTGGAATAAAAACCTTTCTGTCTCACATGGTCTCCTTGGACTTAGATGGAGTCTAGAAGATGCACAGTAATAATTTAGATTCCAATTAATTTTCTGCACCAACTAGGTATAATCCTGGGAAAGATATCCAATTCTCCTATCTACAAAAAAATGGGAGAATGAGAAAAGGAGAGGTTGGGCGCATTACTTTGAAGTGTAGTTTGAATATTTTAAGACTTTTTTTTCATATCATAATGGGAAAACATAAGGTAATTACCTAGTGCTTGTTAAGACTCCCTTCCCTGCCCCTTTTCACTAACTGGGTAAGCCCACAAAAGCCACTGACCATTTTCCAAGACTTCATAATATTTTGACAACCACATGCAAGATACTGATTTGAGCCTTTCTTAATTCTCTAGTAACCTCAATGGAGCGGGCTGGCTTCTGATCACATTTGCTGTCATCTGTAAGATTAGGAGAAGGAAGAAGAAGAAAAAAGTAAGACAGACAGTCAAGGTGTGAGAACTAGTTTCAATTTTACTTTTACCACATTAGTTAAGTCATCCAGCCCACACCATGAAACTCAGATTTCACTCTTGTTAATCACTATTATTAGCATCACAGGTATAGTCTTTATCTAGCAAAGGTTTCTTCACTGCCTACAATTATTTAACTAAGATTCCAGTCTCTATTTTATTTTATTTATTTTATATTTTATTTTATTTTATTATTTTATTTTATTTTATATTTTATTTTATATTTTATTTTATTATTTTATTTTATATTTTATTTTATTATTTTATTTTATTTTATTATTTTATTATTTTATTTTATTTTATTTTATTTTATTTTATTTTATTTTATATTTTATTTTATTTTAATTTAATTTTATTTTTTTCCTCTGAGTTTTTATTTAAAAAAATTTTTTTTAGCCTGGCTGGGCATGGCTCAGCTGTTGAGCGTTGACCTAGGATCCAGGCAATCGGGGTTGAATTCCTGGTCAGGGCACATGACTGGGTTGTGGGCTCAATCCCCAGTTGGAGGTGTGCAGGAGGCAGCCGATCAATGACTCTCTCATCATTGATGTTTCTCTCTCTCTCTCCCTCCCCTTTCCTCTCTCTGAGATCAATAAAAATATATTTAAAAAATTTTTTTAATGTTTCTTTGTCTTTATTGTTGAGACCATTACAGATGTCCCCCTTTTAACCCTACTGATTCCCTCCACCCCACATACATCCCACCCCAGGCCTGCCCCACACCAATGTCCACCTCCATGGGCCATGCCCATGAACATACAAGTTCCCTGATTAATCTCTCCCCACCTACACCCCCTCCCCACCTTCCCTCTGAGGTCCCTCAGTTTGACCCAAACTTCTATGTTACTGGATCCACTTTGTTCATCAGTTTATTTTGTTTATTATATTCCACATATAAGTGAAATCATTTGGTACTTGTCCTCCGACTGGGTCATTTCACTTAGCATAATACTCTCTAGTTCTCTCCATGCTGTGCCAAAGGCCAAAAGGTCCTTCTTCTTCACAGCCACATAGTACTCCATGGTGTAAGTGTGCCACAGCTTTTTTATCCACTCATCTACTCATGGGCACTTGGGCTGTTTCCCCATCTTAGCTATTATGAATTGCGCTGCGATAAACATAGGGCTGCATAAGTTCTTTGCGATTGGTGTTTGGGGTTACTTAAGATATATTCCTAGAAGTGGGATCACTGGGTCAAATGGCAGGTCAATTTGTAATCTTTTGAGGAAACTCCATACTGCTTTCCATAGTGGCTGAACCAGTCTGCATTCCCACCAGCAATGCACTAGGGTGCCCTTTTCTCCACACCCTCACCAGCACTTGTAGTTTATTGACTTGTTGATGGTAGCCATTCTGACAGGTGTGAAGTAATAACCTCATTGTGATTTTAATTTGTATCTCTCTGACGATTAGCGACCTTGAGCATTTTTTCATATGTCTCTTAGCCATTTGTATGTCCTGTTTGGAGAAGTGTTTATTTAGGTCCATTGCCCAATTTTTAATTGGATTGTTTGCCTTCCTTTTGTAAGTTGTATAAATTCTTTATTTATTTTGGATATTAACCTTTTATCCGATGTGTCATTGACAAATATGTTCTCCCATACAGTGGGTTCCCTTTTCATTTTGTTGATGATTTCCTTTGCTGTGCAGAAGCTTTTTATTTTGATGCAGTCCCATTTGTTTAATTTCTCCTTAGTTTCTCTTACCCTAGGAGATGTATCAGAAAACATATTGCTATGAGAGATGTCTGAGATTTTATTGCCCATGTTTTCCTCTGGGATTTTTATGGTTTCATGCCTTGCATTTAAGTCCTTTATCCATATTGAATTTACTGTTGTGTATGGTATAAGTTGGTGGTCCAGTTTCTTTTTTTTGCCTGTATCTGTCCAATTTTTTCAACATCATTTATTGAAGAGGCTGTCTTTACTCCACTCTATGTTCTTACCTCCTTTGTCAAATATTAATTGACCATGATGGCATGGGTCAATTTCTGGGTTCTCTGTTTTGTTCCACTGATAAATATGTCTGTTCTTGTGCCAGTACCAGGCTGTTTTCATTACAGTGGCTTTGTAGTATAACTTGATATCTGGTATTGTGATCCCTCCAACTTTGTTCTTCTTTCTCAAGATTGCTGTGGCTATTTGGGGTGTTTTTTGGTTCCAGTTACATTTTTGAAGTGTTTTTCCTAGATCTGTTAAATATGCTGTTGGTATTTTAATAGGGATTGCATTGAATTTATAGATTGCTTTGGGTAATATGGACATTTTAATGATGCTAATTATTCCAATCCATGAACATGGTATATTTTCCCATTTTTTATATCTTCCTCTATTTCTTTTTTCAGTGTTCTGTAGTTTTCTGAGTAAAGGTCTTTTATATCTTTGGTTAAGTTATTCCTACCTATCTTATTTTTTTACTTGCAATGGTAAATGGGATTCTTTTTTAAGTTTCTGTGTCTGAGAGTTCATTATTGGTGTATAAAAATGCCCTTGATTTCTGGGTGTTAATTTTATATCCTGCTACCTTTCTGAATATATTTATTAAATCTAGTAGTTTTCTGGTGGAGTCTTTAGGATTCTCTATGTACAATATCATGTCATCTTCAATTAATGATGGTTTTGTTTTCTCCTTTCCAATTTGGTTGCCTTTTATGTTTTTTTCTTGTCTAATCACTGTGGTTAGGATTTCCAGTACTATGTTGACTAAGAGTGGTGAAAGTGAACACCTCTTTCTTGTTCCTGTTCTTAGGGGAAATTATTTTAGTTTTTGCCCATTGAGTATGATGTTGGCTGTAGGTTTGTCATATATGGCCTTTAACATGTTGAGGTATGTTCCATCTATTCCCACTTTCCGGAGAGTTTTTTAAAAAATGGGTGTTGGATTTTATCGAATGCTTTTTCTGTATCTATTGATATGATCATGCGATTTTTATCTTTTAATTTGTTTATGTGATGAATCACGTTTATTGATTTGTGAATATTGTACCAGCTTTGCATCCCTGGAATAAATACCACTTGTTCATGGTGTGTGATCTTTTAATATATTGCTGGATCTAATTTGCTAATATTTTGTTGAGGATTTCAGCATCTATGTTCTTCAGGGATATTGGCCTGTAATTCTCTTTATTTGTAGTGTCTTTATCTGGTTTTGGAATTAAGCTAATGCTGGCCTCATAAAAAGAGTTTGGAAATGTTCCTTCCTCTTGGATTTTTGGAAATAGTTTAAGGAGGATAGGTGTTAATTCTTTGAATGCTTGGTACAACCCCTGTGAAGCCATCCCGGCCAGGGGTTATGTGTACTTGGAGCTCTTTGATTACTGCTTCAACTTCATCAGCAGTTATCTGCCTATTTAGACTTTCTGACTCATCCTGATTGAATTTGGAAAGGTTGTATTTTTCTAGAAATTCATCCATTTCATCCAGGTTGTCCAGCTTGGTGGCATATAGTTGTTCATAGTATTTTCTTACAATCCTTTGTATTTCTGTTGGGTCAGTTGTTATTTCACCTCTTTTATTTCTGATTTTTTTTTTTATTTGGGTCCTCTCTCTTTCTTTCTTGATGAGTCTGGCTAAAGGTTCATCAATCATTTTTATCTTTTCAAAGAACTGGCTCTTGGTTTAATTGATCTTTTGTATTGTTTTTTTTTAGTCTCTATGTCATTCATTTCTGCTCTAATTTTTATTATTTCTTTCCTTCTACTTACTCTCAGCTTTTCTTGTTGTTCCCTTTCTAAGTTTTTAATTGTAGGGTTAAAGAGTCTATTAGAACTTTTTCTTGTTTTTTGAAGTAGGCTTGTAGTGCTATGAACTTCCCTCTCAGGGCTGCTTCCATTGTGTCCCATAGATTTGGAGTTGTTTTGTGTTCATTTTCATTTGATTCCAGGAAGTTTTTTATTTCTTTCTTAATCTCTTTGGTAACCCATTCATTGTTTAAAAACATGCTTTTCAGTTTTCATGTGTTTAAATGTCTTTTAGTGTTTTTATTGTAGTTCATTTCTAGTTTCATGTCATCGTGATCCAAGAAGATTTGTGGTATGATTTCAATCTTCTTGAACTTACAGAAACTTGTTTTGTGTCCTAACATGTGGTGTATCTTTAAGAATGTCCCATGTGCACTTGAGAAAAATGTATATTCTGCAGCTTTGGGGTAGAATGTTCTGTAAATGTCAATTCAATCCACCTGCTTTAGTGTGTCATTTGGGGTCATCGTTTCCTTGATTTTTGTCTGGAAGACCTATCCAGTGAAGTCCTATCCAGGGTGCCAAAGTCCCTGAGTATGACTGTATTGCTGTGGATCTCTCCCTTAAGGTCCTCTAGAAGTTTTTATAAATTTAGGTGCTTCTATATAGGGTGCATATATGTTTATCAGGGTTATATCCTCTTGCTGGACTGATCCCTTTAGGATTATGTAATGTCTTTTCTTGTCTCTCTTTGTGGTCTTCATTTTGAAGTTTATTTTGTCTGATATGAGTATTGCTACCCCAGTTTTTTTTTCTTTCATTTCCATTTGCACGGAAAATTTTTTTCCATCCCTTCACTCTCATCCTGTATGAGTCTTTTGTCCTGAGATGGGTCTCTTGTAGACAGCATATAGTTGGGTCATGTTTTCTTATCCATTCAGCCACCTTATATCTTTTTATTGGGGCATTTAATGTGTTTACATTTAAGGTTATTGTTGAAAAATACTTATCTACTGACATTTGTTTCTTTATAGCTGTATCTCATTTTCTTTATTTCTACTTCTAATTATAGCAGTCCCTTTAACATTTCCTGTAATGCTGGGTTTGTAGTGATAAAGTCTTTTAACCTTTTTTTATCTTAGAAGCTCTTTATTTCACCACCCAGCTTGATTGATAATCTTGCTGGATAGAGTAGTCTTAGTTTCAGATCCTTCTTTTGCATTACCTTGAATACTGCATGTCATTACCTTCTGGCCTGTAGAGTTTCCAATGAGAAGTCAGATGACAGACTTATGGGAGCTCCTTTGTAGGTAACGAATTGCTTTTCTCTAGCTTCCTTTAAGATTCTCCTTTTGTCTTGGATTTTTGACATTTTAATGATGATATGCCTGGGCGTGGTCTTCTTTGGATTCTTTTTACTTGGGACTCTCTGTGCCTCCAGAACCTGTGTGCCTTTTTCTTTGACCGGGATAGGAAAGCTTTCTGCCATTATTTCATCAAATAAGTTCTCTAACTCCTGCTTACTTTCAACCTCCTCTGGCACTCCTATAATAAGAATATTGTTATATTTTATGCTGTCCCACAGCTCCCTTAGATTGTCCTCCTGTTTTTAAATTTTTTTGTTTTTGTTTTTGGGTCTCTAACTGAGAGGTTTTTTTCTATCTTGTCTTCTAATTCATTGATCCTATCCTCAGCTTCTTCTAATCTGCTGTTTATTCCTTCTAATGTATTCTTTATTTCTGCTATGTCATTCTTCCTTTCTGACTGGTCATTTTCCGTAGTTTCCAAATCTTTTTTCATGTTGTTGAGGATCCTTACAATCAGTATTCTGAACTCTATATCTGAGAGGTTGCTTATTTCTGTTTCATTTGGTTCTTTTTCAGGACACTTCTCTTTTTCTTTCATTTTGGGCTTGTTTTTTGGTGTCCCCATTTCGGCTAAATGTTAGGTAAATCTGCTAGAAATCTCAGTCTTTTTGGAGGGTCTCTGGTACAGGGCAATGTTAGACGCAGTTTGTGACTCGCCCTGAGAACCCTGTTTGGGGCTATCAACAACCCCAGGCTTGAGGTCTCCACTGCCGGGGCTGGATGTGTTTTGACAGGACTTAGATGCACACCAAAGTCTGCTTTTCTAAGGCCTGAGTCCCAAAACATATCAGGCAAACACTCAAAGCACTTGTCTGCAGACTTGTTAATCTCTCCTGTCTCCAGTTTAAATAAGATTAAAAAAAATTAGATAACTTGTGTACAGTGTCACCAAGTAACTTTACCAAAGTGTTAGAACTCAGATGTGAACTCCAATGCTGACCTTTTAGCTGCCTGCAAGTCCTTCCACCCTTTAGAACTAAATATCCCTGTGTTTGAATGTGGGTAAACTTCATCTTTTAGGGGGGCCTTCTATGTCAGAAGCTTTTTTAGGGGGGAAAATTAGAATTTGTTTGCTTTATTTATTTAAATTTATTTTCATTGTTGAAAGTATTATAAATGTCCCATTATTCCCCCAATTGATTCCCTGCATCCTGCAGCACCGCCCCCAGGCTTTCACCACACTCTTGTCTGTGTTCATGGATTATGAATATGTGCATATAAGTTCTTAGGTTAATCTCTCCCCACCCACCCTCCCACCTTTACCTTCCCTCTGAGATTCTTCAATGTGTTCCATGCTTCTATGTCTATGGATCTATTATGTTCTTCAGTTTATTTTGTTCATTAGATTCCACACATGAGTAATATGATGTGATACTTGCTGTTTTTTGAGAGGCTTATTTTGCTTAGCATAATACTTCCCAGGCCCCACCATGTTATTTCATAGAGTAAGGGATCCTTTGTTTTAACATCTGCATAGTATTCCATGGTGTAAGTGCCTGAGAAGATGCTTGATATGATTTCAATCTTCTTGAAATTGTAGAGACTTGTTTTGTGTTCTAACATGTGGTCTATCTTTAAAATGTCCTATGTGCACTTGATAAGACTGCATATTCTTTAGCTTTGGGGCGAAATGTTCTGTAAATGTCAATTAAATCCATCTGATCTAGTGTGTCATTAGAATCATTGTTTCCCTGCTGAGTTTTTTGTCTGGAAGATCTCTCCAGTAAAGTTAGTGGGGTGTTAAAGTCCCCTACTATGACTATATTGCTGTTGATCTCTCCTTTAAAGTCCTCCAGAAGTCCCCCCCCCCCCAGCCTCTGTGAATCTTTTGTTCTGAGGTGGGTCTTGTGTTTTTATCCATTGAGCTACCCTATGTCCTTTCATTGGAGCATTTAATCCATTTATATTTAAGCTTATTATTGATAGGTACTTATCTATTGCCATTTTATTTCTTTATGTCTATGTTTGTCATTCTCTCTATTTCAACTTCTTATTACAGCAATTCCTTTAACATTTCTTGCAATGCTGGTTTAGTGGTGATAAACTCTTTTAGCCTCTTTTTGTCTGGGAAGCTCTTTATTTTACCATCTATTTTGAATGATAGCCTTGCTGGATACAGTATTCTTGGTTTCAGATTCTTATTTTGCATTACCTTGAATACTTCATGCCATTCCCTCTGGCCTGTAGAGTTTCTGATGAGAAATCAGATGACAGCCTTATGGGAGTTTCTTTGTAGGTAACAGCTTGCTTTTCTCTTGCTGCCTTTAAGATTCTTTGTCTTCAATTTTTGGCATTTAAATTATGTGTCTGGGTGTCAACCTCTTTGGGTTCTTCTTGCTTGGGACTCTCTGTGCCTTCTGAACTTGTGTGACTTTTCCCTTGACCAGGTCAGGGAAGTTTTCTTCCATTGCTTCTTCAAACGGGATCTATATTTCTTGCTTACTCTCTATATCATCTGGGACTCCTATTATGCAATATTTTTACATTTCACGTTGTCCCACAGTCCCACAGCTCTCTTAAACTGTCCTCCCATTTTTTAATTTTTTTTTTTGGTTCTCTGATTGATTTTTTTTCTACCTTGTCTTCTAATTTACTTATCTGATCCTTAGCTTCCCTAATCTGCTGTTTATCATTTCCAATGTTTTTGTTTATTTATTTCTACTATGTCATTGTTAATTTCCTTCATGGTTTCCATTTCTTTTCTTATGCTGTTGAGCATCCTTATTATCAGTATTCTGAACTCTATATATGATATATTTTTTGTCTCCTTTTCATTTAGTTCTTTTCTGGAGAATTCTTTTGTTCTTTCATTTTGGGTTTGTTTATTTGCCTCCCCATTTTGGCTTCCTGTTTAGATTTGTTTCTATGTATTAGGTAAATCTGTTAGGACTCTCAGTCTTTTGGATGGCATAGGCTACTGTCAGGCACTGTTTGTGACTGTCCTTGAGTATCCTGTTTGAAATTTTCTGCACTCCACAGTTTGTGGCTCCCTCTGTTGTGGCTGGGTGTATTTGGACAGGACCAAGATATGCACCAAGGTCTGATTTTCCAAGCCATGTGTCCAGAAGGCAAAGACTCAAAGCACCCTGGGGTTGATTGTTATTCAGTTTCTTAATGAGCCTCAGGCTGCAGAAACTCCACAGGGTAAGATGAGAGGTTTTCCAACAAGGTGGGGCAATTACTCCCCCCGCTCCCTCCAGGCAAAAGCTGCGTGGATGGCAAATGACTTTGTGAGAAAGATGTTCTCTGCAGTATGGGGGAATGACAGCACAAGAATCCAGATGGCTGCCTTCCAAGCTCTATTCCCTAAGCCAGCACTCCTAGATTTTCCTTACACCACTCTAGTTCACTCTGCCCTTCCTCTGCCAGAGCCCAAGGTGAGTGGCTGCATAAAAAACCTTGTGTGTTGGCCCTTTAAAAGGGTGCCTGCATTTCCAGCCATCTCTCCCCAGCAGACAGACACCCGAATGCTTTTCACAGCCAGATGTTATGTGGGCATTTTTTTCAGTTCTGCTGCTCTGGGCTGGTGATCCCATCTTGTGGTTTAGACCTCAGAGTTCTCAGTGGGAACGCCCCCCCAACTGAAATATCCCTCCAGTTATTCAGCTGTTGCCTGTGGGAGCCCAGCCAGCACTCTCACACCTCTGCACTTTCTACCAGTCTCTTTGTGACCTCCACCTTTTTTTCTTGGTTATGAAGAGTTGCAGTTGATTATTGAAGATGTCTTTTTTCTATATTTTAGTTGTATTTACAGTTTGGTCCTGGGAGAGTATCAATGTAGTTTCCACTCAATCTGCCTCCATCTTGGAATCCATATGCTGAGGAGGTTTAATTGTCCATTCCTTACTCCTGAATAAAAGAACCCCATAAAATTGAATGCACCCTCCATCTAATTATCAGATAGCATTTGGTTCCCAGTAATGAATAAAGGTAATAAAACCCTAGGCTCTAGACCAAGGTTTGTCTTATAATCTCTACTCCCATCAGGGAATTGAACATATCTGTTCCCTTATCAGCTACCTACATTATCAAAATGATCACAAAGAGCTAAGTAAGCCTGTGGCTAGTCCTCTACCTCCAAGACTCAATCTCTAGGTGGAATGGGACTCTGAGACATGAGAGTTACACAGGATAAGCCAAAAACAACCTCAAAGGGTGCTTCTTTTTAAAGAAGCACATATTATTGCTTCTAAGTTCCCCAGTTCCTGGATGCTTAGCATGAAATATAACCCAGAACTCTGGCAACTCAGCTATGGCCCAAACTCCAGGCTATTAATTATTATCATTAGACACTGGCAGCACCAGCTAGTGCAACTAGATTTCCTTTCACTCAGTGAGAGGCAGGCAACCCTCAAATCCCAGGTAGACCCAAGAAACAGTTTCTCATGGCTCATTTTAACTTTTTCATTCACCATCAGCAAAAAAGTATGTCTTTTTGGTCTACTAGTGATCAGGAGGCCCCAGCAAAAAGCTCTCTCTTCATAGATTTGTACTGTCAAATGTGTGTGTGTGTGGGGGGGGGAAGGGGTGATGGCGTGAGGTAGGAGAGTTGATGGATTTTAGCCATCTATTTATTGGATAAAGTGAAGCAGTCATTACTAGAACAAGATCTTCACACCCACAAACAGCTGCTTCCATTAGCAATTATTTAGTTTATTATAGCCCAAAGGGATAAGGGTGGAAAAGGAATGTGTAGAGGATCTAATTGGGAAATAAACCCTGATATGTGAAAATGTCTGCACTAAGGAACCAAGCATAAAGTAGTTGGTACTGAGTGCCTTCCTCTAAAGACAGAGATCTTATTTCCACCACTCCCTTCTCCCACCCCACCCAGCTCTTTTCCAAAGTAAATTGCTCCTGTTCCCAGGCCCCTCACCACCCCTTTTATTCCACTTCAGTTCTGGTGAACAGATTTAAAAGTGGAAATAGTTTCAATGTTTGTCTAATTTTCAGTCATAAAGGCACATTTTTTAAAATTCCAGAAGTACATTACAGCATAGAAAGTAAAAATCCCAGAATCCTTGAAAGTTTAAAACTTGGGGTATCTTTTTCCAACAACTTTCATGTGCACATAAAAACATTAATTTTTATTTTGCAAAAATTAGATGAAACCATTCTACTTCTCTGTAGTCTTTTCCCTCCAATTAACATACTGGGTACATCTTTCCAAGTCATATATTCATCTACCAAACTATTTTTGTTTTTAATGCATATGTTGTATTATTACATGAATACACCAAAATTTATTTATCCAAGTTCCTATTCATGAATAGGTTAAGGTTTTCCATTTTGCACTGCTATCAACATTGTCAAAATTCCCATACCCAAACCTTTTACAATGCCCTTAGAATATTTCTTTAGAATTTATCTAGAATATTTAAATGTATTTAAAATATATGGGGGTATATTCCTAAAAATGAAATTGCTTGGCCAAAGGACATGCAGTGTTTATTCTGCTTAGTTATACTGTGAAACTGCCGCTAACAAACAAAAATTGGATATATCCCACCAACACTAGTATAACATTTAAAAAATCTTTGCCCATGTGATGTGTTAAAAGAAATAACATATTTTTTATGAAAATAATTATTTATTATTAAGAGCATTAAAAAGATGAATAAGATATGGCCTCTGCTCTTGAGCTTAAATTAATGGATATAGAAACAAAAAGGTAACATTTACCATCATTATATTATAAAGATAAATAAGATTTTAGTTCGTGGTACTTCCTAACTGACTCTACAGTTAATGTTAACAGAAAAGGTCTAAAAGAACGTTACTAGGCAGTAACTTAAATTAAAAATCTCTTTGCTAAAATTCCAAGGAGCTGTGCTAATGCTGACTATTACGTCAGTGGCATTTGGTGTGACTTCTCTGTAAAGAACCAAGTGGAAGATGCTCAGAAAACCACCTGCCCTGCAAGCCCTCAAGCCAGTGAAGTGAATGAAGTACAGGACAGTACAATGTTGGAAGGATTCATTAACACTGTACCTGGACTTCCATCTTTTCTCCTCCTACTATTTCCAGTAAACAACAATGAACTGCGGATGATTTCTTTCAGAAACAAAATGGATTCTACCCCTGGGACTTTCATTTCCAAGCAGATTGGCTTATACATAGTTATGCTACAGTGGTATCCATGGCAACTTGGAAAATACAGATAAGAATCAAAAGAAACTATTTTTTTTGGTACCATGATGGGTCAGATACAGATAAGATCAAAATAGATGACAAAACAAGTATTTAAAAAACATATCTAACAAAGATGAATATGCAATGAAGTAAATATAGCAAAATGTTAACTATACCATGAAGGTGGTGAATATGTGGGTTTTAACTACAATTCTTTCAATTTTTTGTATGCATGTTTGAAATTTTGTATAATAAAATTCTGGAATAAATCTAGTAAGCAGCTTCAAAAATAATGCTGTAAGGTCTTTCCCTCCATTTTACTTTTAGAATAAGACTATCTGATATTTTCTCTATTTTGTGTTTTTAGATCTAACATTCTTGCATTGGACTTGGAGCTCTCTAACTTTTTAATGAAGTGAAATGAACCACAATATACTCACAGGCAGGTTACCAAGACAATATGTGGTAGGTTAGGGAGGGTTAGAGGGGAGACCTCCAAGCTCTTGAAAGTCCAGGCTCACTTCCTGTATAAGTCTGAATAAGTGAATATTTCAGAAACCCATTTTTTCATTTAAAAATTAGCATTCAGACTCTTTAAACATTTGCCTCAGCCTACCTTTCTGCCTTATCACATTAATTCCTTGTTTTCTATATTCTCATTGCAAAAAGCTGTGTAAGAAGGAGAGCAAGGGATAAAGCACCAAGGCATGATATGTTCATGTGCTTCAAGTTAGGATATAACAAAAGGAATTTCTAGAGTTGAAGCTCAAAAATTGTAGTTGAAGCACACAGTACAACTGACTGACTGTAGGACCTTGGGTGAGGCCTTATAATCTCCTAGTTTGAAGTGTATACTAGCTGGCCTCTCTGTAAAATAGGAAAAAAAACTTCTCATAAGCAATAATGAATGAGGTAAATATATGAGTTTCTAAGGTGCTAAAAGTATCTCTGGTAAATGGAGAGGGGAATGAAATCATCACTGTTGAGTGATGATCCAAAACAGAGTAGGCAATCTTTTCCTGGACAGGGCCAGGCTTTGTGAGCCACCCTGTCTGATGTAGCTACTCAACTTTGCTATTGTAAACCAAAGAGGTCACAGACAAAAGATCAACAAATTGGCACGGTGTGTTCTAATAGAACTTTATTTGCAAAACCAGGTGGTCCATGGGCTGTATTTGCCCACCCCTGATCTAGAATGGAAAGCCCTACCTTGGAACACCATTTGCAGAATGATGTAAGGAGGAGTGAAAACTGGATGAGCCTAGAAATAGGAACCGTTTAGTAAACACTGTGCAGTGAGGATGAGGCTCCCAATCTGGCAGCTACCACCCATGTCCCACCAAGGAGGAGGCTGTCAGCAGTAACGACAGTAGCAACACCTATAAATACCAAGGGCTGAAATCCAAACACAAAAATAGCTTTATCTCAGGAGAAACTCTTGAGAGTGTGTGTGTATATGTATATAAAACTACAAAGAAATAGCAAGTTACTGACCACATGCATTTTTAAAAATTTATCTTTATTGTTGAGACTATTACAGGTATCCCATTTCCCCCCCTAATTGACCCCCTTCACTTCGCTCCTACCCCTTCCCCAGGCCTTCACCCCATTACTGACTGTGTCTATGGGTTATGCATATATGCATATAACTTCTTCGCTTAATGTCTTCCCACCCTCCACCCCCCTTCCCTCTCTCCTCTGAAATATGATCATCTGTTATATGCGTCAATGTCTCTGGATCTATTTACTTCATCAGATTTTTTTCTTCATTAGCTTCTTCTTAAAAAAGACCCTTCAGCTTTTCCTGCAGTGCTGGTCTGGTGGTGATGAACTCCTTTAGCTTTTGCTTATCTGTGAAGCTCTTTATGTGACCTTCAATTCTAAATAATAGCTTTGCTGGGTAGAGCAATCTTGGTTGTAGTTCCATGTTTTTCATCACTTTGAATATTTCTTGCCACTCCCTTCTGGCCTGCAAAGTTTCTGTTGAGAAATCAGCTGAGAGTCGTATGAGTGTTCCCTTGTAGGTAACTAATTGCTTTTCTCTTGCTGCTTTTAAGAGTCTCTCTTTGTCTTTAACCTTTGGCATTTTAATTATGATGTGTCTTGCTGTGGGCCTCTTTGGGTTTCTCTTGTTTGGGACCCTCTGTGCCTCCTGGACTTGTAAGTCTATTTCTTTCCCCAGGCAGGGGAAGTTTTCTGTAATTATTTTTCAAATAAGTTTTCAATTTCTTGCTCTTTTTCTTCCCCTCCTGGCACCCCAATGATACAAATGTTGAGCCTCTTGAAGTTGTGCCCGAGGCTCCTTATACTATCTTCCTATTTCTGGATTCTTTCTTCTTTTTGCTCTTCTGGTTTAGTGTCTTTTGTTTTCTCATGTTCCAAATTGCTGATTTGATTCTCAGTGTCCTCTACTCTACTGTTAATTCCCTGTAAAACATTCTTCATTTCAGTTTGTGTAGCCTTCATTTCAAATTGGTACTTTATTATGTTATTGATTTTCTCAGTTATTTCCCTAATAGTCTGCTTAAACATCCTTATAAACAAAATTCTG
This sequence comes from Miniopterus natalensis, assembly GCF_054644295.1. Classification (NCBI taxonomy): domain Eukaryota; kingdom Metazoa; phylum Chordata; class Mammalia; order Chiroptera; family Miniopteridae; genus Miniopterus; species Miniopterus natalensis. The sequence goes on along the minus strand of NC_142103.1, from coordinate 55,129,691 downwards.
AACTCTCTATCTGTTAGCTTGCTTGGATCTATTTCATTTAGTTTCTCTTCTGAAGATTTCTTCTGTTCTTTCCTTCGTGACATGTTTCTTTGCCTCCACATTTTAGCTGCTTCCAGGTGTTTGTTTCTATGTATTAGGTAGAGCTGCTATGTCTCCTGGAATTTGTAGAGTGGCTTTGTGTAGTAACTGTCTTGTAGGGTCCAGTGGCTCAGCCTCCCCAGTCACCTGAGCTTGGCCTTCTAGGTGCTCCCCTGTGTGGGCCGTGTGCATTGTCATGTTGTAGTTGAGCCTTTGTTGCTGTTGGCGTCTCTTGGAGGAATTCACCCCCAGGCCAATCAGCTGTGAGGACCAGCTTCAACTACAGCCAAACAGCTGCTGTGCTGGAGACACCCTTATGAATCAGAATTTACTTCAGTGGAGCTTTGGTGTTCACCAAGTGCACCCCTTGAGTGTATTACTCGTGGATGTGATTGGATGTGATAGGATTGTAATCCAGTGTGGTCGAGTCTGACCACCAGATTCACTGTCTCTGGGACCTTTTGGGACTTGTAAAGTCAGCCTGTGCCAGTGCTTTGCCCAGGGCCATCCAGCATGAGCTACACAGCAAACTGTAGTTGGCTGCTACTTGTGCTGGGCTTGTCTTTGTCTGGGAGAGCCAAGCTATGAACCAATGCAGGTTTCCACTAGTGCCAGGCCTGGGGCTACTTATCAAGCCTTATTGGGCATGATGCTGCTTGTTTGAGAGATTTTAGGAAAGTCCTAAGCATAAGGCTTGAGAGGCCACTTGCACAAAAAAAGCACCGGAAATGGCTTGGATGAGCTTGCAAGTAGCGAGGGGTGAGGTCTTTGGGAATCACTAGGACACGGCCAAAGGTGTGAGTCAGAAGCTGGAGATTCAAATACGGCGGTTGCCTGAGGGCTCTGGGTTGGGGGGAGGGCTCACCAAAGGAGCAATGCCTCTGCCAGCTCTTCTGCCTGGGAGAAAACTGCCCTCATCCAGCTCTCACCCTGATTTCAGGCAAGTTAGTTCCTCCCCAAACATCCCAGGTTCCTTTCAAGCTGCTGCCCAGAGGTGGAGCTCAGAGGGAATGCATCTGAGTGAGTCGGTGTGCCGGCCTTTTGAGAGGAGCTACCTGGGATACCCTCAGCCACAGTCCCCGCTGGTTTTCACAGCCTGAAGTTATAGGGTGTTGGGAGTCGGCGGTGTGTCTGGACATGGTCCACGTTGCCTGAGGGTCTGAAGTAAGGACTCGACCCTTCCCACAAGTTCCCATGAGGAGCTGAGATAAAGAAATTATCTCATGAGCCCAAGGACTGGGCTCATGCAGGAGGCAGGATATTTACTCTGAAAGAGTGTTTATGCAGCCTTGAAGGATCTACTATCACTCTCACCTCATTACCAATTGTTTGTCACTTACTATATAATAAAGGCATTGAAGCCATTTGGGGCTTCTCCTCATTAGAAGGCAGTCCTCCTGATCCCATAATTTTGTTTGTCTCTTTTATTCCTACTGCTCAAACTCAGGTTTCTTCATTTCTCAGGCTAGTTCCTGACAGTGGGAACTTCTCTTCTGGGCCCTGGAGCCCTGGGCTGGGGGCCTGATGTGGGACTGGGAACCTCGCTCCTTTAGGAAAACTCCACCACCAAGATATCCCTCCAGGGTTTAAACCGCTATTCATCCCTGATCCCACCTCATCTCTGCCCCTCCTACAGATCTTGATGTGTTTTTTCAGTTCCCTGGTTGTAGGGCTTCTGTTCAGCTAGATTTCAGGAGGTTCTGAGTGATGGTGGTTCTGTATTTTAGTTGTGATTTTGATGTGGTTGTGGGAGGTGGCGGGTACAGCTGTTACCTATGCCACCACCTTGTTTCTCTCCTCTGACCACATGTATTTTGAAGAAAGAGTTGACAGTCCAGAGTCTGTGGAGATCACCTTAGCAGACACTAAATAAATGTTTGCTGATGAGTCATTCATTTATTCATCCAATAAACATTCACTGAGACTTACTAATGTGCTAGGCTGCATTCCAGAGATGAATGCCCTAAAGAAGCTCACAGTCTAACTGATGACATAGGAAGGGGGAGAGGGAAATACAAACTATTACAATACAATCTGGTAAGTGCTATAACTGGTTGTATTATAATGGCTGGTGTAAAATTTCTTTCCAGAGGGTGTTGCTCCAGGTTACTGCTGGTTGTAATATCAAGACAGAAGGGAGGAACAAATGGTAGAAATCAAAGATTATATGCTTTTAGTCTATTTCAAAAATCCAGGCTCTTCCTAATTGCTGATCATAGATGACTCAGAAACTAAACACTGGCATGATGTAAATGGAACTCTTATGCATAAGATAGGCACAGAGCTTCAGTGCCTCCTCTACAACACAAGTTTTGTTGTTGCTTCATTTTGTTTTGCTTAATATACATTTTCCAACCTCCCCACCACACACATAAGTTTGATTTAACATCTGTAACTAGCAAAATGTTGAAAAATGGGAGCTTACTGTTAACTAACTAGATTAACCCAATGTAACTGGATAGCAAAAAGCTCGCTTCTAAATCTAATAATCTAAATCTAATATTTTCACTGAAAAAATTAAAAAATTAAATGTTATTAAGTATAAAAGAGATAGTATATAGTGCATGAGGGAATAATAATTTAGAAAGTTTTAATTAATAAATATAATTAAACAGATCTTCTGAACCACGAATAACAGACCTAGTTTCAGGAAACCAGAATAAGATAACCTACCATACCACACCCCTAAAAAGCCTTCAGAATATCTAATCTAAATCACCTACATATTATAAATAAGAAAAATGAGACAGAAGTAACACACTCTGTTTCAAAATTTGATGACTGATAGTAAGAGGCTCCTTGAGTAGAGATCTAGTGTCAATTAGCCATTTGATTCAGATGGTTTTATACAGATAGAAAGGAGTTTTTCTGTGACCCATATTGTTTTCAATAAGGCTTAGGTTTTTAATGGCTCTTTCATCTCTGCACTAGCAAACTGATGACATCAATAAATTATTACCATTTACTCCAAGATCCCTGTCTTGGGACTCAATGTCTCTGAGGCCACTATTTTATATGCTTAACACACTATTTCCCCCTAAAGTCATTACGCTGCTCTTGCCTACACTGTTCCATTCTGCCTTTTGTCAGCCCACACTCAAGATGATTTCTCGGGTGTTGCAGTTTGTTACTATTAGCATTTTATATCAACAAAGACTTTAGTGTTATCTGCAAATGTGGACAATACACTATATCCATATCCTTCCTCAGATCACCCATAAATATTCAAAATAAGATCAGTTCCTGAATGGATGGGGGAGAAGGTACTACTGTTTTGAGTCTTTTCTAATTTGGTTTCTTATTAGGGACAAAATGTTGCCATGTTTTTTCCCCACACCCATAGTCAGGGAGCACCACTGCTGTACAGAATTCAAAAATACTTTCTGCCCTAGCCAGTTTTGCTCAGTGGTTAGAGCTTCGGTCCACAGACTGAAAGGTCCTGGGTTCAATTCCAGCCAAGGGCATGTACCTTGGTTTCAGGCTCTGTCCCTGGACCCAGCTGGGACTTGTGAAGGAGGCAACCAATCAATACGTCTCTCTCACATTGATGTTTCTCTCTCTCCCACTCTTTCTGAAAAAACAACGGAAAAAAATCTTTGGTGAAGATTAGAAAAGAAAGAAAGAATACTTTCCTTTTAGATAAAAAGAAATGGTTATCTATTTAAAGAACAAACAAATGTTATCTTAAATTAACCAAAGAACATATATGCATATATGCATAGCCCATGGTCACAGACAATAGTGTGGTGAAGGCCTGGGGTGAGGTGCGGTCTGGGTGAAGGGTGGCAAAGGGAGGGAAAATGGGGGACATCTGTAATACTGTCAAAAATTTAAAAATAAATTAATAATAAAAAAGTTAAATAAAATTTAAAATTTAGTCCCTCCAAAAAAATGTTATCTCAAATTGGCTATGAAGAATCTGACATGTATCTCACTCAGCAGTTATCTTTGGAATCCCAAACCTTTCTTCAGACTCAATGGCAACAAACATATACGAGGAGTGTATGTGCAACAAATATTGTCATTTGGAACAAATGAGAAGAAGGGATAATGGATCCTTATACAGAGCACATAATATAGAGCTCTTACAAACAGATAACATTCAGACTCAAACTGAATAGTTCACAAAAAGAAATGAGCTAATAATTAACATTTGAGAGTCTAACCTCACCAACATTAAGAAAAATATATTATAAAACGGAGATACTGTTCTTCAAGATATAAAGTTAGCAAAAAAAATTTAAGTACCTAAATAACTTGGTATAAAAATTGGCATAATTTTTAAGAACACCATTATGGCAAGTCTTTATACTGTTCAAACTTTATGATGAATAATTGTATTTCTCAAACTATATTCTATAAAGAAATAACTCAAAATAGATAAACAATAAAAACTAAATGAAAAGACATTCATTATATAATTTAAAATACTGAAACCTTTAAAATACTTCCACATAACAAAATATCATAAAACCATTAAATGACAATTACAAAGAATGTTTAATATGGAGAAATGCATGTTATAATGTTAAACACAAAACATAATATAAATAGTACAAATATATGAGCAACTGTAGAAAATGAAGAGGGAATAAAAAGAAGTGAATACATTTGTTAACACTGGTTATCTGTAGGTAGTGAAATTATGGATTTCCCCCCATATTTGATAGTTATCCTCAGACAGAGCTGTAAAGAATATTTACCATATTTCTAAACTGAGAGAACTATTCAAACATAAACATTGGGAGAAAAATCACAAAAGACAGAGAGATTTGACCACACGATTTTGAATATCTACTAACCAAAATTTTGAAAACAAAAAGTAAAAGGTAAACAACCTGTAGTATATATTTATAACATTACATAAATCTGAATAATAGCTTTTATTTACAGAACACATTCAAATAGGTAATAATAATAAATGCTAAACTAAAACTTCTAGAGACAAATCAAACTAAGACATGAGCAATCATCACATGAAAGAAAATAAAACTGCCAAGAAATCTATGGAGGAAGACAGAATCCAAACTCCCTAATAAGTAAAGGAATGCAAAATTAAAATAACACCATTTCTATACACAAAGTAATTTTTATTTTATTTATTTATTTTTTAAAATATATCTTTATTGATTTCAAAGAGAGGAAAGGAGCAGGAGAGAGAGACAGAAACATCAATGATGAGAGAGTCATTGATTGAGCCTGCAACTGGGCATGTGCCCTGACCAGGAATCGAACTCCAATCGCCTGGATCCTAGGTCAACGCTCAACCGCTGAGCCACTTCTGGCTGGGCCACAAAATAATTTTTAAAAACAAACACTACTCAGTGCTTGTGTGAGTAAAAATTGGTACAATCTTTTATGGAAGAAATGTTGCAATACATGCTGAGTGTTAAAAATATTCATACCTTTTGATGTAGTAATTTCACTTCAGTATCTATGCTAACCAAATAATTTTAAAAAATGCAGGTATTTTCAGTCTTTTTGTATAAGAAAAAAGCAATAACCCTTTCTTTATTATTAGGCATTTGTATTAACATACCAAAATACTAATAATGGGAAACAAAAATCTCTACTGCAGCAAGTGACTGGTTGTCTTAAAACATTAAACCAGCTCTCAAATCACACAAAACAAGAAGGGTGTGCCCAGCCTATCACAGTTGGCCATTTTAAACTTTCTGTAGAACAAAAGACCCTAGTGGGGTAAGTGTGGCTACCCCACTAGGCTCCAAATCAACAATTCTTTCCTTTATGTAAAGCCTTTACTTAACCTGTGTCCCTTAAATTTGTCCTTTGTAAAAGATGAATAATGGTGCTGCAATTTCATAAGGCTGTCAAGAGTACTACATGATTTAAAGAATATGTAAAAGCACATAGACCAGTACCGGGCATAGTATAAGTGCTATAGACATTTAAGTATAATTATTATTATAGATAGGGAAACCTAGAAAAGGAAGAGGACTAGCATGAGATCACATTTTAGATCATTGGAAAAGACCAGCCTCCTCAATTTTGAATTCTGTGCCCTTTTTATTACATATCTAAGTTAAGCTTTTAAGGATTAAAAATGGATCCTCATTGACAGCCTTCTGAGAGATATGACATTATACAGCTGCCTTAAAAAAAAAGTCATCCACCTTGCCCACATGGCTCAGTGGTTGAGAGCAAACCTATGAACCAGGAGGTCGTAGTTCCTGGTCAAGGAACATTCAGGGGATCCTGCAGGAGACAATGTCCCCAGGATCCTGCTAGAAGCAGATGATCAATGACTCTCTCTCATCACTGATTTTTTTTTAATCCTTACCAGAGGATATTTTTCCATTGCTTTTCAGAGAGAGTGGAGGAGGGAAAGAAAGAGAGAGAAACATCCATGTGAGAGAGACACATCGATTGGTTGTTTCTGGCACATACCCCAAACACGCAGAGGGTCAAGCCTGCAAATGAGTATGCACCCTTGATCAGAATCAAACCTGAGAACTTTCAGTCCACAGACTAGTACTCTAACCACTGGTCAAAACTGGCTATGGCTCATCACTGATGTTTCTATCTCTCTTGCCCTTTCCCTTCCTTTCTGAAATCAATAAAAACATATATATTTTTTTAAAAAAAATCATCCCCTAGCCTAAAGCTCAAAGTTCTATAGAGAAAATAATTTATAGGAAAGGGTGTGAACCTAGATCACCTTCATACCACCAATTACCATTTGCCTAAATCTTAGGTTTAAAGCAAAGTGTAACATGCATTTGAAAGCACAGCCAAATCTTTACCCTAATATTCTCAAGAGTAGAAAATCAAGGGCTTCTGACAACATAACAGTAGATTCTCAGTATATTCCAACTACTGTGTTCTGCTACTCTGATAGGATAAGAGTGTCCAGAGCCAAGTACAGCAGCCCAAGATCTGCAAGTCGGACAGAGGGCCCTCAAAATGTGTACTGCCCTAATGTGCCTGGGCATTAAGTTGCTTGAGCATCTTTATAACCATTATTTTGAACTGTATATCTGATAAATTGCTTGCCTCCACTTCATCTTTTTTTTTTTTTTTCTGGCAATTTCTCCTTTTCCTTCATTTGGGCATTGTTTCTTTGTCTCTCCATTTTATTGTGCCAGTTGTTGGGGGATACCAGGCCAAGGCTACAAGGCATGAACAAGGCCTGATTTCTGGTAGTCCCAGGGCACCAGGTCCACCAGCCAGATCCTGATGGCAAGCCTATGTGTTTGGGAGGTGTTGGGTTATGATGGTAGAGTCAGGTGCACTATATCAAGGCTGTACGCCAGGCAGACAAGCAGGCAATTGTTCTGCTACAAGGAGTCAGGAAGGTAGGCAGGCTGGCTGGCCTGGTGGGTCTTCTCAAGGAGGAGGGCAAGCAGGCAGTCCAGGTGCACCCCGTTAAGGGAGCAGGCCAGGCAGGAAAATATGTCCTGCATAGGGCATCAGGAAGGCGCTGCTGGCCTTGATGTAGGTAGGCAAGCAGGCAGGCAGCCAGATAAGTTGTGAACCCCTATCAAGGAGGCAGGTAGATAGCTGTGTGTCCCTGTTAAAGAGGGAGGCAGGCTGGCTGGCTGTAGGCACCCCGTCAGAGAAGCACTGCTGGCAGGGAAGCAAGTATGCCAGCCATGCAACCCTATCAAGGAGGCAAGCATGCAAGCAGGCCAGCAGTGCGACCTCCCTCAAGTTAGCAGTCAAGTCAGCCATGGGCGCCACTGGCAGGGAAGCCACATGCAAGCTGTGTGACCCTGTGACAGAGGCAGGCAGGCTGGCCAGTAGCACAACCCGCTCAAGGTGGCAGTTAAGTCAGCGACTAGGTCAAGGCCAGGTCAGGGAAGTGTGAATCCATCAAGAAGGCAGGTAGGCTGGCTGTGGGCACTGTATCAGGGAAGCACCACTTGAGGATCAGATCAGTGAAATATAAGACAGGGTAGAAAAAAATCACTGAATCAGAGACCCAAAATGAAAAAACAAAAAACAGGAGGAGAGTCTAAGGGAGCTGTGGGACAACATGAAATATAACAATATTCACATCATAGGAGTGCCAGAAGAGGAAGAGAATAAGTAAGGGATGAAGAATTTATTTCACTAAATAATGGCAGAAAACTTCCCTAACCTGGTCAAGGAAAAAGTCATACAAGTTCAGGAGGCACAGAGAGTCCCAAGCAAGAACTCAAAGAGGCCCATGTCCAGCTGTCAGCTTACTTCTCATCAGAAACTCTACAGGCCAGATGGGAATGGTATAATGTATTCAAGGTAATGCAAAACAAAGATCTGAAACCAATACTATTCTATCCAGCACAGCTATCGTTCAAAATAGATGATGAAATAAAGGGCTTCCCAGACCAAAATAATAATAATAATAATAATGGCTAAAAGAGTTTATCACCACCAAACCAGCACTGGAGGAAATAATGAAGGGACTGCTGTAATTAGAAGTAGAAATAGAGAGAGAAAGAAACATAGGCATAAAAAGTTAAAATGTCAATGGATAAGTATCTATCAATAATAACCTTAAATGTAAATGGAATAAATGCTCCAATAAAAAGACATAGGGTGACTGAGTGGATAAGAAAACATGACCCAAATATAAGCTGTCTACAAGAGACCCACCTCAGAACAAAAGACTCCCACAGGATGAGAGTGAAGGAATGGAAAAAATTTTTCCATGAAAATGGGGATGAAAAATAAGCTGGAGTAGCAATACTCACATCTGACAAAAAGACTTCAAAATGAAGACCATAACAAAAGACAAGAATGGTCACTACATAGTACTAAAGAGGTTGATCCAACAAGAGGATTTAACTGATATACATATATGCATCCAATAAAGGAGCACCTAAATTTTAAAATAATTTCTGGAGGAAATTAAGGGGGAGATAGACAGCAATGCAGCCATAGTAGGGAACTTTAACACCCCACTGACTTCACTGGATAGGTCTTCCAGACAGAAAATCAACAAGGAAATAGTGACCCTAAATAACACACTAGATCAGATGGACTGAACTAACATTTACAGAACATTCCATTGCAAAGCTGCAGAATATACGTTACTATAAAGGGCACACAGTACATTCTCAAAGATAGGCTACATGTTAGGACACAAAACAAGTCTCTACAAGTTCAAGAAGATTGAAATCATATCAAGCATCTTCTCAGATCAGAGGGGGATGAAATTAGAAATCTACTACAATAAAAACACTAAAAAAATTCAAACACACAGAGGCAAAACAGCATGTTTTTATTTTATTTTTTTAATTTATTTTTAAATTTTTTATTTTTCTTGATTGTTGAGAGTACTACAGGTGTCCCATTCCCCCCCCCCCCAACTGACCCCCTCCACTTCACTCCTACCCCCTCCCCAGGCCTTCACCCCGTTATTAACTGTGTTCATGGCTTATGCATATATGCATATAACTTCTTTGGTTAATCTCTTCCCACCCTCCACCCCCCTTCCCTCTTCCTTCTGAAATATGATAGTCTGTTGCATGCATCAATGTCTCTGGATCTATTTAGTTCATCAGATTCTTTTATTCATTAGCTTCTTCTTAAAGAAAACCCCTCAACTTTTCCTGCAGTGCTGGTCTGGTGGTGATGAACTCCTTTAACTTTTTCTTATCTGTGAAGCTCTTTACCTGACCTTCAATTCTAAATAATAGCTTTGCTGGGTAGAGCAATCTTGGTTGTAGTTCCATGTTTTTCATCACTTTGAATATTTCTTGCCACTCCCTTCTGGCCTGCAAAGTTTCTGTTGAGAAATCAGCTGAGAGTCATATGGGGGCCCCCTTGTAGGTAACTAACTGCTTTTCTCTTGCTGCTTTTAAGATTCTCTCTTTGTCTTGAACTTCTGGCATTTTAATTATGATGTGTCTTGCTGTGGGCCTCTTTGGGTTCCTCTTGTTTGGGACTCTCTGTGCTTCCTGGACTCATAAGTCTATTTCTTTCCCCAGGTAAGGGAAGTTTTCTGAAATTATTTTTCAAATAGGTTTTTAATTTCTTGGTCTTTCTTTCCCTTCTGGCATCGCAATAATATGAATGTTGGGCCTCTTGAAGCTGTCCCAGAGGCTCCTTATACTATCTTCTTATTTCTGGATTCTTTTTTCTTTTTGCTCTTCTGGTTGGGTGTCTTTTGTTTCCTCATGTCCCAAATTGCTGACTTGATTCTCAGTGTCCTCTACTGTTGATTCCCTGCAAATTATTCTTCATATCAGTTCGTGTAGCCTTCATTTCAAATTGGTACTTTATTATGTTATCAATTTTCTCAGTTATTTCCCTAATAATATGCTTAATCATCCTTATAAACAAAATTCTGAACTCTGTATCTGTTAACTTGCTTGGATCTATTTCATTTAGTTCCTCTTCTAGAGGTTTCTTCTGTTCTTTCCTTTGTGACATATTTCTTTGCCTCCACATTTTGGCTGCTTCCAGGTGTTTGTTTCTATGTATTAGCTAGAGCTGCTATATCTCCTGGAATTTGTAGAGTAGCTTTGTGTGGTAGGTGTCCTGTAGGGTCTAGTGGCTCAGCCTCCCCAGTCACCTGAGCTGGGCCTTCTAGGTGCTCCCCTGTGTGGGCTGTGTGCACTGTCCTGTTGTAGCTTAGCCTTGGTTGCTGTTGGGGTCACTTGGAGGAATTGACCCCCAGGCCAATCAGCTGTGAGGACCAGCTGTAACTACAGCCAAACAGCTGCTGTGCTGGACATACCCCTATGGAGCAGGATTTACTTCAGTGGAGCTTTGGTGTTCACCAAGTGTGCCCCTTGAGTGTCACTCATGGATGTGGTAGGGTTGTAATCCAGCATGGTCGAGTCTGATCACCAGGTACCCTCCCGGGAGGTGCAAAGTCAGCCTGTGCCAGTGCCTTGCCCAGGGCCACCCAGCATGAGCTACACAGCAAACTGCAGTTGGCTGGTACTTGTGTTGGGCTTGGAGGTGTCCAGGAGAGGCAAAGCTATGAACCAATGCAGGCTGCCGCTAGTCCCAGGCCTGGGGCCACTTATCAAGCTGTACGGGGCATGCTGCTGCTTATTTGAGAGATTTTGGAAAGTCCTAAATGTAAGGCTAGAGAGGCCACTTGCACAGAAAAGCCACTGGAAATGGCCTGGATAAGCTTGCAGGTAGGGAGGGTCAGGGCCTCTGGAATCACTGGGGAGGGCCAAAGGTGTGAGTCAGGTGCTGGAGATTCAAATATGGTGCCTGCCTGTTGGCTGTGTGCAGAGAGGGCTCACCGAAGGAGCAATGGCCTCTGCCAGCTCTTCTGTCTGGGAGAAAGCTGCCCCTCCACCTCTTGCCCCGATTTCAGGCAGGTTAGTTCCTCCCCAAGTGTCCCAGGTTCCTTTCAAGCTGCTTCCCGGTGCTTGGGCTCAGAGGGAGCGAGTCTGAGTGAGTCCGTGTGCAGACCCTTAAGAGGAGCTGCTGGGGCTCCTGCAGCCTCTGTGACCCTCAGAGACAGTCCCCACTTGTTTTCACAGCCCGAAGTTGTGGGGACTTTTCCTGGCCCTGGAACCTGTGTCGGGAGCCTGATGTGGTGCTGGGACCCCTCACTCTTCTGGGAAACCTGCCCTGCAGAGATGTCCTCCCAGGTTTAAACTGCGACACCGGGTGTAGGCCGTTGGCCGTGTCTCTGGAATGCACCCCCAATCTGCCCATGTCTGCACCCCTCCTACTGGTTTCGGTGCTTCTTCAGTTCCCTGGTTGTAGGGCTTCTATTCAGCCAGATTTCAAGAGGCTCTGAGTGATGGTGGTTCTGTATTTTAGTTGTAATTTTGATGTGGTTGCGGGAGGCAGCTGGTGCAGCTGTTACCTCCTCCGCCATTTTGTTTTTCTCCCAAATAGCATGTTTTTAGACAATGAATGGGTTACCAAAGACATCAAGAAGTAAATAAAAATCTTCCCAGAAACAAATGAAAATGAACACACAACAACTCCAAATACATGGGACACAATGAAAGCAGTCCTGAGAGGGAGGTTCATAGCACTACAAGCCTACCTCAAAAAAAGAAAAACTTGTAATAGACTCTAACTCTACGGCTTAAAGACTTAGAAAGAAAACAACAAGAAAAGCCCAGAGTAAGTAGAAGGAAGGAAATAATAAAGATCAGAGCAGAAATGAGTGACATAGAGACTAAAAATTAATACAAAAGATCAATGAAACCAAGAGCTGGTTCTTTGAAAAGATAAACAATATTGATGAACCTTTAGACTCATCAAGAAACAGAGAGAGAGGACCCAAATAAACAAAATCAGAAACAAAAGTGGTGAATAATAACTGACCCAACATAAATACAAAAGATTGTAAGAAAATACTATGCACAACTAACTATACACCACCAAGCTGGACAACCTGGATGAAATAGACAAATTCCTAGAAGAGTACAACCTTCCAAAACTCCGTCAGGAAGTCAGAAAATCTGAATAGACTGACAACTGCTGATGAAGCTGAAGAAGTAATCAAATGGCTCCCAGCACACAGAAGCCCTGGCCCAGATGGCTTCACACGGGAGTTTTACCAAACATTCAAAGATGAATTAACAGCTACCCTCCTCAAACTATTTTAAAAAATACAAGAGGAAGGAGCACTTCCAAGCTCTTTTTACAAGGCTAACATTAGCCTAATTCCAAAACCAGACAAAGACACTACAAAGAGAGACTTACAGACCAATATAACTGATGAACATAGATGTTAAAATCCTCAACAAAATATTAGCAAATTGGATCCAACAATATATTAAAATGATCATACAGGATGACAAAGTGGGATTTATTGCAGGGATGCAAGGCTGGTACAATTTTTGCAAATCAATATATGTGATATATCACATAAACAAATTGAAAGACAAAAATCACATGATCATATCAATAGATGCAGAAAAAACATTCAACAAAATCCGACACCCATTTTTGATAAAAAGTCTCAGTAAAGTGGAAATAGAGGGATCATACCACAACAGAATAAAGGCCATATGTGACAAGCCTTCAGCCAATATCATACTTAATGGGCAAAAACTAAAACAATTTCACCTAAGAACAGGAACAAGACAGGGATATCCAGTTTCACCACTTTTATTCAACATAGTACTGGAAGTTCTAGCCATAGCTATCAGACAAGAAGAAAACATAAAAGGCTTCCAAATTGGAAAGGAAGAAACAAAACTGTCATTATTCGCAAATGACATGATATTGTACATAAAGAATTCTAAAGACTTCATAAAAAAACTACTAGATTTAATGAATTCAGTACGATAGCAGGATACAAAATTAACATCCAGAAATCAATGGCAGTTTTATACACCAATAATGAACTCTGAGAAAGAGAAACTAAAAGAACAATCCCATTTACCACTGGAACTAAAAAAAATAAGATAGGTAGGAATAAACTTAACCAAAGATGTAAAAGACCAGTACTCAGAAAACTGCAGAACACTGAAAAAAGAAATAGAGGAAGATATGAACGAATGGATGAATATACCATGTTCATATATTGGAAGAATTAACATCATTAAAATGCCCACACTACCCAAAGCAATCTATAAATTCAATGAAATTCTTATTGAAATATCAACAGCATATTTCAGAACTAGAACAAATATTCCAAAAATTTATATGAAGCCAAAATGACCCCAAATAGTTGCAGCAATCTTGAGAAAGAAGAACAGAGTTGTAGGGATTACTTTACTGGATATAAAACTATACTACAAAGCCATTGTAATCAAGACAGCCTAGTATTGATACAACAACAGGCATACATACCAATGGAACAGAACAGAGACCCCAGAAATAGACCCACACCATTATCGTCAATTAATATTTGACAAAGAGTCAAGAGCATACAATGGAATAAAGACAGTCTCTTCAGTAAATGGTGCTGGGAAAATTGGACAGGTACATGCGAAAAAATGAAACTGGACCACCAACTTACACCATATACAAAAATAAACTCAAGATGGATAAAAGCTTTAAATGTAACACATGAAACCATAAAAATCCTAGAATGAAATGTAGGCAGCAAAATCTCAGACATCTCTTGTGGCAATATGTTTGCTGATACATCTCGTAAGGCAAGAGAAACAAAGGAAAGAATAAACAAATGGGACTACATCAAAATAAGAAGCTTCTGCACAGCAAAAGAAACCATCAACAATGGAAAAAGGGAGCCCACTGTATGGGAGAACATATTTGCCATGAACACATCTGATAAAGGGTTAATATCCAAAATGTATAAGGAACTCATACAACTTAACAAAAGGAAGACAAACAATCCAATTAAAAAATGAGCAAAGGACCTGAATAGACACTTCTCCAAAGAGGACATACAGATATAAAAAATTCTCAATGTCACTAATCATCAGAGAGATGTAAATTAAACAACAGTGAGATATCACCTCACACCTGCCAGTGTGGCTACCCTCAACAAATCAACAAACAAGTGCTGGGGAGGATGTGAAGAAAAGGGAACCCTACTACTCTGCTGGTGGGAATGCAGACTGGTGCAGCCACTATGGAAAGCAGTACAAATTTTCCTCAAAAAATTAATAATTGAATTTCCATTTGACCCAGTGATCCCACTTCTATGAATATATCCTAAGAAATCCAAAACATCAATCAGAAAGAGCTTATGCACCCGTATGTTCATAGCAGTGCAATTTACAATAGCTAAGATCTGGATACAGCCCAAGTGCCCATCAGGAGATGAGTGCATAAAAAAGCTGTGGTACATTTACATCATGGATTATGTAGTTGTAAAAAAGAAGTATCTCTCACCCTTTGGGACAGCATGGATGGAACTAGAGAGTATTATGCTAAGTGAAATAAGCCAGTCAGAGAAAGACAAGTACCACAGGATCTCACTTATATGTGGAATGTAATAAACAAAATAAACTGATGAAGAAAATGGATCCCGAGACAGAAGCATGGAACAGACTGAGGGATCTCACAGGGAAGGCGGAGATGGAGGAGTGGGCAGGGAGAGATTAATCAAAGAATTTATATGTTCATAAGCATAAGCCATGGACACAGACATTGGTATGGGGAAGGCCTTGAGGTGGGGTGGATGCGGGTTGGAGGGGATCAATGGTGGTAAAAAGGGGACATCTGTAATATTTTGAACAATAAATATAAAAAGCAAACAAACAAACAGAAAAAGAAAATTGCTAGAAAACTATGCATCATACTCTTTTAAACAAGCAAAATATGCTTCTGCATACAATGGGACATAAACAGAATTCTTTTCCTGTAAGGTACAGAAATGCAAGTTCTTTTTTAACATTGTGGATTGCTAAAATATGTATGCAATAGTAATTCCTCTAGCTATTACAGAGTGTGCCAGAAACATTTATGGATTCTGGGGATGATGAGTAGTGTAATTCTTTGATTGGGTAAGTGGACACTCTAGCAGAAAAAAAAGAAAGAAATAAAAAAATGAACACAGAAGTACAAGACAAAGGCGAATGAGACTTCTCTTATATCTTTGCAACATTTAGATGGAAATCAAATTTAAATGCAGTCCACTCTGCTTTTGAAGAAGCTTTGGTTCAGTTCCCCAATCTCCATTGCTTGACGGAGTATCCTATGAGAATATTGCAAAGGTGTCTTCTTAAACAACAAACCTATTTTTAGTGGTGGAGCTGCTCTTAGTACCTGTATGTGCATGGGACTGATAACCAATCACCATCTTTGGAGGAAATCCTAACCTTTCCTTGTATAGCCTTCCTATATGTATATGTAAAGCCACTCTTAGCTCTAACCTTAACAACAGCTCCAGGTACATTATTTCTGTAGTTACCAAAAGATCCTACAACAAGGCACAGCAGCTTACTGTATCTAGCCAAAAGCGATTGAGGTCACTTCGTCTCCGCTGTTTGTTCAATGTAATTAGCCATCGCCCTCCTTCTTTTTCTCATCTTCCCACATAGGGTTAATACCATCCTTAAAGAGTGAGTAGTCACAGCCCCGCGTTAATTTACTAGACAACTAGATGTGGTTGCACAGAGCCCCAAAGTCTTCAATAGTATCAAACTCAGAGATTAGCCGAAGGTTTGCTTGCCAAATTTTATCATTTTTAAAAAACGAGAGTGCCCATATGTTCTTTAAAGGATGTTTAATACAGTGTTCTGGGCTAGCAACCTCCTGGTTAGATTCTGTTTTCTCTTCTACTGTAGGCTGGAGATTAGGAGTAAGGGTGGTTTCCAGTTCCACAGTCGCCATTTTAGATCCATGTCTGTATTTTACTTTTTAAAACAAAACATGGTTTACTCTAATTTGTTATAATTTGTTTCTTTCATTTACTGGATTTAGATACATCGCACACATTTTTCCTGTGTCCATAGCACATACATAAAAACTGATCATCTACTAGTCCACAAAGAAGGTCTAAGTCTTAATTATAAGAAGTCCTACAGAGCACATTTTCTGAACAGTGAAGGAATCAAACTCAAACTTAATGATCCAAGCTTTTATTAAAAAACAAACAAACGGAAAACAGGCCCCCCCCCCCCCCCCCCCCCCCCGTGCTTTCGGCTTCAAGGACAGGAAGAAAGGAGGGATGGCAGTTGGAACGCCTGTGACACAATAATGGGGCTGTGCTCAAGCCATGTGTGATGTCGTTGAGGCTCCTGACAAAAACAGCCACTGCTTTCTAAGTCACACTAAGGAGAGCTGCCTCGGAACCTCTGGGGCAGTGGTGCACCGGCTCACTGGAAGATCTCACTGCAGCCATGAGCAGTAAGGAATGTTTCAAGTGTGGATGCTCTGGCCACTGGGCCCGGGGATGCCCTAGAGGAGGACAAGCTCCAGGGCGAAGATCTAGAGGCCCTGGCAGAGGTTGTCAGTGTAGTTCTGCCACCCTACCTGACATCTGTTACCGCTGTGGTGAATCTGGTCATCACGCTAAGAACTGTGACCTTCTCGAAGCCATCTGTTACAATTGTGGGAGAAGTGGCCACATCGCCAAGGATTGTGTGGAGCCTAAGCGCGCAAGAGAGCAGTGCTGTTATGCTTGTGGCAGACCAGGCCATCTGGCTCGGGATTGTGACCGTCAGGATGAGCAGAAGTGCTACTCTTGTGGTGAATATGGTCATATTCAGAAAGACTGCACCCAAGTCAAGTGCTACCGGTGTGGGGAGACCGGCCATGTGGCCATCAACTGCAGCAAGACAATGGAAGTCAACTGCTACCGCTGTGGAAAGTCCGGGCATTTAGCCCGGGACTGCCCCACTGAAGCTACAGCTTAAATTTTTTCCTTCATGCCCCCCCCTTTTGCTGATTGATAATTATATTATTTTCTCTGAAAACCTCTTCACTGACCAAAGGTTGATGAATGGAGGCTACTCCCAGGCCAGTTAATTTTAATCACCAAGTTAAAGGAGGAAAGGGTTTGTACACATCTTATAATTAATGTGTTTCTGCACCACTAGTGAATCCACTTATTGAAACATTCTCAGCTTAAGGCAATTTCTAGGTCCTTTTGATGTATTTTTATTTAAGCTTAATTAAGACCTACTGTGTGCTAGCTACTATTGGAGGAGTTTGGGATACATCAGTAAATAAATTAGAGCAAGTTTGAGAACACAGGCCTAGAATCTATGAAGCAAAATATGTAGTGTCTCAGATGAAGAGAAATTGCTTCAGAGAAAAAGAACATCAGGTAAAAGGATAGAGCTTATGTGTGTTGGGGGGGAGCACACATGATTGTTTTAGATACACAAGGCACCCTGAGGAGACAACATTTCCTCAGAGATTCATCACATAAATAAAGCTGATTCTAGAAATGACTATGACCTTGACAAAGTAACTTTAATTTATTATGTATTAATTGCTTTGAATTATCTGACTTCGTTACCTTTTTTTTCCCTTCGTTACCTTTTAAATAACATTAAAAGGAACTTTTATCTGATTCTACCTAGAGTGTTTAAAGAGCTTAAAGAGAGAGAGCAATGAGAAAAAAACCAACCTAATAAAAAACCTAAGCAGCAAATTGTGGACATACATTGATGGCAAAATTTGGACTTACATACTTTAAAAATCTAAGAACATAAGTATAAACATTAAGATTGAACATGAATTGGGCCTTCAATAATTTCAAAAATACACATTTTCATAGATAAAAATTTATATTTATATTTAGTTTCTGAAAAAATGTATTTTCACAGATACAAAAATGTTCAGTTTCATATGCTGAAATCTATTTTTTAAAATCATATCTGAAAAACAACTGAATTTCTATAAAATATAAAGGGCACTTTTAAACTGTAAATAAAACCTGGGATAGGAGGAGATAACTATTGTGTCAAGAGAGAATTGAAATTGTAATGAAAAATAATTTAGAAAATAACAATGATAACAATACTACACATCAAACCAGAATGAAATAGAATTTATAGTAGAAAGAATATTGTAGAGGGTAAAATCTTGTGCCCATAAACTTAAATGGTACAAGAAATATAACTGAAGTCACATTATTTTATGAACCTCCATAACAGTTGTCAAAGTAAGAAACATTTAAACCTATAGAGAATTTTTGTGAGTTTATTTGAGCCAAACTGTCAACAATTGCCGAGAAGCAAAATCTCAACAGGTTGACATTATGCTTCAGAGAATGGCAGTTTTGCACTTTGTTTAATACATTGCAATCAAAAGAGTAGATGAAATCCATTGGGGATAGATTAGGGAAGTAGGACAAAGCAAAGTGGGGAAACCTCTGGAATTGGATAAAAAGTAAAATGATAGACACATTTCTTTTACATAGGTGGGTATAGGATAGTTAACGGCCAACAATGAACTCAATCACAATATGGGGATTTGTGGTCTCTGCAGAGTGGTCCCTTAAAAATGCATCTCTGTACTTTATATTTTCTATTATAAAAATTATATAATTTCTTTCCAACTTAATTAGAATTTCTAACTTTTAGAAACCTCAATTTTCAATGATAACAAAAAAGGTAAGCAACCAGAATTCCTTAGATTGATTTTTTTAATATGATTTTTTCCACTTTTTTAAAAAAATTGATTTTTAGAGAGAGGAAGAGAGAGTGAGTGAGAGAAAGAAAGGGAGAGAGAGGCATTGATGGGTTTCATCGTGCATGTGTCCCCAACAGGGATGCAAGTTGGCTTGCAACTTGGGTATATGCCCTGACCTGGAATCGAAACTGCCACCTTCTAGTATATGGGATGACACTCCAACCAAATGAGCAACACCAACCAGGGCCACCTAAATTGATTTTTATGAACACATTTATAACCTTTAGAACCTAAGTTCCTCTATTGGCAAACACACTTACTTTCAAGAAACACACCTCTAACAAAGCACTAGACATTTATTAACAGCTTCAGATCCACTCCACAGCCTCTCTGCAACAAAAACAAAAGCAGGCAAACCCAAAACTTGTCTAGCAATCAATGCTTCAGTATTTCATGTTGTTTCAGAATATCTAGATATTCAATAATTCTTATCAATTTTACTAATTTAGGAAGGAATAGCTGAAATAAGTTCAATTGACTTGCTTATAAGTGGGTAAGAGTTTCTTCAACATATCGGTTGCTGCTCAATTGTTGATGATGGACTAACAAATCCATTTGCCCATTTTTGGGATGTTTCTTTCCGTTTGGGGCATATTTTTCTAGTTTATATACAGCACATAGCTTAGAGTCACCTCGGGATGCCATAAAGTCTTGGATATAAGGAACCTCTGTTCATTTTCCTTGGGAATGGTAAAACAGGTCGAACTGCAGCATTAACTAAATAAGTTCTTTTTGCTTCCATGGTGACAGCTTTAGAATGTCCTGGAATTTTGATAATTGCCAATTGTTTTAATTTTCTTATGACATCTAATAATTCTGCAATTTATTTTCCATTCTTTTTGAGCTGCCTTAGAAAATTAAGTCTTGCTGCTTCCACAACATTCTAAAGTTGTGAGCTACACCAAAGGCATAGTTACTGTCAGTGTAACTATTGGTTGTTTGATCTTTGGCCAATTGACATGCCTGAGTTAGAACAATTAGGCTTGTTGGGCAGATTTTGTTCAGGTAACTAAGGACCTTTAGTTATGCCCACCATGGAAGTTACTGTATATTCAGCTCAGTAACATTCCTGATTATCCTTTAAAGATTCATCTTTAAACCAAACTAAGTCAACATTATTATTATTTTTTTTCATAATATGTTTTTTTTATTGTGTAAACAGAGTAATATGGGCATTTTTATCTATGTGGTAAATTCACCAATGATCATAGAGGAACATGGAGAAAATTCCATTTTGTTGCCCTCAATGTAAAAAATGTTAGCATGGGTCATTAAAGAAAAAGAAAAAGAAAACAACAACAACAACAACAACAACAAAAAACCACACACAAGATAACCCCCCAAACACAGTTGAGTTAGTGTTTCACGTACAAGTTTATATTTGAAAGTGAGGATGGGACAGGGTGGAATGGGTCATTGGGGAGAAAAAGGGACATCTGCAATATTTTAAACAAAAATAAAATTAAAAAAAAAAGGAAAAAAAAGAAAGTGAATGCCCCACATTCTGATAATCTACTTCAACCAGAATAATGAGATCACACGGAAGACTTCAACCAGAAGTATGTAATTTCTCCATTCTATACACTGCTTCATTCCTCCCTGCTCCATTCCAGATGAACAATATTAACTCACAGACTTTTTTTTCTGAGGTCCCGGAGAGGACAGAATTATCTTTTCTCTTTCGAAAAAATGCCTTCTATTTGGCTTGCACCTTGCTGAAAACAAGATATCAATTGTGTTTTATTTTATTATTTTATTTTTAAGGTCTGTAAAATTTAATTGTATACCAATAATCTTTTTATTTATTTATTTTTAAATTTTTAAAAAATATATCTTTATTGATTTCAGAAGGGGAAGAGGAAGGGAGAGGGAGAGACAGAAAAACATCAATGATGAGAGTCATCATTGATCTGCTGCCTCCTGCATGCCCCTGACTGGGCATGTGCCCTGCCCAGGAATTGAACAGCAATCTCCTGGATCCTAGGTCTATGCTCGTCCGCTGAGCCACTTCCAGCCAGGCAACAATAATCTTTTTTTAAAAAATTTATCTTTATTGTTGAAAATATTATAGATGTACCCTTTGTCTCCCCATTGACCTCTTCTACTCTGCACCCACTCCCCATCCCATGCCTCCACCACACTATTGTCTGTGTCCATGGGTTATGCATATAATTCTTTTAAATATCTTTATTGATTTCAGAGAGGAAGGGAGAGAGAGAGAGAAACATCAATGATGAGGGTAATCATTGATCCGCTGCCTCCTGCATGCCCCCCACCGGGGATAGAGCTGGCAACCCGGGCATGTGCCCCGACTGGGAATCGAACCACAATCTCCTGGATCCTAGGTCAATGCTCAACTGCTGAGCCACTCCCAGCCAGGCTGCATATAAATTCTTACGTTAAGTTTTCTCCACCCACCCACCTCTGCTTTTCCTCAGAGATTTGTCAGTCTGTTCCATGCTTCTATGTCACTGAATCTATTTTGCTTATCAGTTTATTAAGTTCTTTAGATTCCACATATAAGCAAGATCATGTGATATTTGTCTTTCTCTGCCTGGCTTATTTCCCTTAGCATAATATTCTCCAGGTGTATCCATGCTCTCCCAAAGGGTAAGAGATCCTTCTTCTTTACAGCTGCATAGCATTCCATGGTGTAAATGTCCCATAGCTTTTTTTATCCACTCATCCACTGATGGGCACTTGGGCTGTTTCCAGATCTTAGCTATTGTAAATTGTGCTGCTATGAACATAGGGGTGTATATATTCCTTCTGATTGGTGTTTCAGGATTCTTAGGATGTATTCCTAGAAGTGAGATCATTGAATCAAAAGGCAGTTCCATTTTTAATTTTTTAAGGAAACCATACTGTTTTCCAAAGTGGCAGCACCAGTCGGCATTCCCACCAGCAGTGTACCAGGGTTACCCTTTCTCCACATCCTCGCCAGCATGTGTCCTTTGTTGATTTGTTGATGCTAGCCATTCTGACAGGTGTGAAGTGATACCTCTTTGTGGTTTTAATTTGCATCTCTCTGATGATTAACGACTTTGAGCATTTTTTCATCTGTCTCTTGGCCATCTGTCTTTTTTGGGGAAGTGTCTATCCAGGTCCTTTGCCCATTTTTTAATTGGATTGCTTGTCTTCCTCTTATTGAGTTGTATGAGTTCTTTGTATACTTTGGAAATTAGCCCCTTATCAGATGCATCCTTGGCAAATATGTCCTCACAGACCATGAGGTTCCTTTGCATTTTGAGGCTGTTTTCTTTTTGCTGTGCAGAAGCTTTTTAGTTTGATGTAATCCCATTTATTTATTTATTTATTTATTTATTTATTTATTTATTTATTTATTTATTATTTATTTTTTGCCCTAGGAGATGTACTGGTGAAAATTCCACTATGTGAGATGTCTGTGACTTTACTGCCTATGTTTTCTTCCAGGACTTTTATGGTTTTGTGATTTATATTTAAGTCTTTTTTCCATTTTGAATTTATTCTTCTGTGTGGAGTAAGTTGGTGACCTTGTTTCATTTTTTTGCATGTACCTGTCCAGTTTTTCCAGCACCATTTACTGAAGAGGCTGTCTTTACTCCATTGTATGCTCTTTCCTCCTTTGTAAAATATTAACTGAACATAATGGCATGGGTCTATTTCTGGGGTCCCTGTTCTGTGCCATTGATCTATGTCTATTGTACAAATACCAGGCTGTTTTGGTTACAGTGGTTTATTAGTACAGTTTGATATCTGGTAAAGTGATCCTTCCCACTCTGTTCTTCTTTCTCAAGATTGCTGCTGCTCTTTGGGATCTTTTTCGGTTCCATATAAATTTTTGGAATATTCTTCCAGCTTTGTGATATATGCTGTTGGTATTTTAATAGGAATTGCATAGAATCTATACATTGCTTTGGGTAGTATGGACAATTTAATGATATTAATTCTTCAAATCCATGTACGTGGTATATTCTTCTACTTGTTTATATCTTCCTCTATTTCTTTCTGCAGTGTCATGGAGTTTTCTGAGCACAGGTCTTTTACATCCATGGTTAAGTTTATTCCTAGGTATCTTATTTTTTTAGTTGCAATGGTATTACTTTATTAGTTTCTTTTTCTGAGAGTTCATTGTTGGTGTAAAAAATGTGGTCAATTTTTGGATGTTAATTTTGTATCGAGCACCTTACTGAATTCATTTATCAAATCTAGTAGTACTTTGGTGGGGTCTTTAGAGTTTTCTATGCACAATGTCATGCCATCTGTGAATAATGACAGTTTTACTTCCTCTTTTTAAATTTGGATACATTTTATGTTTTATTCCCATGTGATGGCTGTGGCAAGAGCTTCCAGTGCTATGTTGAATAAGAGTGATGAAAGCAGCCAACCCTGTCTTGTTCCTGTTTTTAAGGGCAATTGTTTTAGTTTTTGACTGTTGAGTATGATATTGGCTGTAGGTTTGTCATATATGGCCTTTATTATGTTGAAGTATGGAAGTTCCCTCTATTTCTACTTTGCTGAGAGTTTATATCAAAAATGGGAGCTGGATTTTGTCAAATGCTTTTTCTGCACCTATTGATATGATCATATGATTTTTGTCCTTCACTTTGTTTATATGATTATCACATTTAATGACTGGAAATATACCAGCATAGCATCCTGGGAATGAATCCCATTTCATCTTGGTGTATAATCTTTTTAATGTATAGCTAGATCCGGTTTGCTAGTATTTTGTTGAAGATTTTAGCATCTATGTTCATCAGGGATATTGGTCTTTAAGTTTCTTTCTTTGCAGTGTCTTTATCTGGTTTTGGGATTAGGATGATGCTGGGCACATAAAAAGAGTTTGGGAATTTTCCCTGCTGTTGAATTTTCTGGAATAGTTTGAGAAGGATAGGTGTTAATTCTTTGAATGTTTAGTAAAACTCACCTGTAAATCCAACTGTTTCAGGACTTTTGTTTGCTGGAAGTATTTTTGATTACTGCTTCAGTTTCTCTGGTTGTTATTGGCTTATTCATGTTTTCTGATTCTTCCTGATTCAGCTTTGGAAGATTGTATATTTCTAGGAATTTGTCCATTTCACCCAGGTTGTCCAGTTTGTTGGCAGAATTAAAATGCTTTGTAATTCTGTTGGGTTGGTTTTTATATTGCCTCTTTCTTTTCTGAATTTATTTATTTGGCTGCTCTCTATTTGTTTCTTGGTGAGTCTGGCTAAAGATTCATCAATCTTATTTACCTTTTCAAAGAACCAGCTCTGGGTTTCATTGATTTTTTGTATTGATTTTCTACTCTCTATGTCATTAATTTCTGCTCTGATCTTTATTATTTCTTTCCTTCTTTTTCCTTGGGGCTTTTCTTGCTGTTTCCTTTCTAATTCTTTTAGTTGTAGTGTCAGATGGTTTATTAGAGCTTTTGCTTGTTTCTTGAGGCATGCTTGTAATGCTATGAAATTTCCTCTCAGGACTGCTTTCACTGTGTCCCACAGATATTTGGTAGTTGTCTGTTCATTTTCATTTTTTTTTACAGGAAGTTTTTGATTTCTTCCTTGATCTCATTGGTAATCCATTCATTATTTAATAACATGCTATTTAGCCTCCATGTGTTTGAATATTTTTGAGGTTTTCTTATAGCGGTTGATTTCTAGTTTCATGTCATTGTGATCTGAGAAGATGCTTAATATGATCTCAATCTTCTTCAACTTTAGAGACTTGTTTTGTGTCATAACATGTGGTCTACTTTGACAATATTGCATGTGCACTTGAGAAGAATGTATATCCTGGTGCTTTGGGATGAAACGTTCTGAAAATGTCAATGAAATCTATTACAACTTGTGTGTCATTTAAGGTCTCTGTTTCCCTATTGATTTTTTTTTTGTTTTTGATGATCAGTCCAATGACTACAGTGTGGTTTTAAAGTCCCTCAGTATGATTGTGTTGCTGTTGATCTCCCCCTTAAATTCCACCAAGAAAATTTTTATATATTGGGTACATATATATTTATAAGGGTTATTTCCTCCGGTTCAATTGATACCTATAGTATTATGTAGTGACCCTTTCTGTCTCTTGTTATGGTCTTTATTTTGAAGTCTAATTTGACAGAAATAAGTATTGCTACCCCATGTTTTTTTCATTTCCATTTACATGGCATATTTTTTTCCATCCCTTCACTTTTAGCCTGTGTGAATCTTTTGCTCTCAGGTGGGTCTCTTGTAGACAGCATATTTATGGGTCTTCTTTTCTTAATCTTTTAGCTACCTTATGTCTTTTGATTGGAGTATTTAGTCCATTCACATTTATGGTTATTATTAATGTATATTTATTTAATGCCATTTTTTCACTTTATGTTGATGTACCTTTCTTTCAAGTTTTTTTTTTTTTAAACAGTCCTTTTAGCATTTCTTGCAATGCTGGTTTGGTGGTACTGAACTCTTTTAGCCTTCTTTTGCCTGGGAAGCTTTTTATTTCACCTTCAGTTTTAAATGATAGCCTTGCTAGATAAAGCAGTCTTGGTTGCAGATTCTTGCTTTGCATTACTTTGAGAACTTCATGCAATCCCTTCTGGCCTGAAGTGTTTCTGTTGAGAAATCAGCTGTCAGCTTTATGAGGACTCCCTTGTATGTCACTGCTTGTCTCTCGCAGCCCTTAATATTCTCTCTTTGTCCTTAACATTTTCCATTTTAATTATGATGTGTTTTGGAGTGGGTCTCTTTGGGTTCCTCTTGTTTTGAACCCTCTGTGCTTCCTGAATTTGTGTGAGTTTCTCCCTCACATGCTTAGGAAATTTTTCTGTCAATTTTTCTTCTCTCAGGTTCTCTATTCCTTGCTCTCTTTCCTCCCCCTCTGGTACCCCTATGATGCAATAGTTGTTTTGCTTCATGTAGTCCCAAAGTTCCCTTAAACTGTCCTTATGCTTCTTAAGTGTTTTGTTTTTTTTCTTTTTGCTGCTCTGATTGAGTGATTTTTTTTCTGCCTTATCTTCTAATTCACTTATTATATCCTCTGCTTCTTAGAGTCTGTTTTTAATTCCTTCCAATGTATTCTTGGTATCATGTATGGTATTCTTCATATCTGTCTGGTTCTTATTTATCATATCTATATCTTTTTTTATGCTGATAAAGCTTTAACTAAGCTCCTTGACCCTCCCATTAAGTGTCTTTTGGTTCTCATTAATTTCCTTGAGCATCTTTATAACGATTACTCTGAACTCTATTTCTGATAATTTGCTTAACTACATGACATCAAGGTCTTTTTCTGGTGATTTTTCCTTTTCTTTAGTTTGGGGGTTGTTTTTTGTCTCTCCATTTTAGTGACTTAGTGCTTGTACCTGTATATTAAATATATTTGCTGTCTCCCAGTCTTGTGGGATGGGATTTTGCACTGCATGTCAGTGGAGCACAGAGGTGTTTTTTCCTTATACTTCTGAGCTATATGCTCTAGTTTTTTCCCTTTTGTTGGTGTCCCTTTTGTGAGTTTTTGGGGCTCTCTGGTTGTGATTGAGTCTAGATTGTTGTTGATTGGTTCATGGTAAAACCCTCCTCTCAGGCTGGCTAACTGTGAGGCTCAACCACAACCACTTCCTGTGAGCTGTTGTACAGGTGCTGACCGGTCAAATCAACACACAACCAAACTGTCAGGAAACAAACAGAAACTTACAAAATATCTTGACAGTCACAATGAAAACCCCCAATAGAAAGTAGATTTGGGAAAGCAAAGCAAGAACACAAATAATAAAGTAAAAAAGAAAGAGAGAAAAGGATACTATTGCTATTAGTAAAAATAAAATAAAATATAAATTTCTAAAATAGAGAAGCTACTAGGAAATAAAGGGGCAGAGAAGAGATTCTGAAAGGAAATTAAGGTGAGCAAAAAAATAAGAGTAGAGAGTAGGAATAGAAAAATAGTTGAAAAATTAAAAATAAAAAGACAAACAAAAATGAAGAAAAAGACAGGGAGACAGAATTTAAAAAGGGGAGAAAAAGAAAAAAAAAGTTATGCCAATGGAAGGAGGAGAGAGGTAAAGCAAGGGCAGGGAATGAGGCCAATAAGAGATATGGTGGAACAATAGAGAAAATTTAAAAACTTATTTATTATAATGATAATATCCCAATAATAAAGCAGTAAATATCAAGAAAATCTTGCTAATAGAACAAAAACCAAAACAAAACAAAAAACAAACAAAATAAGACAAAAATAAATCCTAAAAAAATTAATTACAAAATTAAAATCAATTAAAAATTCTTTTTCCTCTTTTTGTAAAAATTAAAATTAAAATTAAAAATAAAAAAATTTAAAGACAACCAGGTGAGTTTTTTCTGGGCAGCTTATGTTGTCTGAGGCTCACTGTTTTGAATGCTGATTTAAGGTCTCCTTAGAGGTATTTGTATGTCAACCAATGTCAGGAGCTACCTAGGTTTGGCTCTGGTGTCCTTATGTAGCTGGTAGGTCTGAAGCTCTCTGTGGACAACCTCCTCCTGTGAGCTATTTTACCTCCCCTTGT
The DNA here is from genome assembly GCF_054644295.1 of Miniopterus natalensis. NCBI lineage: Eukaryota > Metazoa > Chordata > Mammalia > Chiroptera > Miniopteridae > Miniopterus > Miniopterus natalensis. The sequence goes on along the minus strand of NC_142103.1, from coordinate 55,102,138 downwards.
GGTTGTGTGGTTTTTCTCCAGAGTCTTCTGAAGAGAGTCTAGGGTGCAGGCCAGTTAGTGTAGTTTCTGTTGTTGCTCCTCTTACTTAGAGATTTCATTATCAGGCACTCACTGTGGGAAAGTTAGCCAACTTCTCTTTTTCTACCAAATCCTCTGATTCTATTTCCCCCAAAATGGCCTGCTGCACGTTCAGATTGTTACCTTTCTCTATTCAGTCTGTTACCTTCTCTCTATGTGCAGCTTCAGCAGTTTGGGCTCAATGGGTTTGTTCAAAAGAGACTCTGGTGAGCATGTTGCCTGCCCAGCACCCAGAAAAGGTTTTAAGCTTTTCCTACAGTTCCAAAACAATACTCTCTGGGAGTCTTACTCTTCTTTTGTTGTCCTGTTCTCCCTTCCTCCTCAGGAATGTGCTTTCTGGGGGATACTGGGGCTTCAGTGAGCTGAATTAGCCCCTTTCCTGTTGGAGGTAGTGCTCCTAGCCTGCGGGAGAGGTAGGCATGTTCTGCCCCTCCTTTCCCAGATCTGTTTGGCTAATCTCATAAGGAGCTCAATTCAAACTCCCCACAATGCAGGCACAAATCCCAGCTTTTCTGGTCTGTCTCCCCAGTGTAAGCCAGGAAATTGGTCACCCATTCAGCAATTAAAAATGTACAAAGCAACAATAGGCAGAGAACCCACCTTGCGAGGTCCCTTTGCCCCCATGCCTCCGATCCAAGCAGGAGGGGGTCACAAAGTCATTGCCACATAGGTCTCTTACATAACTGATCTCAGTAAAGCCAGGGTACCTCCATGCATGCTATTTGGCCTCTCTTCAGAGCAGGTCAAAAATCCTCGATACACTGTGCTGGCCACTCTACTCCCTCTCTCTGGCTGTGGGAGTCCCACTGGCAGCTCTGGTGGCTGGAATCCCAATCTGCCCTGTTGGTGGCTTGAGTCCCTCTTTGGCTGTGAGAAGGCTTTCTTCCCCATCCCTATGTCATACAGTTCAAATGCTTTCTGGGCTTCTACACAATGCCTTACAGGAAAGCAGAGGTTACATTTAGGTCACTGCTGAATGCAGCCCTCTGGCTCCTTTCTATTTGGAATCTACAATATGCGGGACAGCCTTTCTTGAGGTTTGTACCCAGGGTGAAAGTCTCTAGCCCCGGCTGCTGCTGTTAGGCATGTTGTTTCACTGGGAAGGCATGGTCTCCTCCTTGCAGGCACACTGTACCCCTGGCTCCCTCTGTCCACCATGCATGGGCTCTCCTTCCCTTCTCCTTCACACTGGGTTTGAGATCCCAGCTTTTGGAAGTCAGTCCACACCCCCAAGGGGAGGGAGCTTTGCAGCCTCTAACCCAAGGGCCTTGCAGCTGAGCACTGTCTTCAGAGGGGACTCCTTCTTTCTATGCTCCCCTTCTCTTACCAGATTCTATGATGTTTCTTCAGTGATCCTTACTCAACATATGTCCAATCATGTATATTTCCCTTGTTTTTTCAAGCTGGCTACACAGTATTTTAGCTGTAAGTCAAGTCTGTGGTTCAAAGCAAGGACACAATGCTTCTTTTCAGAGTGTTGCCATCTTCCTTTCTCCTTGAATGTTTTCATTATAGTTGATCTCTAGTTTTATGCCATTGTGATCTGAGAAGAAGCTTGATATGATTTTAGTCTTCTTGAACTTGCAGAGACTTGGTTTCTACCTTAACATGTGCTCTATCTTTGAAATACTTAAGAATAATCTTAACCAAGGCAGTAAAAGACCTGTGCTTGGAAATAACATGACATTGAACAAAGAGATAGAGGAAGATATAAACAAGTGTAAGTATATACCATGTTCATGGATTGGAAAAGTTAACATCATTTAAATATCCATACTACTGAATGCAATCTACGTATTCAATGCAATCATTATTAAAATACCAATGACATATTTCACAGATATAGAAAAAATACTCCAAAAACTTATATGGAACCAAAAGAGACGTCTGAATTAGCCACAGCAATCTTAAGAAAGAAGAACAAAGTCAGAGGGACCACAATACTGAATAGAAAGTTATACTACAAAGTCAGTGTAATCAAAAGAGCCTGGTATTGCACAAGAACAGATACATAGTTCAAAGGAACAAAACAGAAAACCCAGAAATCGACCCAAGCCATTATGCCCAATAAATATATCACCAAGGGGGCAAGAGCATATGATGAAATAAAGACAGTGTCTTCAAAAAATGGTGCTGGGAAAATTGGACAGGCACATGCAAAAAATGAAACTAGACCACCAACTTGCACCATGCATAAGAATAAAATAAAAATGAATAAAAGATTTAAGTGTAAGTCGCAAAACCATAAAAATCCTAAAAGAAAACATAGGCAGTAAAATCTCAGACATCTCTCATAGCAATATTTTTGCAGATATATGTCCTTGGGAGAGGAAAACAAAGAAAAAAATAAACAAATGGGACTTCATCAAACTAAAATGTCTGCACAGCAAGAGAAACCAACATCAAAATTAAAAGGGAACCCACTGTATGGGAGAACATATTTGCCAACGATCAGGGTTTAATTTCAAAAATATATAAAGTACAGAAACATCTCACCAGAATGAAGACAAACAATCCAATTAAAAAATGGGGAGGGAAGATGGAGGCCCTGTGAGAAGCAGCAGAGCTCCTCTGCTCTCAGCCACCGACTCGATTTACTCCTAAAATACTACATAACCAGCTTGAAAAAAACATTGAAACATACCTGAGTGGACAGAGTGTGAGTGGGGAACACTGAAGAAACATCATGGAGTCCGGTAAGGGGGGGGCATAGAAAGGGGGAGTCCCCCCTGCAGCCTGTGCTGGGCTTCAAGCATGAAGGCTAAGAGGCTGGAAAGCTCTCTTCCCTCGGGAGTACAGACAGCATCCAAAAGCGGGGATCCCACACCCAGAGTGATGAAAAGGGAAGGAGCGCCCCGCGCACAGGGCAGAGGGACCCTGGGAAGTGGTGAGTCCCAGAGGGAACGGCGCCTTCCTAGGAAAACAAGCCTCTAATGGCAGACGGCGCCTTCCTAGCAAAACAAAGCTTCTAGTGGCAGCTGCGACTGGCGTCTAATGCTCGGGTGCTGACCATAGGAAAGGCTGTCCTAAGGTCTGTGGCACCCAAGTGGTAGGGGACCAGAGGACTGCGCTGAGCAGCCGCACAAGGGGACCCTGTGCTTCCCTGTGGGGCATTGTGTTGAGCCCCAGAAAGCACTGAATCTGCATGGCGTGGGGGAGGGGAGGAGCCCTCCGGCTCTGAGCTCTGGTGCCGAGAGGCTGGGATCTGTGACCAGCCCTGAGAGTGTCCTCCTGCCCTGAGCAATGGTGCAGAGAGGCTAGGATCAGCCAACACTCTGGAGGGGCACCTTGGTGGTGCAGGAAGCCGCCCCAGCTTTGCTAAGACCTGTGGTGTGGGGAGTTGCATGGAGCTGACTTTGGGTCCCCTCCCGCTGGGTGCCTTGGTGCCCGGGCAGCTGGAACGTGCAGGGAGGCTCTCTGCTTGTGTGTCAATTTGTGCCTTTGCAAGTTTGATTGCAGAACTGGCTCCCAACTTCCCAGCATGCACTGTGCAGACAGACCAGCAGAGGCTGGGATTGGGGTCTGCACAGAAGACAGTCTGAAGGGCAGGGCCTGGTGCAACCAGCCAACAAAAGCTGAGCAGGGAGGAGCGGAGCCCACCGGCCTCTCTTGCAGCCAGGAGCACCGACCCTAATAAGAAAGGGGAGGGCCCAACTCACTGAAGCCCCAGACACCCCCACAGGGCACAGTCCCGAGGGGCAAGGGAGAGCAGCTCACAGGAGGACTTTACAAGAATAAGACTCTCAGGGACTGTTGTTTGGGAACTGGAGGAAAAGCTAAAACCCCTGCTGGGGGCAGGGCAGGCAAAGGGCTCACTGGAATGTTTTTAATCTTTTTAAAAAAAAAAATATCTTTATTGATTTCAGAGAGAGGAAAGGAGAGGGAGAGAGAGATAGAAACATCAATGATGAGAGTCATTGATCGGCTGCCTCCTGCACACCCCCGACTGGGGATCGAACCTGCAACCTGGACATGCGTCCTGACTGGGAATTGAACCCCCTATCGCCTGGATCCTAGGTTGACGCTCAACTGCTGAGCCACACCCGGCCAGGCCAGAATGTGTTTTTAATCAAACCCAGTGAGCCCAGGTTGCTGAAATGGCCCATACAGAAAAGGCAACAGGCTGAAATCTATCTGAAACTGCAGCAGGACAGAGCACGGGGAACTAGAATCAGAGGACAGCGTAGGGACTGAGGAACTGGCTGTGGAACAAAAACTAACTCCTGCAGAGTGAGCGCCTGACAATGACACCTCTAAGGGGAGTGACAGCCTGGGCTAAACTAGCCACTCCGCACCCTAAAGACTCTAGAGAAGACTCTGGGGTAGGGCCAGGCAACTACGAGGTTGAAAAATAGTTGACAAGAGGAGGTGGTCGACGGAGAGTCTCAGATCAACCATCTACCTAAAGACACCAGAGCCAAACCTAGACAGCTCCTCACATTGGGTGATACACAAGTACCTCCCAGGAAAACTGAAATCAGCACACAAAACAGTGACCCTCAGACAACATAAGCTGCCCAGAAGAAACTAACCTGATTGACCACCTTTTTTTCTTCTGTTTTTTTTGTTTTGTTTGTTTGTTTTTGTTTTTGTTTTGGTTTTATTGGTTTGGTTTTTTTTGAGGGTTTGTTTATTTTTTCTATTTTTCCCTTAGGATGAAGAGAAAGGAGAGAAAATTTGTTTTTTCTTTTTAAATTTTATAATAATTAAAAAAAAATGTTTTTAAAACATTTTTTTAACTAAATTTTTTTTCCTATTTTTTTATAAAAGAATTTTCTTTTGCTTCACTTGTTTTTAGTTTTGTTTTGCTTATTTGCTTTGTTTTGTTTTATCCTTGCTTCTAACATCAAGACTTTCTTGATATCCCTGCTTAATGACTGGGACTTTATCATTATAACCAACTTTACTGCTTTCCTTTATAGTTTCCCCCAAATCTCTTACCGGACTACTTCCCTGCCTGGGCTATATCTCTCTCTCTCCTCTCAATCCATTGGCATAACTTTTTTATCCTTTTTTTCTTTCTTTCTCTACTTTTCTTTCATTCTTTCATTATCCTCCCTACTGTCTTCCTATACATTTGTTCGAGTGTTAGTTTCTCTTATTCTCTTTATTGTATTTTTGTTTTCTCATATTCAACTATTATACTATTCCTCTTCTGTCCCTTAATTTTTTGCTGGCCCTTCTTTCAGAATCTTTTCTCTGCTTCTTTTATCTCCCAGCAGCTTCTCTAGTTTTTACATTTTAGTTTATTATTATTTTCTAAATTTTCACCAGTATTAACAACAATATACATCTCTCTCTCCAAGCGTTACTTTTCTTTCTCTTTCTTTTTTTTAAGCTTTTTTTTTTTTTTTGTGTGTGTGTGTGTGTGTTCTCCCTTCAGTCTCCCAGTTCTATTTTCACGTGGGTTATTTTCATTGTGACTGTCAAGATATTTTGTCAGATACCTCTTGTTTCCTGGAAGTTTAGTTGTGTATTGCCCTGCTTTGCCAACACCTGTACAACAGCTTACACGATAAAGTTGGGGCTGAAACACTGTTAGCCAACCTGAGAGGAGGGTCCTCCCAAGGACTGATCAATGACAATCTAGACCCAACCACAACAGGAGAACATAAAGAAACCACAAAAGGGACACCCACAAGGGGGACACACCTGGAGCAAAGAGCTCAGAAGTATAAGGAAAACACACCTCTGGGCTACACTGGACCCACAAGACAAAATCCCATCCCACAAGACTGGAGACAGCAAATATATCTAATATACAGATACAGACACTAAGACCCACCAAAATGGGGAGACAAAGAAACAAACCCCAAATTAAAGAAAGGGAAAAATCACTAGAAAAAGACTTTGATGTGAAGTTGTTAAGCAAGTTATCAGAAACAGAGTTCAAAGTATTGATTATGAAGATGTTCAAGGAACCTAAGAAGACACTAGATGATAAGATTGAGGATCTTAGGGAAAACATAAAAAAAGAGATACATACCATAAACAAAACTCAGACAGAGATAAAGAATAATGTATCTGATATCAAGAATGCACTGGAAGGAATTAATAGCTGGCTCAATGAAGCAGAACATAGAATAAGTGACTTAGAAGACAAGGTAGAAAAGATCACTCAATCAGAGCAGCAAAAAGAAAAAACACTTAAAAAGCATGAGGACAGTCAAAGGGAGGTTTGGGACAACATGAAGCGAAACAACATTTGCATTATAGGAGTGCCAGAGTGGGAGGAAAAAGAGCAAGGGATAGAAAACTTGGTGGAGGAAATAATGTTAGAAAACTTCCCTAGGCTCGTGAAAGAGAAAGCCACACAAGTTCAGGAAGCACAGAGGGTTCCACACATGGGGGGCCCAAAGAGACCCACTCCAAGATACATCATAATGAAAATGGCAAATGTCAAGGACAAAGAGAAAATATTAAGGGCTGCAAGAGAGACAAGCAGTGACCTACAAGGGAACTCCTATAAGGCTGACAGCTGATTTCTCAAGAGGAACTCTTCAGGCCAGAAGGGAGTGGTATGAAGTTCTGCAAGAAATGAAAAGCAAGAACATGCAGCCAAGATTGCTTTATTCAGCAAGGCTATCATTTAAAATTGAAAATGGAATAAAGAGATTCCCAGGCAAAAAAAAAGCTAAAGGAGTTCAGTACCACCAAACCAGCATTGCAAGAAATACTAAAAGGACTGCTTCAAAAATAAAAAAGAATAGTGAGAGAAAGGTACATCAGCGTGAAAAAATGGCATTAAATAAGTTTATATCAATAGTAACCTTAAATGTAAATGAAATAAATGGTCCAATTAAAACACCTAGGGTAGCTGAATGGATAAGAAAAAAGTAGCCAAAAACATGCGGTATTAAAGAGACTCACCTGAGAGCAAAAGACTCACAGAGGCTAAAAGTGAAGGGATGGAGTAATATTCCATGCAAATGAAAAGGAAAAGAAAGCTGGTGTAACAATTCTTATTTCTGACAAAACAGACTTCAAAATAAAGACCATAACAAGAGACAAAGATGCTCACTACATAATACTAAAGGGATCTATCCAACAGGAGGAAATAACCCTTATAAACATTTGTGCACCCAATATCGGAGCACCTAAATATATAAAAAATTTCTTGGACTTTAAGGGGAAGATTGACAGCAACACAATCATAGTGGGGGACTTTAACACCCCACTGTCAGCATTGGATAGATCATCAAGACAAAAAATCAACAGGGAAACACAGACCTTAAACGACTCACTAACGTAATGGATTTAATTGACATTTACAGAACATTTCACCCCAAAGCAGCAGAATACACATTCTTCTCAAATGCACATGGAATATTCTCAAAAATAGACCACATGTTAGGGTACATGGCAAGTGTCTACAAATATAAGAAGATTGAAATCTTATCAAGCATCTTCTCAGATCACAATGGCATGAAACTAGAAATCAACCACTATAAAAATACTCAAAGATATTCAAACAATGGAGGCTAAATAGTGTATTATTAAACAATGAATGGGTTACCAATAAGATCAAGGAAGAAATCAAACACTTCATGGAAAGTAATAAAAAAGAAGAGACAAAAACTCCAAAGCTGTGGCACATGGCGAAAGCAGTCCTGAGAGAAAAATTCATAGCATTACAGGCCTATCTAAAGAAAAAAGAAAAAGCTCTAATGAACCATCTAACAAAAGAGCTAAAAGAACTAGAATGAGAACAGCAAGAAAACCCCTAGGAAGTAGAAGGAAGGAAATAATAAAGATGAGCAGAAATTAATGACATAAAGACTTAAAAAACAATACAAAAATCAATGAAACCAAGAGCTGGTTCTTTAAAAAGGTAAATAAGACTGATGCATCTTTAGCCAGACTCACTAAGAAACAAAGAGAGAGGACCAAAATTAATGAAATCAGAAATGAAAGAGGCGATATAACAACTGACCCAACAGAAATACAAAGGATTGTAAGAAAATATTATGAGCAACTATATGCCAACAAATTGGAAAACATGGAGAAAAAGGACAAATTTTTAGAAGCATACAACCTTCCAAAGCTGAATCAAGAAAAGGCAGAAAACTTGAATGGGCTGATAACAACTAATGAAATTGAAGCAGTAATCAAAAACTCCCAGCAAACAAAAGTCCTGGACCAGATGGATTTACAGGAGAGTTTTACCGAACATTCAAAGGAGAATTAACACCTATTCTATTCAAACTACTCCAGAAAATTCAACAGGAGGAAAAACTCCCAAACTCTTTTTATGAGGCCAGTATCATCCTAATCCCCAAACCAGGTAAAGATACTACAAAGAAAGAAAATTACAGGCCAATATCCCTGATGAACACAGATGCTAACATCCTCACTAGAATACTAGCAAACTAGATCCAGCAATACATTAAAAAGATCATTCAACATGACCAAGTGGGATTTATTTCGGAGATGCAAGGTTGGTACATCATCCCTAAGTCAAATGTGATACATCACATAAAAAAAATGAAGGACAAAAATCATATGATTATATCAATAGGTGCAGAAAAAGCATTTGACAAAATCCAGCACCCATTTCTGATAAAAACTCTCAGCAGAGTGTGAATAGAGGGAATCACACCTCAACATAAAAATGGCCATATATGACAAACCTACAGCCACCATCATACTCAATGGGAAAAAACTAAAAACATTTCCATTAAAAACAGGAACAAGACAGGGATGTCCACTTTCACCACTGTTATTCAACATAGTACTAGAAGTCCTCGCCATAGCCATCAAACAGGAAGAAAACATAAAAGGTATCCAAATTGGAAAGGAGGAAATAAAAGTCTCATTATTTGCAGATGACATGATATTGTACATAGAAAACCCTAAAGACTCCATCAAAGTACTACTAGATTTGATAAACGAATTTGGCAAGGTAGATGGATACAAAATCAATATCCGGAAATCAATGGTAATTTTTATACACCAACAATGAACTTCCAGAGAGAGAAACTAAAGAAAAAAAAAAGTACCATTTACTTTTGCAACTAAAAAAATAAGATACCTAGGAATAAACTCAACCAAGGATGTAAAAGACCTGTACTTGGAAAACTACGTGACACTGAAAAAGAAATAGAGGAAGATTTAAACAAATGGAAGAATATACCGTGCTCACGGATTGGAAGAATTAATATCATTAAAATGCCCATACTACCCAAGACAATTTATAAATTCCATGCAATTCCTATGAAAATACCAACAGCATATTTCACAGACCTTGAACAAACATTTCAAAAATTTCTATGGAATGAAAAAAGACCCCGAATAGCTTCAGCCATCTTGAGGAAAAAAACAGAGTGGGAGGGATCACAGTACCAGATTTCATACTGTAATACAAAGCCACTGTAATCAAAACAGTCTGGTATTGGCACAACAATAGGCATATAGATCAATGGAACAGAACCAGATACTACAACAATAGATCCACACAGTTATGGTTAGTTAATATTTGACAAAGGAGGCAAGAGCATGCAATGGAGTAAAGAGTCTCTTCAAAATTGGTGCTGGGAAAATTGGACAGATAGATGCAAAAAAATGAAACTAGACCACCAACTTTCACCACACGCAAAAATAAACTCAAAGTTGATACAAGACTTAAATGTAAGTCATGAAACCATAAAAATCCTGGAAGAAAACATAGGCAGTAAAGTCACAGACATCCCATGTAGTGGAATTTTCACTGATACATCTCCTAGGGCAAGAGAAACAAAAGAAAAAATAAACATATGGGACTATATCAAAAAAGCTTCTGCACACCAAAAGAAAACAGCCTCAAAATACAAAGGAACCCCATAGTCTGGGAAAACATATTTGCCAAGGATGTATTTGATCAGGGGCTAATTTTCAAAGTGTACAAGGAACTCATATTACTCAGCAAGAGGAAGACAAACAACCCAATTAAGAATTGGGCAAAGGACCTGAATAGATACTTCTCCAAGGAGGACATACAGATGGCTAAGAGACAAATGAGAAAATGCTCAATGTCACTAATCATCAGAGAGATGCAAATTAAAACCACAATGAGGTATCAATTCACACCTGTCAGAATAACAACCATCAACAAATCAACAAATGACATGTGCTGGTGAGTATGTGAAGAAAGGGGACCCTAGTATACTGCTGGCGGGAATGCAGACTGGTGCAACCACTATGGAAAACAGTATGGAGGTTCCTCAAAAAATGAAAAATGGAGCTACCTTTTCACCCAGTGATTCCACTCCATAGGAACGTATCCTAAGAATCCTGAAACACTGATCAGAAAGAACATATGTACCCCGATGTTCACAGCAATACAGTTTACAATAGCTAATATCTGCAAACAGCCCAAGTGCCCATCAGTAGATGAGTGGATCAAAAAGCTGTAGTACATTTACACCATGGAATACTATGCAGCTTTAAAGAAGAAGAATTTTGTAGCCTTTGGCACAGTATGGGTGGACATGGAGAATATTATGCTAAGTGAAATAAGCCAGGCAGCGAAAGACAAACATCACAGAATCTCGCTTATAAGTGGAATCTAAATAACTTAATAAACTGATGAACAGAATAGATTCAATGACATGGAAGCACAGATCAGACTGACAAATGTCAGAGGGATGGAGGAGGGCGGGTGGGTGGAGGGGGAGAGAGTAAGCAAAGAATTGATATGCATATATGCACAACTCAAGTACACTGACAATGGTTGGAAAAGGAACTGTGGAGGCGGATGTGACGGGGTGGAACGGGTCATTGGGGAGAAAAAGGGACATCTGTAATATTTTAAACAACAATAAAATTTAAAAATATAAAAAAGTATATATAACCATGGTTATATGAAAAAACTCCCACAAACTTCTTGAGAACTTTAAAGGAGAGATCATCAGCAGTACAGTCATAGTAGGGGACTTTAACATCCCACTGCCTTTATTGGATAGATCTTGCAGAGAAAAATCAACAAGGAGACAGAGTGGGAAGATGGTGGCACTGTGCGAAGCAGCAGAGCGCTCATGCTCCTAGCCATGAACTCGATTTGCTTTTTTTTTTTTTTTTTTTTTACTTTTTAAATTTATCTTTATTGTTGAGAGTATTACAGGTGTCCCATTTTTTCCCCCAATTGACCCCCTCCACCTTGCTCCCAACACCTTCCCAGGCCTTCACCCCATTATTAACTGTGTCCATGGGTTATGCATATAACTTCTTTGGTTAATCTCTTCCCACCCTCCACCCCCCTTCCCTCTTTCCTCTGAAATATGATCATCTGTTGCATGCGTCAATGTCTCTGGATATATTTAGTTCATCAGATTCTTTTATTCATTAGCTTCTTCTTAAAGAAGACCCTTCAACTTTTCCTGTAGTGCTGGTCTGGGTATGATGAATTCCTTTAGCTTTTCCTTGATTGAGAAGCTCTTTATCTGACCTTCAATTCTAAATGATAGCTTTGCTGGGTAGAGCAATCTTGGTTGTAGTTCCATGTTTTTCATCACTTTGAATATTTCTTGCCACTCCCTTCTGGCCTGCAAGGTTTCTGTTGAGAAATCAGCTGACAGTCATATGGGTGCTCCCTTGTAGGCAACTAACTGCTTTTCTCTTGCTGCTTTTAAGAGTCTCTCATTGTCTTTAACCTTTGGCATTTTAATTATGATGTGTCTTGCTGTGGGCCTCTTTGGGTTCCTCTTATTTGGGAACCCTCTGTGCTTCCTGGACTTGTAAGTCTATTTCTTTCCCTAGGTAGGGGAGTTTTCTGTAATTATTTTTTCAAATAGGTTTCCAATTTCTTGGTCTCTTTCTTCCCCTTCTGTCACCCCAATAATACAAATGTTGGGCCTCTTGAAATTGTCCCCAGAGGCTCCTTACACTATCTTTCTATTTCTGGATTCTTTTTTCTTTTTGCTCTTCTGTTTGGGTGTTTTTTGTTTCCTCATGTCCCAAATTGCTGATTTGATTCTCAGCGTCCTCTACTCTACTGTTGATTCCATGTAAATGATTCTTCATTTCAGTTCCTGTAGCCTTCATTTCAAATTGGTACTTTATTATGTTATCAATTTTCTCAGTTACTTCCCTAACAGTCTGCTTAAACATTCTTGTAACCATTATTCTGAACTTTCTGTTAGCTTGCTTGGATCTATTTCATTTAGTTCCTCTTCTGAAGATTTGCTTCTGTTCTTTCCTTGGTGACATGTTTCTTTTCCTCCACATTTTGGCTGCTTCCAGGTATTTGTTTCTATGTATTAGGTAGAGCTGCTGTGTCTTTTGGAATTTGTAGAGTGGCTTTGTATAGTAGGTGTCCTATAGGGTCCAGTGGCTCACCTCCCCAGTCACCTGAGCTGGGCCTTCTAGGTGCTCCCCTGTGTGGACTGTGTGCACTGTCCTGTTGTAGTTGATCCTTGGTTGCTGTTGGCGTCCCTGGGGGGAACTGACCCTCAGGCCAATCAGCTGTGATGGCCAGCTGCAACTACAGCCAAAGAACTGCTGTGCTGGAGACACTCTTATGGGTCAGGATTTACTTCAGTGGAGCTTTGGTGTTCACCAAGTGTGCCCCTTGAGTGTCACTTGTGGATGTGGTAGGGTTGTAATCCAGCGTGGTCAAGTCTGAGCACCAGGTGCACTGTCTCTGGGGCCTCCTGGGAGGTGCAAAGTCAGCCTGTGCCAGTGCTTTGCTCAGGGCCAACCAGCATGAGCTACACAGCAAACTGTAGTTGGCTGCTACTTGTGCTGGGCTTTTCATTGTCCAGGAGAGGCCAAGCTATGATCCAATGCAGGCTGCCACTAGTGCCAGGCCTGGGGCTACTTATCAAGCTGTATGGGGCACGCTGTTGCTTGTTGGAGAGATTTTAGGAAAGTCCTAAAAATGAGCCACGAGAGGCCACTTGCATAGAAAAGCCCCTGGAAATGGCCTGGATGAGCTGCAGGTTCGGAGGGGCGAGGCCTCCGGGAATAACCGGGCGGGGCCAAAGGTGTGAGTCAGGTGCTGGCGGTTCAAATATGGTGCCTGCCTGTTGGCTGTGCTCGGGGAGGATTTGCCAAAGGAGCCATGGCCTCCGCCAGCCCTTCTGCCTGGGAGAAAGCCGCCCCTCCACCTCTCGCCCAGATTTCTGGCAGGTTAGTTACTCCCCAAGTGTCTCAGGTTCCTTTCAAGCTGCTGCCTGGCACTGGGCTCAGAGGGAGCGTGTCTGAGTGAGTCTGTGCTTGTGCCCTTTAAGAAGAGCTGCTGGGGCTCCCTCAGCCTCTGCAACCCTCAGTAACAGTCCCTGCTGGTTCACAGCCCGAAGTTGTGGGGATGTCTCTTTTCAGCCTGGAGCCCTAGGCTGAGGGACTGCTATGGGGCTCAGACCCCTCCCTCCTCCGGGAAACCTCCGCCGCAGAGATTCCCTTCCAGGTTTACCGGCGGCACCCGTTGTGTGCCAGCATCCATGTGTGCCCACGGCTGCATCTTCATGATTCAGCCCTGATCCGCTTGCGTCTCCGCCCCTCCTACCGGTCTCGGTGCTGCTTCTGTTCAGCCAGATTTCACTAGGCTCTGAGTGATGGTGGCTCTGTATTTTAGTTGTAATTTTGATGTGGTTGCGGGAGGCGGCGGGTACCACTGTTACCTACGCCACCATATTGTTTCTCCCCCTCTATTTGCTTTTAAAATACTATTTAACCAGCTTGGAAAAACCAGAGAAACATACCTGAGTGGGCATATTGTGAGTAAAGAGTACTGAACATACCTGAGTGGGCATACCTGAGTGGGCATATTGTGAGTAAAGAGTAAGAGAGAGTGGCGTAGATAGGGGATCCTCCCTGAAGCCTGTGCTAGTTCTGTGAAATACATCAGTGGTATTTATTTGTGTGTGTGTCATTGGTATTTTGATAGGAATTGTGTTAAATCTATAGATTGCTTTGGGTAGTATGTACATTTTAATGATAATTCCTCCTGTCCATGAGCACAGTATATGCTTTGACTTATTTGTATTTTCTTTAATTTCTTTCTTTAGTGTCTTATAATTTTCCAAGTACAGGTCTTTTACATTCTTGGTTAAATTAGGTATCTTATTGTTTTTGTAGCAGTTATGAATGGGATTGTTTTTTTACTTTTAGTTTCCCTTTCTAAGTGTTATTATTGGTGTTTAAAAATGCAACTGATTTCTAGATATTTATTTTATATCCTGCCATTTTACTGAATTTATTTATCAGTTCTAGTAGTTGTTTGGTTCTCTATATACGATATCATGTCATCTGCAAATGATGACTGTTTTACTTCTTCCTGTCCAATTTGTATCCCTTTCATTTATTATTCTTGTGTGATTGCTTTTCTGATTTTTCCTGATTGAGTTTTGGAATTTTGTTTTTTTCTAAGAATTTGTCTACTTTATCCTGGTTGTCCAACTTGTTGGCATATAGTTGTTTATACTGTTTTCTTACAATCCTTTGTATTTCTGTTGGGTGATTTGTTACTTCACCTCTTTCATTTCTGATTTTGTATTTGAGTTCTCTCTCTTTGTTTCTTGATGAGTCTGGCTAAAGGTTAATCAATCTTGTTTATCTTTTGAAAGAACCAGCTCTTGGTTTCATTGATCTTCCATATTGTTTTTTTTAGTCTCTATGTCATTAATTTCCACTCTGATCTTTATTATTTTCTTCTTTCTATTACTCTAGGCTTTTCTTGTTTTTCTCTTTCTAAGACTTTCAACTCTAGGGTTAGATAGTTTATTAGAATTTTTCTTGTGCTTTGAGGTAGGCCTGTAGTGCTATGAACTTCCCTCTCAGGACTGCTTTGATGTGTCCCATATACTTTGTGTTGTTGTATGTTCATTTTCATTTGTTTCCAGGAAGTTTTTGATTTCTTCCTTGATCTCTTTGGTAACCCACTCATTTTTTAAAAACATGCTCTTTAGCCTCCATGTGTTTGAATGTTTTTTAGTGTTTTTATTGTAGTTGATTTCTAGTCTCATGCCATTGTGGTCTGAGATGCTTGATATGATTTCAGTCTTCTTGAACTTGTAGAGACTTGCTTTTTGCCCTAACATGTGGTCTATCTTTGAGAATGTCCCTTGTACACTTGAAAGGAATGTATATGCTGCAGCTTTGGGGTGGAATATTTTGTCAATGTCAATTGAATCCATCTGATCTAGTGTGCTATTTAGGGTCACTGTTTCCTTATTGATGTTTTGTCTGGAAGACCTATCCAGTCAGTGGGATGTTAAAGTCCCCTACCATGAATGTATTGCTGTTGATCTCTCCCTTAAAGTCCTCTAGAAGTTTTTTTGTTTTTTATCAATTTAGGTGCTTCTACATTGAGTGCATATATGTTTATCAGGGTTATATCTTCTTGTTGGATCAACCTCTATAGTATTATGTAGTGACCTTTCTTGTCTCTCATTATGGTCTTCATTTTGAATTCTATTTTTTCAGGTATGAGTATTGCTACCCCAGCTTTTTTCATTTCTATTTTCATGGAAAAAATTTTTCCATCCCTTCACTCATCCTATGTGTCTTTTGTTCTGAGGTGGGTTTCTTGTAGCCAGCATATGTTTGGGTCTTGTTTTCTTATCCACTCATTTACCCTATGTCTTTTGATTGGAGCATTTAATCCATTTACATTTCAGGTTATTATTGATAGGTACTTATTCATTGCCATTCTTTTTTTATGTCTGTGTTCCTCTCTTTCTCTATATATCTTCTTACAATGGCCCCTTTAGCCTTTCTTTGTCTGCAAAGCTGTTTATTTCACCTTTAATTTTAAATGAGAACCTTACTGGATAGAGTAGTCTTGGATTCAGTCCCTTAATTTTCATTACTTTGAATACTTCATGCCATTTCCTTCTGGCCTTAAGTTTTTCTGAGAAATCAGCTGTCAGTCTAATGGATGCTCCGTTGTAGGTAACTTTCTGTCTCTTGCTGCTTTTAAGATCCTTTGTTTAGCCCAGCCAGCGTGGTTCAGCTGTTGAGCGTCAAGCTATGATCCAGGAGACCACTGTTAAATTCCTGCTCAGAGCACATGCCCGGGTTGTGGGCTGGACCCTCCAGTAGGGGGCGTGTAGGAGGCAGCTGATCAATGACTCTCTCTCATCATTGATGTTTCTATCTCTCTCCCTTCTTCTCCCTGAAATCAATAAAGATATATATTTTTAAAAAGATCCTTTGTTTATCTTTAATGTTTGCCATTTTAATTTTGATGTTTGTAGGTGTGGGTCTTTTGGGGTTCATTTTGATTGTGTTTCCTGAACTTGAGTGACTTTTTCCTTCAGTAGGTTAGGGAAGTTTTCTGTCATTATTTCTTCAAACACGTTCTCTAATCCTTGCTTGGATTCTTCTCCTTCTAGTACCCTTATGATACAGATGTTGTTACTTTTCATGTTGTCCCAAAACTTTGTTAAACTGTCCCTCTGCTTTTTAATTTTTTTTTTCTAATTACTGCTCTGATTGTGTGTGTGTTTTTCTACCTTGTTTTCTATTTTGATGATTCGGTCCTCAGCTTCTTCTAATCTGCTGTTGAATCCTTCTAGCTGTTGTAGCCTTTATTTTAGCTATGCTATTCTTTTCCAGTTGATTCTTATTCATGGTTCCTACCTCTTTGTTCAAGCTTATGAAATTCTCATTAAGTTGGTTGTAATTCTCACTAAGATGTTTGAGCATCTTATAACTATTACTTTGAACTCTACATCTGACAAATTGCTTGCCTCTATTTCATTTAGTTCTTTGTCTTGAGATTTCTTCTTTCCTTTCATTTAGGTGTTTTTTTCTTTTGTCTCCCCATTTTAATGGGCCAGTTGTCTGGGTGTACTAGGTTAGTGCTGCACAGCATGAACAGGGCTTGGTGCTCAGTAGTCCTAGAGCACCTTGTGAGGCAGCCAGGCCCTGATGGTTGGCCTGTGTGTCTGGGAGGTGTTAGGTCATGATGGCAGCACCAGGTGTACTACATCAAGGTTGTAGTACAGGTAGGCAGGTAGGCCATTCATACCATGTCAAGGAGGCACAGCAGGCAGGCAGACAGGCAGGCCTGGCGCACTCTGTCAAGGAGGCAGGCAGGCCAGCCATGTTTGCCATATCTGGGAGGTACCATTGGCAGGGCGGCCAGGAGGTAGGCTGTGTTTGCCAGATCACTGTGTCGGTGTGTTTGGCAGGGAGCACTAGTTCAGGGACAGTGGATCATGGGGCCAGGCTGGTGTGGGTAGTACTGGGTCTTTACCTGTGGGGCCCCTGTGCCTGTCCATGGCCTCAGGGTGCTGGGTCGGGCTGCTCTGCACAGCCTCCTCCTGAGGAGGGCCCTGAGGATCCTCCAAAATGGCTTGCTCTCCACTCTCAATCAGAGAGAAGCACCTGGCTGAGCAGCGGGACCGCAGCAGCAGCAGCTCCTCTGCCACTATCTCCTCAACCCCCAGGGAGCTCCTGCACTGACTGACAGATGCCCCCCCCACTCACACCCATGCACATACTCCCTGGCACACACTCATTCACTCATACTCTCAGCCTGTCAGATCCTGTCTGCTGCCATCTTCCAGTCTCCTCCTTCCTTAGTTTCTTTCTGTCGATTTTATTTATTTAATATTTTTTACTTCTGTATTTTTAAGTATATTTGATAAACAAGTTTTCCATCTATAATAGAAGAAAAGAAAAAGAGAAAACAATTTATAAATATGAACAAAAACCAAATCCACCTCCTCCTAGTTTGAGAAATCCATGGAAACCATAGCTCAGAAGATAGTCTCTTTGTGCCCTGGTTCTATTTATACTTTTAAAAAGTTTCTGGGTGAAATGCACTTCTCCTCCAACTGAATTATAACTGCATGAGCATAGTAGTCTTGTCCAAGCAGAGCTGATTACGTCTGGAAAAGGCTTTGTGAGGTGGGCCTGGACCTCTCTGTGGTACTCAGAATGTAAAACTGATGGTCAACCACACTCAGGGGGCTGTTTGTTACCCTCTTCTATCATGCTCTCATTTCTGAAGGTTCTCCCACTTCCTTGGCTCACACAAAAATTAATTTCATATAAGTCCACCTAATATGGATTTGTGTTTTTTCATTTCTTTGTCACATTTTGTTTATATTAACTTTTTAATGAGTCTTTCTATGAGGCACACAAATCAAGAATTCTATCTTACCATAACTCTTGTTCTAGTTTATTCTCTTTCTCTTTCTCCATTGATCTACCACGCATGGGCCCAGAGCATGAGATATACTCCCATTACAAGGCAAGACAAAATAATAACCTTTCTTATGCAGAGATCCCCCCCCTCCATAAACTTCAAAATAATCCCCTCAAAAGTTTAGCTGATCCATGCTCAGTATGCCATTTTCTTAGTTTAGAGGTAGGCTTAAGGGGCTCAAAATAAAAAAAGTATAAGAATTTCTTTTCCCCTTTTTACTAGGCCAAAGTGTAAGTATTTTACTATTAATAGGAAAAAAATGTTGAGTTCAAAGAAAATACTGTTAAATAAAGAGTTATAAGAGTTTTTACTTAAGGCCAAACAGAAGACTTCTCTGGGACCGCCTTTTATTAGCACTTTAAATAACTTACTTTTTAAAATTTATTTTTTAAGTATTTATTTTTATTGTTGACAGTTTTACAGATGTCCCCCATTTCCCCCCTTTCCCTTACACTCTACTCAGCCCCTTCTCCTCCCTAGGCCATCACCACACTATTGTCTTTGTCCATGGGCTATACATATAAGTTTTTTGGTTTATCTCTTCTTGGCCCCTGTTTCCCTTGAGATATGTCAGTCTCTTCCACGCCTCCATGCCTTGGGACTTATTTTGTTGATCAATTTATTTTGTTCATTGGATTCCACAAATAAGTGAGATCATGTGATATTTGTCTTTCTCTGGCTAGTTTATTTCACTTAGCATAATAATCTCCAGGTCCATCCATGCTGTCTCAAAGGATAAGTGGTCCTTCTTTTTTATAGTTATTGCCATTTTATGATACATATTTATGTTTCTTTTTATACAAATTCTGCTTCTTAAGGAAGTCCCTTTAACATTTCTTGTAAACCTGTTTTGGTGGTGATAAACTTCTTTAGCTTTTTCTTGTCTGAGAAGCTCTTTATCTCTTCACCCATTTTCAATGATTACCTTGGTAGTTAAAGTAGTCTTGGTTGTAGGTCCTTGCTTTTCATAATTTTGAATATTTTGTGCCAGTTCCTTCTGGATTGAAATTGTGTTGAGAAATCAGCTAACAGTCTTATAGTAGCTCCCTTACAGGTAACTAACTGCTTTTCTCTTGCTGATTTTAAGATTCTCTCTTTGTCTTTAACCTCTGCCATTTTAATTATGAATGTCTTGATTAGGATGCATGATGAATTAGATACCCCCCTTTTATTTATGGGGAGAGGTTCCTCTTAGGGCTTATCTGTCATTGTCAGTTAACTTGGTTAGAACCAGAGGCTTAGGAAGGCAAGAGGCCTTTTTGTGTTCCTGTTGTTCAGTTGTTGAACACTCTACTAAGCTCCATCTGGTTTAGGTGTGGTCAGCATTTTTATATCTCAAAATCTAATTTGTACTGGTAGGACCTTAGAATTGGAAGTGTCCATAAAGACCATCTATTTCTAACCTTAATATTAAAAATGCATAACCTAAGACTCACAGAAGTCAAATAATTTATTTAGTGTCACTAACCAAGTCAATGGCAGAGCCAGGAGCAGAACATAACTATCCAGACTCCAGGCTAGTGCTCTTCTCCTATACAGTATGAACCATAGAATGCCAAAGTTGGGAAGTCACCCAGAAACATATCATTGAATATTCATTTTCCAGATGAGAAAAATATTGGAATGGGGACTACTGTATTTAAATACATTTAACAATCTAATAATAATAGAGATAAGCTTCAAAACCTGGTCATAGATACCAGATATGGGGCTCATTCCTGACTCTTTGTGACCTTGTTCCTCCTTTCTTCTTCTTCTTCTTTTTTTAATCCATGACTACTCCATAGCTAAGAACTTTCAACAGCCAATCCCTTGGTAGATCCCAATACCTCTTTCCACAAAGACATATTTGTATCCCATTTATAATTGTCTTAGTATATATAGCTTCTTTCAAATCCCAGTCTTGGGAAGCTATCTCCTCTCTGTGGGATCCTAAGCATTTTCAGAAAGGAATGGGTAAAACTCCAAACTCAGGACCTGTAGCATCTGTAGAACGAACTTATTTTTCAAGTTATGGGTTGACTGAATGAGTAAAGATAATAATATTAAGTCCATTCATTCACCGTGGGTATGTATTATTGAAAACAATTGTCTTCAGATGGAAAAATAAGTCTGGGATATATCAGAGACAGATTGCATTTCTGCTAATCTAGTTACATCTAAGCCATATATCACTCCATCTTTTTTTCCTCTCTCGCTCCATATCTCTCTTCCTTCCTCTTTTTCCCCTTTTTTCCACACATATTTGAGAGCTTCTTGGGGAAACAGAGTTTTCATCTATGATATACTCTCATGGTCTTTTTTATGTTATATATAATACTAAAAATATACACTCTTGAATATTCCCTCATAATGACTTAGGTTAAGCCTACTTTGTTCCATGTAGAAATTTTAGCTCTAAAATCATATACATGGTAAAGTGTAAAAAAATAAGGAAAATGGGGAAAAGAGAAAAACAGGAAAGAAAGGAATAACATTAAGCCAATGGTAACATTAGGAAATAAAACATATTTTATGATGTAATGAAAATTTGTAAAATGTTGACCATAAATTTGGCCTGAGCTCCAAGGTAGGCAAAGAGGAAAACAGACACAATTATACAATTTTTGCCATCCATAAGATAAAAACAAACCAGCTGCTTAGGAAAACAGCTCTTTCTAGTTTTGAAGCCTGAGAGAAACTCTTCCTATCCCACATTTCTCAGTAAATTTTATTTAGAGTTAAATTTATATCCATAAGTAAGAACAGAAGAAATATAAACCTGATTCCCTTATTTTACAATCTATCTAGGTAACAGGAACAAAATTGTTGCTTTGGAGAATACTGGGTGACAAGTGACTGGACCTTGCTAACACAAAAGATCACAAATAATGAGTAAATCTAACAACATTCTACCTGTCTGAAATATTCCTGACAGGCACCATGAGTAAGGCCAGATGTTTGTTTGTTTGTTTGTTTGTTTATTTATTTATATAGAATTTATTGGGGTGGCATTTGTTCACAAAACCATACAGGTTTCAAGTGTACAACTCAACAAAACATCATCTGCATACTGTGTCATGTTCCCATCACCCCAAGCAAAGTCTCCTTCAGTCTCCATTCCTCCTCCCTTTGCTCACCTCCACCTAGCCCCCACCCCTCTTTCCCTCTGGCTATCACCACACTGTTGCCTGCATCTGTGTGTTATGTATATATATATTTTTGGCTAATCCCTTCACCTTCTTCCATCATATCCCTTGTTAGTGTCCCCACCCACTACAACCCCTTCTTTACTCCTGAAGAAGCTCCTGCCTTGACATTTTTATAATCAACCTGAGTCTAGACAACAATAAACAAAATAAAAGAAAGGAAAAAAAGTCCTGAAAGAAGCAGCAATGCTGTTATTTTTAACCTTTCAGTTTAAACGAAGAAAGTAATGTTTTAAGTTTGCACTTTTGACATTAGAGCTCTGAGTTTCTCAACACTTCCATTCTTAATTAAGTTTTCACCTTCATGCAAACCTACCTCTATCCTCAACCTCATTCCATTCCACAATGGACAGATGGAGAAGAAAAAGGAGAAAGGTATTGTTTGTTTGTTTATTAATTTATTTATTTTATTCAGCATTTCAGACCCCTCTCTCTGATGACTACCTGACCTGCTAAATATTTTTGCAATCCCTTGGCCTGTCTGTGACCAAACTTCCTGTTTACCTCTTGCCAAGTCCAGGACATTTGTAGGGAAGAGTTTTGTCTCCTTACCACCAAACACTATGAAGAAGGCATTGTTATTAACCCAGTGCATAAGAAAAATGAAGCACATAAAGGTTAAATAAATTGACCAAGATTCATATAGCTCAGAAATGGTACAACTGGGTTTGAACAAAATCTGGTTCCAGAGTCTATGTGCTTAAACATTATGCTCTACTGCTTGTGTTAATGGAATCCTTCTATAGCTGACTAATTTTCAGGCATCAAGAAAAATGTACTAAGGAGGTACACTTTTTGTTGTGCTAAATATATATAACAAAATTTGCCATTTTAGCAATCTTTAAATATAAAGTTAGTGGCAATAACTGCATTCACATTATTGTGCATTAAACGTCATCATCCATTTCTATAACTTCTTCATTTTTCCCAACAGAAACTCTGTACTCATTAAACACTAACTCCCCATTCCCTTCTTCTCTCATTCCCTGGCAACCACCATCCTACATTGTGTCTTTATAAATTTGACTATTCTAGGTGGAATCATACAATATTTGCCCTTTTGTGACTGACTTGTTTTACTTGGCATATCTTCAAGGTTCATTCATGTTGTAGCATGTGTCAGAATTTATTTCCTTTTAAAGGCTGAATGATATTTTATTGCATGTGTAAACCACATTTTGTTTGTCCATTCATCTGTCAATGATATTTGGGTTGTTTCTACCATTTGGCTATTGTGGAATAATACTGCTTCGTACTCATATTTTATGCAAATATGTGTTAGAATCTCTCCTTTCACTTCTTTGAAGTATTTACCCAGAAATAGAATTGATTGATTATATGGAATCACCATATCACTTTCCAGAGTGGCTGCATCATTTTACATTCCTACCAGCAATGAACATGGTTTCAACTGTAAGAAGCTGTACTTTTAAGAATAATGCTTTTCATCTCTAGAGCAGAATACTATACTTGTAATGAGTTTTCTCCTAGAATCCAGTATCTCTTGACTGAGCCTGGGAAGCAGAGAAAACATGAAGCCAGCATAGTTTTTTAAAATATTTATTTTATTGTTCAGAGTATTAGAGATGTCCCCCATTTTACCCTCTTTGCCCCCCTCCACTCATCTTCCACCCCAGGCCTTCACCTGTCTATTTGGGCTATCCATATATGCTTATTAGTTCTTTGGCAGGTGTGAGGTGATACCACATCGTGGCTTTAATTTGCATCTCTCTCTGATGATTAGTGAGTTTAAGCATTTTTTCATGTCTCTTGACCAACTGTATGTTCTCTTCGGAGAAGTGTCTTTTCAGGTCCTTTCCTCATTTTTTAAGTTGGATTGTTTGTCTTCTTGGTGTTGAGTTGTATAACTTTATATATTGGGGAAATTAGCCCCTTATCAAATGTATCATTGGTGAATATGTCCTCCCATACAGTGGGTTCCCTTTTCAATTTGTTGATGGTTTCTTTTGCTTTGCAGAAACTTTTCATTTGATGTAGTCCCATTTGTTTATTTTTTTCCTATGTTTCTCTTGCCCTAGGAGATATATCAGCAAAAATGTTGCCACTAGAGATGTCTAAGATTTTACTACCTATGTTTTCTTCTAGGATTTTTATGGTTTCTTGACTTATATGAATGGACCTGGAGATTATTATGTTAAGTGAAATGAGCCAGAGAAAAACAAGTACCATATGATCTCACTTATATATGGAATCTAATGAATGAAGTAAACTGATAATCAAAATAGGACTAGAGGCATGGATACATGGAATAGACTGACAAATCTCAGAGGGGAGGGGGTGGAAGAGTTTAGTCAAAAAGCATATATGTGTTATGCATAGCCCAGGGACACAGACAATATGGTAAAGGCTAGGGGTGTGGTGTGGGGGCTGAGTAGAGGGAATAAAGGGGGGAAAAAGGGGGACATCTGTAATAGTGTCACATTTGTATGTAAGAATGATCCACAATGAGCCCAGCCGGGCATGGCTCAGCAGTTGAGCATCCACCTGGGATCCAGGAGATCGCAGCTTGATTTCCAGTCATGGCACATGCCTGGGTTGTGGGCTCAATCCCCAGTAGGGGAATAAAAAAGGCAGCTGATCAATGACTCTCTCTCATCACTGATGTTTCTATCTCTCTCTCTCCTTCTTCCGTCCTCTCTCTGAAATCAATAAAGATACATTAAAAAAAAAAAAAAAGAATGATCCACAATACATCCCATGACCATAACATTTATGGTTTACTATGGAAGGGTCTTGGGACCTGAAGTGAGGCTCCCAATAGCTTTCCAGAAATAGGTGAGGTTCCTAGAATATTGGTTAAGTTGTGATTCCTAAAATGATCGAAGCCTATTCTCTCCACCATTCCACTTAATATGGAATAGAAAGGATTTAAACAGCTCCCATTAAAAGGGCCTCACCAAAAAGTTATCTCTTTGATACCTGTACTCCATTTGTAATCGCTGGTCTCTACCTTGTTCCTTAAGCAGAGGGCATCTGGGTGACTTCCATGGGTCCCTCAACCCCATAAGATTTGTCCCTGTTTACTTTCAACCAGTTCCCATCTTAGCCTGGGACACTGATTTCCTTGTGCATGTATGGCTAAATTCTATTTCAGTTCTTGTTTTGCTCTACTTGCTGCTTAGGAAATTCACTGCTTTACCCTGAACCCACACCCATTCACACTCTATTCTCATGTTGATGGTTTGAACTCTTGATAGGGAAATAAATTTCTTCTTTACTGTCACTAACTGATTTTAAAAAATGTATCTTTATTGTTGATATCCCCCCTTTTTTCCCCCATTGATCCCCTCCACCCCGCATCCACGGCCCCCAGGCCTTCACCACACTATTATCTGTGTCCATGGTTTATGCATATATGCATATAAGTTCTTTGATTATTCTCTCCCTACCCACTACCCCACCCCAGGCTTCCCACTGAGATTCATCAGTCTGTTCCATGCTTCTATGTCTCTGGATCTATTTTGTTCCTCAGTCTATTTTGTTTATTAGATTCCACATATGAGTGAGATCATGTAAAACTGAATCAGGAAGAGTCAAAAAACCTCCATAGGCTAATGACATCTGATGACATTGTAGCAATAATAATAATAAAAGAAAATTTTCAGCAAACAAAAGCCCTGCTCCAGACGGCTTCACAGAGGAGCTTGCTAATTCTTTAAGTTGTAGGGTTAGATAGTTTACTAAAAATTTTTCTTACTTTTTGAGGTAGGCCTGCAGTGCTATGAACTTCCCGCTTAGGACTACTTTCGCTGTGTCCCATAGATTTTGGGTTGTGCCTTCATTTTCATTTGTTTCCAGGAAGTTTTTGATTTCTTTCTTGATAATGGTAACCTATTCATTGTTTAATAACACACTATTTAGCCTTCATATGTTTGAATATTTTTGAGTGTTTTTACTGTAGTTAATTTCTAATTTCATGCCCTAGTGATCTGAGGTGCTAGATATGATTTAAATCCTCTTGAACTTATAGAGACTGGTTTTGTGTCCTAACATGTGGTCTATCTTTGAGCATGACCCATGAGCACTTGAGATGAATTATTCTGAAGCTTTGGGGTAAAATATTGTGTAAATATCAATTAAATCCATATGATCTAGTGTGCCATTTAGTCACCGTTTCTGTGTTGACTTTTTGTCTGGAAGACCTATCCAGTGAAGTCAGTTGAGTGTTAAAGTCCATGACTATGACTACATTGCTGTTGATCTCTCCCTTAAAGTCCTTAAGGTGATTATTGATAGGTCCTTATTTATTGTCATTTTAATTCTTTATGCCTATGTTTCTCTCTATATTGCTTCTTATTATTACAGCAGTCTCTAACATTTCCTGTAATGCTGGTTTGGTGGTGATAAACTCCTTTAGCCTATTTTTGTCTGGGAAGCTCTTTATTTCACCATCTAATTTGAATGATAGCCTTGCTGGATAGAGTAGTCTTGATTTTAGATCATTTTTTTTTTAAATTTTATTTTTGTTTAAAATATTACAGATGTCCTTTTTTCTCCCCAATGACCCGTTCCACCCCGTCCCTTCCCTGTCCCCAGTCCCTCTCCCCACCATTGTCTGTGTCCTTGGGTTGTGCATCTATGCATATAAATTCTTTGGTTACTCTCTCCCCCTCCACCCACCTGCCCTCCTCCATCCCTCTGACATTCATCAGTCTCATCTATGTTTCCATGTCATTGAATCTATTCTGTTCATCAGTTCATTAAGTTCTTTAGATTCCTTGTTTTGTCTTACCTTGAATACTTCATGCCATTCCCTTCTGGCCTGTGGATTTTCTGATGAGAAGTCAGCTGACAGCCATATGGGTGCTCCTTTGTAGGTAACAGATTTGCTTTTCTCTTGTTGCTTTTAAGATTCTTTGTCTTGAAATTTTCACATTTTAATTATGCTGTGTCTGGGCGTGGGCCTCTTTGGGTTCTTGCTTGGGACTCTGTGCCTCCTGCACTTGTGTGACTTTTTGCTTTACCAGGTTAGGGAATTTTTCTGCCATTATTTCTTCAAACAGGTTCTCTAACCCTAGCTTACTTTCTACTTCTTCTGGCACTCCTATGATGTGAATATTGCTGTTTCATGTTGCCCCACAGTTCCTTAGACTGTCCTCCTGATTTTAATTGTTTTTTCTTTTTGGATCTATGATTGAGTGATTTTTTTCTATCCTGTCTTCTAATTCACTGATCCAACCCTCAGCTTTCTCTAATCTGCTGTTTATTCCTCTAATGTATTCTTTATTTGAGCTATGCCATTCTTAATTTCCTTTATAGTTCCCATATCTTTTTACACACTGTTGAGAAACCTTAAAAGCAGTATACTGAACTCTATATCTGATAGATTGCTTATCTCCATTTTATTTAGTTCTTTTTCTGGAGACTTCTCTTGTTCTTTCAATTGGGGCTTGTTTTTTATCTCCCCACTTTGGCTGTCTATTTGGGGTTTTTTTCTATGTATTAGGTAGGCCTACTAGGACTCTCAGTCTTTTTGGATGGTCTCTGGTGCAGGCCAATATCAGATGTTCTTTGTGACTGTCCTTGAGTACCCTGTTTGGGGCTGTGAACAACCCATGGCTTGAGGTCCCCTCTGTTGGGTTTAGGTGCATTTGGACAGACCAAGATGCACACACGTGTCTGCTTTTCCAAGGCCCAAGTCCAGAAGCAGATCTGGCAAAGTCTCAAAGCACTCTGAAGTCTGCCTCTGCCTGCAGACTGATTAATCTGATTCTCTTAATGAACTTCAGGCTGTAGAAACTCCACAGGGTAGGGCAAGAGGTTTTCCAACAGGGTTGGGCAATTGTTGCCCCCTCAAGAAAAAGATGCTTTGAAGGTAAATGTCTGCCTCTGCAGTATGGGGGAGTGACTCAGCACAGGAATCCAGAGGGCTACCCTCTGAACTCTATCTCCAGACCTCACAACTCTAAATTCTCCTCACATAGCTCCAGTCCATTCTGCCCTCCCTCTGCTGGAGCTGAAGATGAGTGGCTGCACATGAAACTTTGTGCATTGGCTCTTTAAGAGGGTGCATGCATTTCCAGATCTCTCTCTCTGGGAGATTGAAACTAGAATGCTTTTCACTGCCAGATGTTATGTGGGCATCTTTCTCAGTTCTGGTGCTCTTGGCTGGGAAGCCCATCCTGGGGTTTAGGCCCCAGAGTCCTCAGTGGGAACCCCCCACAGCTGAGATATTCCTCCGGACCTTTGGCTGCTTCCAGTGAAAGCCCAGCCAGCCCTCTCATGCCTCTGCACTTCCCACCAGTCTCTATGCCATCTCTACTTTTCTTCCTTGGTTATGAGGGTGCGCTTCACCTTGTCTTCAGTTGCAGCTGATTATTCAGTATGTTTTTTCTATATTTTATTTATAATTCCAGTTTCGTCCCAGGAGAGTGTCAGTGTAGCTTCCACTCAGTCTGCAACCATCTTTAATCTCTTCTAGCTAATTTTAAGTGTATTGTAAAAATCAATGTAGAAAAACACAACTCTACTGTATCATGAATTAGAAAAATAATAAATACTGGCTATTGTTAATATTTATAAAGCATAATATTAATATTTTTAAAAAAGAATAAGATTCTTGATGGCAAGAACCATGTCTTATATATCTTAGTATACTTCAGCATCCTTCTGCACTCCTTTAAGTCCAGTTCCACGCTGTATCTTCCACTATGTAGTCATATAATAAATGTTTCTGGAATGCATTTACTTTGCTTCAACTGCTAAAGAGATTTAGGAAGATTATTTTGATGACTCAGGTATCACTAATAAGCTGTTCAAAAAATAATCATAGCCCTGGCCAGTGTGGCTCAGTGCTTAGAGTGTTGGCTTGTGCACTGAAGGGTCATGGGTTTGATTCCTGATGTAGGGCATGTTCCTGGTTTGTAGGTTCAATCCCCAGCCCAGTCAGGGCATGTGTAGGAGCAACCAATCTATGTGTCTCTTTCCCATGGATGTTTCTACTTCTCTCTCTCTTCCTCTCTTTCTCTCCCTCTCTCCCTACATCCTTTTCACTCTCTCTAAAAATCAATGGGAAAGGAGAGAGAAGGTGGCAGCACTGTGAGAAGCAGCAGAACGCCCTCTTTCCCAGCCACGGACTCAATTTACTTCTAAAATACTATGCAGCCAGCTTGGAAAAACCAGAGAAACATACCTGAGTGAACAGAGTGTGAGTACGAAGCATTGAAGAAACATCACAGAGTCTGGTAAAACAGGGGGCATAGAAAGGGGGAGTACCCCCTGAAGCCTGAGCTGGGCTCCAAGCCCTGAGGGTTGGAGGCTGCAAAGCTCCCTCCCCTCGAGAATGCGGACCAGCCTCCAAAAGTGGGATCTCACACCCAGATCAGATGAAAGGGGAAGGAGAGCCCTGCAAATGGCAGAGGGACCCAGGGGAGCAGTGTGCCCATGAGGAGGGGATGGCGCCTTCCTAGAGAAACAAAGCTTCTAGTGGTGGATGCAACCAGTGTCTAATGCTTGGTGTGCTGACCATAGAAATGGCTGTCCCAAGGTGTGTGGCGCCCGAGTACTAATGGACCAGAGGTTGGGACTGAGCAGCAACACACAGGGACTATATGCCCCCTGTAAGGCAGTGTGTTGAGCCTCAGAAAGCAATCAATCTGTGTGGCACGAGGGAGGGGAGGAGAGCCCTCCCTCCCTGAGCTCCTGGTGTCGAGATGCTGGGATCTGTGACCAGCCCTGAAGGGCACTGTGGTGGTGTGTGAAGCTACCCCAGCTTTGCGGAGATCAGCAGTATGGGGAGATGTGTGGAGCTGACTTTGTGTTCCCTACAGCTGTGTGTCTTGGTGCATGGGCAGCGGGACTTTGCAGGGCAGACTGTCTGCCTGTGTGCTGCTTTGTGGGTTTGTGAGTGTGATTGCTGAACTGGCTCCCACCTTCCCAGCCTGCACTGGGCAGACAGAACAGTGGAAACTGGGATTGGTGTCTGCACAGAAGACTGTTTGAGGGGCAGGCATGGTGCGACCAGCCAACCAGAGCTGGGAAGGGAGGGGCAGAGCTCACCTGCCTCTCCTGCAGCCTGGGAGCACTGCCCCCAATAGAAAAGGGGCCAGTCTAGTTCACTGAGGCCTCAAATAACCCCACAGAACACAGTCTTGAGGGGGAAGAGAGAACAGCTCACAGGAGAACATTACAAGAATAAGACTCTCAGGGACTATTGTTTGGGAACTGGAGTAAACGCTGAAAATTGCTGCTGGGGACAGGGCAAGCAAAGAGCTCACTGGAATGTTCTTTAATCGAACCCACTGAGCCCAGGCTGCTGAAATGGCCCTACAGAAAAGACAGTAGGCTGAAATCAGTCTGAACCTACAGCATACCCATGCATGGGGAACTAGAATCAGAGGACAGGGTAGGGACTGAGGAACTGGCTGTGGAACAAAGACTAACTCCCACAGAGTGAGTGCCCGTCAGTGAAACCTCTAATGGGAGTGATACTCTGAGCTACACTAGCCATCCTTCACCCTAAAGACTCTACAGAAGACTCTGGAGTAAGACCAGGCAACTACAAAGTTGCAAAATAGCTGACAAGAGAAGGTGGTCCAAGGAGAGTCTCAGATCAACCATCTACCTAAGGATACCAGAGCCAAACCTAGTTGGCTCCTCACATTGGCTGATACACAAGTAACTCCCAGTAGAATGGAAATCACCACACAAAACAATTACTGGTAGACAACACAAGTGGCTCAGAAGAAACTCACCTGAATGACTTTTTTTTCTTTTTCTCTTTTTCCCTTAAGAAGAAAAAGGGGGAAAAAAAATGATTTATTTTTTTTTCTTTTTAAACTTTATAATAATTAAAATTTTTAAAAAAATTTTTAATTAATTTTTCAAAATTTTATCTTTTCAAAAAATTTCATTTTGCTTAGCTTGTTTTTGGTTTTGTTTCTTTGCTTTGTTTTGTTTTATCCTTGCTTATAATACGAAGACTTTCTTGATATTCCTGCTTAATGGCTGGGACTTTATAATTATAACCAACAAGTTTACTACTTTTCTCTATAGTTTCTCCAAATCTCTTATTGGACTTCATCTGTGCCTGGCCTTTCTCTCTCTCTCTCTCTCTCTCTCTCTCTCCTCTCAATCCATTGGCATAACTTTTTTTTTCTTTTTTCTTCTTCTTCTTTCCCCTCTTGCTTTTGTTTTCCTCCATTTTGTCTTCCTGTCTTTTTGTTAGATTGTTAGTTTCTCTTATTCTATTTAATGTATTTTTAGTTTTTCATTTTCAACTATTATCCTATTCCTATGCTCTCCTTTAATTGTTTGCTGGCCCTTCTTTCAGAATCTTTTCTCTGCCTCTATTATCCCCCAGTAGCTTCTCTACTTTTTACATTTTAGTTTATTATTATTATTTTCTAAATTTAAGTCACAATTAACAAAAAAATACTTCTCTCTCTCTAAGCTTTATGTTTCTTCCTCTTTCTTTTTTTGAGCTATTTTTGTTCCATAGATCTTGTGTTCTCCCTTCACTCTCCCAGTTCTATTTTCACTTGTGTTGTTTTCATTTTGACTTTCAAGATATTTTGTAAGATACCCCTTGTTTCTTGGAAGTTTAGTTGTGTATTGTCCTGCCTTGCCAGCATGTGTACAACACCTTACATGACAAGGTTGGGGCTGAGACACACAGTTAGCCAACTTGAAAGAAGAGTCCTCCCAAGGACTGGTCTACAACACTCTAGACCCAACCACAACAACAGAACGCAAAGAACCCACAAAAGGGACACCCGCAAAAGGGACACGCCTAGAGCAAAGAGCTCAGAAGTACAAGAAAAACACACCTCTGGGCTCCAATGGCTTCAAAATACAAAATCCCTCCTCACAAGACTGGAAGGCAGCATATACACCAATATATAGATAGAAGCAATAAGAACTACCAAAATGGGGAGACAAAGAAACAATCCCCAAACTAAAGGAAAAATCACCAGAAAAAGACTGATGAGATGGAGTTAAGCAAGTTATCAGAAACAGAGTTCAGAGCATTGATTATGAAGATGTTCGAGGAACCTAAGAAGACACTAGAAGATAAGATCGAGGACCTTAGTGAAAACATGAAAAAAGAGATACATACCATAAACAAAACTCAGGGATAAAGAATGCTGTATCTGATATCAAGAATGCACTGGAAAAAATTAAAAGCAGGATCAATGAAGCAGAGGATAGAATAAATGACTTAGAAGACAAGGTAGAAAAAAAATCACTCAATCAGTGCAGCAAAAAGAAAAAACAAAAGGCATGAGGACAGTCTAAGGGAGCTTTGGGACAACGTGAAGCTAAACAACATTTGCATTATAGGAGTGCCAGAGGGGGAGTAAAGAGAGCAAGGGATAGAGAACTTGGTGGAGGAAATAATCACAGAAAACTTCCATATGCTGGTGAGGGAGAAAGCCACCCAAGTTCAGGAAGCTCAGAGGGTTCCAAACAAGAGGGACTCAAAGAGACCCACTCCAAGATATTTCATAATTAAAATGGCAAATGTTAACGATGAAGAGAAAATATTAAGGGCTGCAAGAGAGAGACAAGCAATGACCTACAGGGGAGCCCCCATAAGGCTGACAGCTGATTTCTCAACAGAGACTCTTCAGGCAAGAAGGGAGTGTCATGAAGTTCTCAAAGCAATGAAAAGGAAGAACATGCAAACAAGACTGCTTTATCCAGCAAGGCTATCATTTAAAATTGAAGGTGAAATAAAGAGCATCCCAGACAAAAAAAAAGGCTAAAGGAATTCAGTACCACCAAACCAGAATTGCAAGAAATGCTAAAAGGACTGCTCTAAGAAAAAGAAGGAATAGTGAGAGAAAGGTACATCAGCATAAAGGGGAAAAATGGCATTAAATAAGTTGATATCAACGGTAACGTTAAATGTAAACGGAATAAATGGTCCAATCAAGAGACATAGAGTAACTGAATGGATAATAAAACAGGACCCAAATATATGCTACTTATTATACACTCACCTGAGACCAAAAATTCACACAGGCTAAAACTGAAGGGATGGAATAAAATATTCCATGCAAATGGAAAGGAAAAGAAAGCTAGAGTAGCAATTCTTATTTCTGTCAAAATACACTTCAAAATAAAGACCATAACAAGAGACAAAGATGGTCACTATATAATGCTAAAGGGACCAATCCCACAAGAGAAAATAACCCTTATAAACATTTATGCACGCAATATAGAAGCACCTAAGCATATAAAAAATTTCTTGGGGAACTTTAAGGGGGAGATTGACAGCAACACAATCATAGTGGGGGACTTTAACACCTCACTGTCAGCACTGGACTGATCATCAAGACAAAAAATCAACAGGAAAACACCGACCTCAAATGACTCACTAGGCCTAATGGATTTAATTGACATTTATAGAACATTTCATCCCAAAGCAGCAGAATACACATTCTTCTCAAATGCACATGGAACATTCTAAAAATAGATCACATGTTAGGGCACAAGGCAAGTGTCTACAAATATAAGAAGACTGAAATCATATCAAGCATCTTCTCAGATCACAATGCCATGAAACTAGAAATCAACCACTATAAAAAACCTCAAAAATATTCAAACACATGGAAGATAAATAGCATGTTATTAAACAATGAATGGGTTAACAATGAAATCAAGGAAGAAATTAAACACTTCATGGAAAAAATAGAAAATTACTAGATAACAACCCAAAATCTATTGGACACAGCTAAAGTAGTCCTGAGAGAAAAATTCATAGCATTACAGGCCTATTTCAAGAAACAAGAAAGAGCTCTAATGAACCATCTAACACAACAACTAAAATAACTGGAATGAGAACAGTAAGAAAAGCCCTAAGGAAGTAGAAGGAAGGAAATAATAAAGATCAGAGCAGAAATGAATGACATAGAAACTAAAAATCAATACAAAAAATCAATGAGACTAAGAGCTGTTTCTTTGAAATGATAAATCAGATTGATGCACCTTTGGCCAGACTAATCAAGAAACAAATAGAGAGGATCCAAATAAATAAAATCAGAAATGAAAGAGGCGATATAACAAGTGACCCAACAGAAATACAAAGGAGTGTGAGACAGTACTATGAGCAACTATATGCCAATAAACTGGACAACATGGGGGAAAGGGATAAATTCCTGGAAGCATACAATCTACCAAAGCAGAATCAGGAAGAGGCAGAAAATGTGAATAGGCTGATAACAGCTAATGAAATTGAAGCTGTAATAAAAAAATCTCGCAGCAAACAAAAGTCCTAGACCAGATGGATTTACAGGCGAGTTTTACGAAACATTCAATGAAGAATTAATACGTATTTTATTCAAACTATTCCAGAAAATTCAAGAGGAGGGAAAACTCCCAAACTCTGTTTATGAGGCCAGCATCATCCTAATCCCAAAACCAGATAAAGACACTCCAAAGAAAGAAAATTACAGGCCATTATCCCTGATAATCATAGATGCTAACATCCTCACTAAAATACTAGCAAACCGGATCCAGCAATACATTAAAAAGATCATACAACACAACAAAGCGGTATTTATTCCAGGGATGCAAGGCTGGTATAACATCTGTAAATCAATAAATGTTATACATCACATAAACAAAATCAAGGGCAAAAATCATATGATTATATCAATAGATGCAGAAAAATCATTGGACAAAATCCAGCACCCATTTCTGATAAAAACTCTCAGCAAAGTGGGAATAGAGAGACCATACATACCTTAACATAATAAAGGCCATGTATGACAGACCTATAGCCAACATCATAGTCAACGGGCAAAAACTAAAACTTTTTCTCTTAAAAAAAAAGAACAGGACAGTTTTGTCCACTTTCACCCCTCTTATTCAACGTAGTACTGGCAGTTCTCGCCATAGCCATTACACAGGAAGAAAACATAAATGGTATCCAAATTGGAAAGGAGGAAGTAAAACTGTCATTATTTGCAGATGATATGATATTGTACATAGAAAACCCTAAAAACTCCCTCAAAGTACTGCTAGATTTGATAAGCAAATTTGGCAAGGTAGCTGGATACAAAATCAACATCTGGAAATCAATGGCATTCTTATACAGCAGCAATGAACTTTCAGAGAGAGAAACTAAAAAAAAATACCATTTACCATTGCAACTAAAAAAATAAGATACCGAGGCATAAACTTATCTAAGGATGTAAAAGACCTGTACTCGGAAAACTATGTGACACTGAAAAAAGAAATAGAGGAAGATTTAAACAAGTGGAAGAATATACCATGCTCATGGATTGCAAGAATTAATATTAAAATGTCCATACTACCCAAAGCAATTTATAAATTCAATGCAATTCTTATTAAAATACCAAGAGCATATTTCACAGATCTAGAACAAACATTCTGAAAACTTTTATGGAACCAAAAAGGACCCCAAATTGTTGCAGTCATCTTGAGAAAAAAGAACAAAGTGGGACGGATCATTTTGCTAGGCATCAAACTGTACTACAAAGCCATTGTAATCAAAACTCCCTGGTATTTGTACAACAACAGACATATAGGTCAATGGAACAGAACAGAGTCCCCAGAAATAGACCCATGAGATTATGGTCAATTAGTATTTGACAAAGGAGGCAAGAGCATATATTGAAGTAAAGACAGTCTCTTCAATAAGTGGTGCTGGGAAAATTGGACAGATACATGCAAAAATATGAAACTAGACCACCAACTTTCACCATACAGAAAAACAAACTCAAAATGGATAACAGACTTAAACGTAAGTCATGAAAGCATAAAAATCCTGGAAGAAAACATAGGCAATAAAGTCACAGACATCCCACGTAGTGGAATTTTCATTGATACATCTCCTAGGGCAAGAGAAACAAAAGAAAAAATAAACATACTGGACTACATTAAACTAAAATCTTCTGCAGAGCAAAATACAGCCTCAAAATACAAAGGAACCCCACAATCTGGGAAAACATATTTGCCAAGGATGTATCTGGTAAGGGGCTAATTTCCAAAGTGTACAATGAACTTATACTACTCAGCAAGATTAAGATAAATAACCCAATTAAGAAATGGGCAAAGGACCTGAATAGACACTTCTCCAAAGAGGACATAGAGATGGCCAAGAGACATATGAGAAAATGTTCAATGTCACTAATCATCAGAGAGATGCAAATTAAAACTACAATGAGGTATCAATTCACACCTGTCAGAATGGCAACCATCAACAAATCAACAAATGACATGTGCTGGTGAGGATATGGGAACCCTAGTACACTGCTGGTGGGAATGCAACCAGTATAGAAAACAGTATGGAGGTTCCTCAAAAAATTAAAAATGGAGCTGCCTTTTGATCCAGTGATCCCACTCCAAGCAATGTATCCTAAGAATCCTGAAACACTAATCAGAAAGAATATATGTACCCCTATGTTCATTGCAGCAGTTTACAATAGTTAAGATCTGTAAACAGCCCAAGTGCCCATTTGAAGGTGAGTGGATAAAAAAGCTGTGGGACATATCTGCCATGGAATACTACACAGCTATAAAGAAGAAGGTTCTTGTACCCTTTGGGACAGTATGCATGAACTTGGAGAAAATTATGCTAAGTGAAATAAGCCAGGCAGAGAAAGACAAACGTCACATGATCTCACTTATATGTGGAATCTAAAGAACTTAATAAACTTATGAACAGAATAAATTCAGTGACATGGAAGCATAGATCACGCTGACAAATGTCAGCGGGAGGGAATAGGATGGGTGGGTGGAGGGGGAGAGAGTAACCAAAGAATTTATATGCATATATGCACAACCCAGGGACACGGATAAGTTGGGGAGAGGGACTGCGGAGGAGGGTTGGATGGGGTAGATGGGCCATTGGGGAGATAAAGGGACATTTGTAATATTTTAAATAAAAAATAAATAAATAAAAATAAAAATAAATGAAAAAAATATCCTCAGGTGAGGATTAACAAAAAAAATCATAAATATGTTCAAAGATGCATGCACAGTTCCATGCATTCTAGCATTATGTATAAAAATTGAAAACAACAAACATTAAGAAATTGGTTAAATAAAATATCATGTGCCCTTTCTATAAAATACTTTGCAGGTACTGAAAATAATTTTGTGAACAGTTAATAGCATGGATCAATTTTATATTGTTAGGTGAGAAAAGCAGATTACAAAAATGTCTCCATACACATTCATAATAAGAAATCAACAAGTATTTGTTAAGTGACTATATCCAAATACTTAGGGAGTATAGCAAGATTAAAAAAATAATGGAGATCCTTGAATTATAATAAAATACTAAAATAATATACACTAAGTGATAATTTTGGTAAATTTTTTATTGTTGGTTTATTGGTCATTTTAACTTTATCCAATGTAATTTTCTATCTTCCAACATTTGTAAAAGTATATTACTTATATCATGGATAACATTTAAATAAATGCCTTTCCTGCTTCATGATAAACATTCTTGTGTCAAACAGAAAATTCAGACCCTTTCCATTGACCTTGAAACTGAATTCAAGACTGTTGATTTGAGTTGTTGATGATGCTGTTTCTCTAACTAAAAAGCAGTTTTCAAAGTAAAGGCTGGCCCATAATTTCTCCCCTTCACCCTTTCTTATCTTCTCAGTTCATTCAAAGTTCTGTTTGGTATCAGCTCAAACAAAAGACATCAGGAAGCAGTAAATGACTGCTATCAGATTACTTTGAATTACTTCCCGAGAAGTCATAAAGGTGATTATAGTGTTATTATGAACTTCTTTTAAAAAGAGTTCTCGCCTCACTGGGTGTGGCTCAGCTGTTGAGCAATGACCTAGGATCCAGGAGATCATGGTTCAATTCGCGGTCAGGGCACATGCCCAGGTTGCAGACTCTGTCCCCAGTAGGGGATGTGCAGGAGGCAGCCAATCAATGACTCTCTCATCATTGATTTTTCTGTCTCTCTCTCTCTTTCTTCCTTTCTCTCTCTGAAATCATTAGATATATTTAAAAAAATAAAAATAAAAAGTGCTCTAAATGCCAAGAAGCATAATTGAAATTCTAACCAGGGTATACTCCAAGACTTTCAAATGCAAGAAAAGAAGGACATAAAGTGAAAGCAGATGAAACCAGAGGCACTTAAAATGAAGAAGTTAAGTAGAGATTGTTCTCTTACCACACGGGAAAGATACAAGACTTCCTGTATTTACCAAGGCACATAAAAATAATGGGTAGCTTGAATTTTTCTTGAGAAGAAGCCATTTGGCTTCCCTAATCAATCCATGTAACCTCTCAGACTTACCCTTAAGTTAAACATTCTATACCACAAATAAATCG
Source organism: Miniopterus natalensis (assembly GCF_054644295.1). Classification (NCBI taxonomy): domain Eukaryota; kingdom Metazoa; phylum Chordata; class Mammalia; order Chiroptera; family Miniopteridae; genus Miniopterus; species Miniopterus natalensis. Next base: position 55,064,446 of record NC_142103.1, on the reverse strand, counting down.
GATTATGGCAGCCAATCCTGACTTGCATACCACTTTTCAACCAGTTTTTTAATTCAGAGCTGATGTCTCACTGATTTACTTAATAAATATTGATTAATTACTGTATTATCGCTTTTCTGGCTTTACCCCGCCTTCAGATCTGATGCTCTGTATATCCTCTCTTAGTCTGACTTTAGCCTTTTGCTTCCTTCCTCAATTGCAGCTAAGAAACTTCCTTTTCCTCTGGCTATGCAGCTCTAAGTAAATGCCCATCTGTTCCATTCCAGTCCCTGAGACCTTGGAGATGATATTCCAACTAGGTTTTCCCTAAAACAATGAGTAGAACTCAACATCTGGAAAAAAGGAAAGAGGTATGAAAATTCATTCAGGAAGCCATTTCCATTCTGGAATAAAGTTGGCTGTTTCATGCACTGTGGTGTCTTAGAAATTCTTTCCCTGAAAATGATTATTTAGTTGATGCCAAATTGTAAAGGTGAGAGGAGAATTGTGTATGCATATACACATCTGTTATCACATATGAACATATTATAAGTCTCTTTTGGCACATGTATATATTTTATTTCACTTAAGGTAACAGTAGCATCTCAAGTATGGATAAGAAAATTTCTATTTGAATATGTCTGTAATTAGTCTCAGAGGTAAAAGAGGCAGCAATAAAATGAATCTGTCAGGGTTTGGTCAACAGTCTCAAGAGTCTTATCCTCAACTGACAAGATTGCATCTGTCACAGGGATGTGGTGAAAATTTGGTTGAACTGAAAGGGAGTTCTGAGCTATGAACCTGATCTATGTTGTTGTACTCCAAATTTCTGGCCACACTGCCCAGCTTTGGGCAACAAAAAGAACTACAACATCACCACAGCTTTGCAAGCATGTTGGGCCAAGGCAAAAATATAGGAATTGGATTAACTAAATTAGAACACTGAACACTGGATTAGAAGCTCCATGAAGGTTGTCCTGGAATGAGTGATATGTAATGCTTTTAGAAAAAAAAAATTTTTTTATTGATTTCAGAGAGAGGAAGGGAGAGGGAGAGAGAGATAAGAACATCAATGATGAGAAAGTCACTGATCAGCTGCCTCCTGCATGCCCCCGACTGCGGATCAAGCCCGAAACCCAGGCATGTGCCCTGACTGGAAATTGAACCGCGATCTCCAGGATCCTAGGAGATCCACTGAGCCACAACTGGCCAGGCTGTAAGCCTTTTGTAATGGGAGATAAGAACAGTTAGAAGAGTTGTTTTTCTAAGCACAGAGTACTGCTGCTGTAATGCTAAAGGTGTTGATTCCTTATTCTCTTTTCTCTTGTAATTGCCTTTCTAGAATGATGTTTGAAAATTATCAACAACATCTGGAAGTTTCTTGCCCTATATCTGTTAATTAACTAGACTGAGTATTTACATAGAATTCCTGTAGAATATCATCTGAGAAGTAATCTCTCATTTTCCTTCCATATCCTACTTTGATTGAGACTTTACTTCTCCACTGTGAAAATTGTTTCCCTTGTCTTTATCTTCTAGCTTCTGCAATGTGGTAGGTCCTTGGTTCATAGTTGTTCTTTGCAGTTTTAGTATCACAATCATCATTGGTAACTTTAGCTTAAACAAAGATCATCCATCCCAACCTTAGCCTCATAGGGTTATTTATTTGACCTCAACTCCAATGGTCATAAACTCCACTTCACTTTAGCCTTTCACAACTATGCCTGCTACCTGGAACTTGCAATCACCTCAAAAATGTTATACCATATCCAAATTTTTCAATACCATCAGGACTTCCAGTCTCAAAAACCTTACATCTTTGTTCAATCTATAAAGAAGGCCCTCCTTTGATATCTTCCCATCTATCTTTGATTCAAGGAATCCCTAATTCAACCACTATCTTGCCAATACCATAATATTCTCTCTTTCTCATCCATCAACAGAAATTATCCCTAAAAACCTCAGGGTCAGATGACTCCATCTTTCTTCTCCAATCCTAAACTCAGGCTGGCAAAAAAATTTTTGCATATTGGACCATTACCAATTAATGGCCATTGCCCTTTCCTGAAATCAAAGCACTAGACAACAATATTTCTACTTTCCACTAAGCAGTTCTGTTTCCAATTCTAAATAATTTTTATTTCAAGTTTCACATAGGAAATGGAGACTGATAGCCTAAAATTCTTCCACTCTTCATCCAAAACTTACCTGCATCCTCATCCGTTTTTGCCTTTTCCCCTCTCAATTCAGTAAAAAATGATCATTTTGCCAGAGGAAAATTTACTCTCCTTTATAGAACCTACAACTATTGAAATTAATTATTTGTATAAATCATTATTTATGTCTTTCTGATCTGTAATCTGTAAGAATAGGGACTAATGAATGTATATTTAGAAGAGTTCCTACTTGCAATCTTCAAAATTTGCCTCTTAAGTAAAATTGAAATTATTAGAAGGCTTTTGAAAGTGGAATGGGAACCTCAAATAATTTATATGTTTTTGGTATGGACAGGCACTAAGGGAACTCCAGAGGGCCAATAGATAGACAACATAGCAATTCTTTAATAGTCCAATAAAGCTATATCAGAGTTGCTGACTCTGCTGCTCTCATTATGGTTATGAATGACAACCAATTACTTGCTACATTACATATTTTGATAACTATTTAAAGTCCCAGGAGGGAGAACCTGGTGGACATAAATTGAATTAACAGCCCATACACTGGTTATAAAGGGGCAGAAGAAGGAAAACTTCTGGTCTGTGTTAACTCCATAATGGACAACAGGAGTTGGAATAACCCTTCTGCCAAAAATACTGTGATTTTTTTTTTGGTGTCAACTTCCTTGGGACACATGGTGCTGAGATATTTGGTTAAACTGAGGGTGTTTCTGTGTGAGATTAACATTTGAAGTGGTTGACTGAGTAAAGCAAACTGGCCTCTCCAATGTGAATGAGCCATGTCTAATCCATTGGAGGCCTGAGTAAGGGAAAATTCACTCTTTCTACCTCACTGTTTTTGTTTTTTCTTTATTGTTGAAAATATTACAGATGTCCCCCTTTTTCCCCCATTGATCCCCTCAACCCTGCATCCAACCCACCTCCAGGTTTTCTTCATAATAATGTCTGTGTCCATGGGTTATGCTTATAATATATAAGTTCTTTGATTAATCTCTCCCCACCCACTACCCCACCCCCATCCCCACATTCCCCCTGAGATTCCTCAGTCTGCTCCATGCTTCTATGTCTCTGGGTCTATTTAGTTCATCAGTTTATTTTGTTTATTACATACCACATATGAGTGAGATAATGTGGTACTTGTCTTTCCCTTACTGGCATATTTCACTTAGCATAATACTCTCCAGTTCCCTCCATGCTGTTCCAAAGGAAAAGAGATCCTTCTTTTTTCAGCTGCATAGTATTCCATGGTGTAAATGTACCACAACTTTTATATTCACTCATCTACTGATGGGCGCTTGGGCTGTTTACAGATCTTGGCTATTGTAAATTGTGCTGCTATGAACATAGGGGTGTATAAGTTCTTTCTGATTGGTGTTTCGGGTTTCTTAGGATATATTCCTAGAAGTGGGAATACTGGGTCAAATGGCAGTTCCATTTTTAATTTTTTGAGAAAATTCCACACTGTTTTCCGTAGTGGTTGCATCAGTCTGCATTCGCACCAGCAGTGTACTAGGGTTCCCATTTTCTCCACACCCTCACCAGCACTTGTCTTTTTTTTTTTTACTTTATCTTTATTGTTGAGACCATTACAGATGTCCCCCTTTTAACCCTAATGATCCACCCCACCCCATATCCATCCCATCCCCAGGCCCTCCTCACACCAATGTCCACATCCATGGGCCATGCCCATAAACATACAAGTTCCCTGATTAATCTCTCCCCAAGCACAGCCCCCTCTCCGCCTTTCCTCTGAGATCCCTCAGTTTGTTCCAAGCTTCTACATTACTGAATCCACTTTGTTCATCAGTTTATTTTGTTTATTATATTCCACATATAAGTGAGATCATTTGGTACTTGTCCTTCTCTAACTGGCTCATTTCACTTAGCATAATACTCTCTAAATGACATGGAAGCATAGATGAGACTAACGAATGAGAGAGGGATGGAGGAGGGCAGGTGGGTGGAGGGGGAGAGAGTAACTAAAGAATTTATATACATACATGCACAACCCAAGGACATGGGCAATCATGGGGAGAGGGACTAGAAAGAGGAGTGGGATGGGGTGGAACGGCTCATGGGGGAGAAAAAGGGACATCTGTAATATTTTAAATAAAAATTTAAAATAAAAAATATACTCTCTAGTTCCCTCCATGCTGTGCCAAAGGCCAAAAGGTCCTTCTTCTTCACAGCTGCATAGTACTCCATGGTGTATATGTGCCACAGCTTTTTTTGTCCACTCATCTACTGATGGGCACATGGGCTGTTTCCAAATCTTAGCTATAGTGAATTGCGCTACTATGAACATAAGGGTGCATAAGTTCTTTGGGACTGGTGTTTTGGGTTTCTTAGGATATATTCCTTGAAGTGGGATTACTGGGTTAAATGGCAGGTCAATTTTTAATCTTTTGAGGAAACTCCATACTGCTTTCCATAGTGGCTGAACCAGTCTTCATTCCCACCAGCAATGCACTAGGGTGCCCTTTTCTTCACACCCTCACCAGCACTTGTAGTTTATTGACTTGTTGATGGTAGCCATTCTGACAGGTGTGAAGTGATACCTCATTGTGGTTTCAATTTGCATCTCTCTGACGATAAGCGACGTTGAGCACTTTTTCATATGTCTCTTAGACATTTGTGTGTCCTCTTTGGAGAAGTGTCTATTTAGGTGTATTGCCCATTTTTTAATTGGGTTGTTTATCTTCCTTTTGTTAAGTTGTATAAGTTCCTTATATATTTTGGATATTAAACCTTTATCCGATGTGTCATTGGCAAATATATTCTCCCATACAGTGGGCTCCATTTTCATTTTGTTGATGGTTTATTTTTTGCAGAAGCTTTTTATTTTGATGCAGTCCCATTTGTTTATTTTCTCTTTAGTTTCTCTTGCCCTAGGAGATGTATCAGCAAACATATTACTATGAGAGATGCCTGAGATTTTACTGCCTATATTTTCCTTTAGGATTTTTATGTTTTCATGTGTTACATTTAAGTCTTTTATCCATTTTTAATTTAATTTTATGTATGGTGGAAGTTGGTGGTCCAGTTTCATTTTTTTTTATGCATCTGTCCAATTTTTCCACCACCATTTATTATAAAGACTGTCTTTACTCCATTGTCTGTTGTTGCTGCTTTGTCAAATATTAATTGACCGTAATGTCATGGGTCAATTTCTGTGTTCTCTGTTCTGTTCCACTGATTAATATGTCTGTTCTTGTGCCAGTACCAGGCTGTTTTGATTACAGTGGCTTTGTAGTATAACTTGATATCTGGTATTGTGATCCCTCCAACTTTGTTCTTCTTTCTCAAGATTGCCATGGCTATTCTGGGTGTTTTTTGGTTCCAGATAATTTTTTGAAGTGTTTTTTTCTAGATCTGTGAAATATGCCGTTGGTATTTTAATAGGGATTGCATTGGATTTATGGATTGCTTTGGGTAATATGGACATTTTAATGATGTTAATTCTTCCAATCCATGAAAATGGTATATTTTTCCATTTGTTTATATCTTCCTCTATTTCTTTTTTCAGTGTCCTATAGTTTTCTGAGTAAAGGTCTTTTATATCTTCGGTTAAGTTTATTCCTAAGTGTCTTATTTTTTAGTTGCAATGGTAAATGGGATTCTTTTTTTAGTTTCTGTTTCTGAGAGTTCATTATTGGTGTATAAAAATGTCATCGATTTCTGGGTGTTAATTTTATATCCTGCTACCTTGCTGAATTCATTTATTAGATCTAGTAGTTTTCTGGTGGAATCTTTAGGATTCTCTAAGTACAATATCATGTCATCTGCAAATAATGACAGTTTTGTTTCCTCCTTTCCAATTTGGATGCCTTTTATATTTTCTTCTTGTCTAATCACTGTGGCTAGAACTTCCAGTACTATGTTGAATAAGAGTGGTGAAAGTGGACATCCCTGTCTTGTTCCTGTTCTTAGTGGAAATGATTTTAGTTTTTCCCCATTGAGCATGACGCTGGCTGTAGGTTTGTCATATATGGCCTTTACTATGTTGAAGTATGAGCCCTCTATTCCCACTTTGCTGAGAGTTTTTATAAAAAATGGTGTTGGATTTTATCGAATGCTTTTTCTTCATTTATTGATAAGATAATGTGATTTTTATGTTTCAATTTGTTTATGTGATGTAGCACGTTTATTGATTTGCGAATATTGTATCAGTCTTGCATCCCTGGAATAAATCCCACCTGGTCATGGTGTATGATCTTTTTAATATATTGCTGGATCTGATTTGCTAATATTTTGTTGAGCATTTCAGCATCTATGTTCATCAGGGATATTGGCCTGTAATTCTCTTTCTTTGTAGTATCTTTATGTGGCTTTGGAATTAGGCTAATGCTGGCCTCGTAAAAAGAGTTTGGAAGTATTCCTTCTCTTGGAATTTTGGAAGTAGTTTGAATAGTATAGATGTTAATTCTTCTTTGAATGTTTGGTAAAACTCCCCTGTAAAGCCATCTGGGCAGGGCTTTTGCATGCTGGGAGCCCTTGGATTACTGCTTCAACTTTATTGGCAGTGATCAGCCTATTTAAACTTTCTAACTCTTCCTGATTGAGTTTTGAAATGTTACATTTTTCTAGGAATTCATTCATTTTATCCAGGTTGCCCAACTTGGTGGCATATAGTTGTTCATTATATTTTCTTACAATCCTTTGTATTTCTGTTGGGTCAGTAGTTATTTTACCTCTTTCGTCTCTGATTTTGTTTATTTGGGTCCTCTCTCTTTGTTTGTTGATGAGTCTGGCTAAAGGTTCATCAGTTTTGTTTATCTTATCTTTTTTTTAAAAAACATACCTTTATTGATTTCAGAGAGAGGAAAAGAGAGGGAGAGAGAGAGATAGAAACATCAATGATGAGAGAGTCATTGATCGAGCCCACAACCTAGGCATGTGCCCTGACCGGGAATCGAACCCTGATCGCCTGAATCCTAGGTCTACACTGAACTGCTGAGCCACGCCCAGCCAGGCTTGTTTATCTTTTCAAAGGACCAGCTCTTGGTTTCATCGATCTTTTGTATTGTTTTTTTAGTCTCTATGTCATTTATTTCTGCTCTAATCTTTATTATTTCTTTCCTTCTACTTACTCTAGGCTTTTCTTATTTTTCCCATTCTAAGTTTTTGAGTTGTTTGGTTAAAGAGTCTATGAGAAGTTTTTCTTGTGTTTTGACGTAGGCTTGTAGTGCTATAAACTTCCCTCTCAGGACTGCTTTCATTATGTCCCATAGATTTGGAGTTGTTGTGTGTTCATTTTCATTTGTTTCCAGGAAGCTTTTTATTTCTTTCTTGATCTCTTTGATAACTTATTCATTGTTTAAAAACATGCTTTTCAGTCTCCACGTGTTTAAATGTCCTTTAGTGTATTTATTGTAGTTGATTTCTAGTTTCATGCCATCATGATCTGAGAAGGTGCTTGTTATGATTTCAGTCTTCTTGAACTTATAGAGACTTGTTTTGTGTCCTAACATGTGGTCTGTCTTTGAGAATGTCCCATGTGCACCTGAGAAGATTGTATAATCTGCAGCTTTGGGGTAGGATGTTCTGTAAATGTCGAATAAATCCATCTGATCTAGTGTGTCATTTAGGGTTGCTATTTCCTTGTTGATTTTCTGTCTGGAAGACCTATCCAATAAAGTCTGTGGGGGGGTTAAAGTCCCAGAGTATGCCTGTAGTGCTGTCAATTTCTCCCTTAAAGTCCTTTAGAAGTTTTTTTATAAATTTAGGTGCTTCTATATAGGGTGCATATATGTTTATCAGAGTTAAATCCTCTTGCTGGATTGATTTCTTTAGTATTATGTTATGACCTTTCTTGTCTCTCTTTATAGTTTTCATTTTGAAGTCTGTTTTGTCTGATATGAGTATTGCTATCCCAGCTTTTTTTTCATTTCCATTTGCATGGAAAAATTTTTTCCATCCCTTCAATGTCATTCTGTATGAGTCTTTTGTTCTGAGATGGGTCTCTTGTAGACAGCATATAGTTGGGTCATGTTTTCTTATCCATTCAGCCACCCTATATCTCTTTATTGGGGCATTTAATCCATTTACATTTAAGGTTATTATTGAAAGATACTTATCTACTGACATTTTGTTTCTTTATAACTGTTTCTCATTCTCTTTATTTCTATGCCTAATTATAGCCATCCCTTTAACATTTCCTATAATGCTGTTTTGCAGTGATAAAGCCTTTTAACCTTTTTTTTTTTGTCTTGGAAGCTCTTTATTTTACCATCCAGCTTGATTGATAATCTTTCTGGATGGAGTAGTCTTGGATTCAGATCCTTCTTTTGCATTACCTTGAATACTTCATGCCATTCCCTTCTGGCCTGTAGAGTTTCCGATGAGAAGTCAGATGATAGCCTTATGGGAGCTCCTTTGTAGGTAACAGTTTGCTTTTCTCTAGCTTCCTTTAAGATTATCTTTTTGTCTTGGATTTTTAACATTTTAATTATGATATGTCTGGGCATGGGCCTCTTTGGATCCTTCTTGCTTGGGACTCTCTGTGCCTCCAGAACCTGTGTTCCTTTTTCCTTGACCAGGTTAGGGAAGTTTTCTGCCATTATTTCATCAAAAGAGGTCCTCTAACTCCTGCTTTCTTTCAAACTCCTCTGGCACTCCTATAATACGAATATTGTTACATTTTATGCTGTCCCATAGCTCCCTTTGACTGTCCTCCTGTTTTTAATTGTTTTTTGGTTTTGGGTCTTTGATTGAGTGATTTCTTCTACCCTGTCTTCTAATTCACTGATCTGATCCTCAGCTTCTTCTAATCTGCTGTTTATTCCTTCTAATGTATTCTTTATTTCTGCTATGTCATTCTTCATTTTCTACTGGTCATTTTCCATAGTTTCCAAATCTTTTTTCATGCTGTTGAGCATCCTTACAATCAGTAATCCAAACTCTGTATCTGAGAGGTTGCTTATGATTGTTTCATTTGGCTCTTTTTCAGATTTCTCTTGTTCTTTCGTTTGGGGCTTATTTTTTGGTCTTCCCATTTTGGCTAAATATTAAGTAGATCTGCTAGGATTCTCAGTCTTTTTGGCGGGTCTCTTGTACAGGCCTATGTCAGACACAGTTTGTGACTGGCCCTTAGTACCCTGTTTGGGGCTATCAACAACCCCAGGCTTGAGGTCTCCACTGCTGGGCCTGCATAGGTTTAGACAGAACTGAGATGCACACCAAAGTCTGCTTTTCTAAGGCCCAGGTCTCAAAAGAGATCAGGCAAAAACTCAAAGCACCCTGAGGTCTATCTCAGTCTGCAGACTTGTTAATCTGATCCTCTTAATGAGTCTCAGGCTGTAGAAGCTTCACAGGGTTGGGAGGCTAGTTGTTATCAGTATGTTAACAAGCCTCAGGCTGTAGAAACTCCTCTGGGCAGGGCAAGAGGCTCTCCAGCAGGGTGGGGCAATTGCTTCCCCCCTCAGGCAAAAGCCGAAAGTATGTCTCCCAAGAAAGTTATCCCCCACAGTCTGGGAGAATTAATTCCCTTGGACTCTCCCCACACAGCTCCAGTCCACTCCACTCCCCCTCTGCCAGAGCCCAAGGTGAGTGTCTGCACACAAAACATTGTGCAATGTCTCTTTAAGAGGGTGCCTGCAGTTCCAGCTGCTTCTCCCTGGCAGACAGAAACCTGGCTGCTTTTCACAGTCAGATGTGTGGGCACCCTTCTCAGTTCTGGTCCTCTTGACTGGGAAGCCCAGCCTGGGGTTTATGCCCCAGAGTCCTCAGTGGGAATTCCTAACAGCTGAGATATCCCTCTGGACCTTCAGCTGCTGCCTGTGGGAGCCCAGCCAGCCCTCTCGTGTCCACATTTTCTACCAGTCTCCTTGCAGTCTCCACTTTTCCTCTTTGGTTATGAGGGTGCTCTCCAGCTCATCTTCAGTTGATTTTAAGGATGGTGTTCAGGATGTTTTTTCTATGTTTTAGTTGTAAATCCAAATTAGTCCCAGGAGAATGTCAGTGTAGCTTCCACTCAGTCTGCCGCCATCTTAAGAAATCTTTATTTGTTGATTTGTTGATGGTAGCCACTCTGACAGGTGTGAAGTGATACCTCATTGTGGTTTTAATTTGCATGTCTCTGATGATTAGTGATTTTGAGAACTTTTTCATATATTTCTTGGCCATTTGTATGTCCTCTTTGGAGAAGTGTCTATTTAAGTCCTTTGCCCATTTTTTAATTGGATTGTCTTCCTTTCATTAAGTTGTATGAATGCCTTATATATTTTGGATATTAACCCTTTTATCAAATGTGTCAGTGGCAAATATGTTGTCACATACAGTGTGCTCCCTTTTCTTTTTGTTGATGGTTTCTTTTGCTGTGCAGAAGCTTTTTATTTTGATTTAGTCCTATTTGTTTATTTTCTTTTTTCGTTTCTCTTGCCTTAGGAGATGCATTGGCAAACATATTGCTATGAGAGATATCTGAGATTTTGCTACCTACATTTTCTTCTAGGATTTTTATGGTTTCATGCCTTACATTTAAGTCTTTTAACCATTTTGAGTTTATTTTTATGTATGGTGTAAGTTGGTGGTCTAGTTTCATTTTTTGGATGTACCTTTCCAAATTTCCCAGCAGTATTTACTAAAGAGACTGTCTTTACTCCATTGTATATTCTTGCCCCCTTTTCAAATATTAATTGACAATAATGGAATGGGTCAATTTCTGGGTTCTCTGTTCTGTTCTACTGATCTATATGTCTCTTCTTGTGCCAGTACCAGGCTGTTTTGATTACAGTGGCTTTGTAGTATAACTTGATGTCTGGTATTGTGATCTCTCCAACTTTATTCTTCTTAAGATTGCTGTGGCTCTTTTGGTTTCATATAAATTTTTGAAGTGTTTGTTCTGGATCTGTGAAATATGCTGTTGGTGTTTTAGTAGGGATTGCATTGAATTTATAGATTGCTTTGGGTAATATGGACATTTTAAGGATATTAATTCTTCTAATCCATGAACACGGTTTATTCTTCCACTTGTTTATATCTTCCCCTATCTCTTTTTGCAATGTCCTATAGTTTTCCCAGTATAGGTCTTTACCTCCTTGGTTAAGTTTATTCCTAAATATCTAAATGTTTTTATTGCAATGGTAAATAGAGTTGTTTTTTTTTTTTTGTTTTGTTTCTCTGAGAGTATATTATTGGTGTATAAAAATGTCATTGATTTCTGGGTATTAGTTTTGTATTCTGCTACATTCCCTAATTCATTTATTAAATCTAGTAGTGTTTTAGTGGAGTCTTTAGGATTTTCTATGTACAATATTATGTCATCTGTGAATAATGACAGTTTTACTTTCTCCTTTCCAATTTGCATGCCTTTTATGTTTTCTTCTTGTTTGATAGCTTTTGTTAGGATTTACAGTAACATGTTGAATAAGAGTGGTTAAAGTGGATACCCCTTTCTTGTTCCTGTTCTTAGGGGAAATGGTTTTAGTTTTTGCCCATTGATTATGATTTTGGCTATAGGTTTGTCATATATGGCCTTTATTATGTTGAGGTATAATCCCTTTATTTCCACTTTGCTGAGAGTTTTTATCAAAAATTGGATTCTATTTTGTTGAACTATTTTCTCCTTTATTGATATGATCATGTGATTTTTGTCCTTCAATTTGTTTATGTGATGTATCACCTTTATTGATTTGTGAATATTGTACTGGCCTTGTATCCATGGAATCAATTCCACTTGGTCATGGTGTATGGTTTTTTTAATATATTGCTGGATCAAGTACTAATATTTTGTTTCAACGATTTTAGCATCTATGTTCATTAGGGATATTGGCCTCTAACTCTCTTTCTTTGTAGTGTCTTTATCTGGTTTTGGAATTAGGCTAATGCTGGCCTCATAAAAAGAGCTTAGTGTTCCTTCCTCTTGTGTTTTTTGGTAATAGTTTCAGGAGGGTAGGTGTTTGTTCTTTGAACGTCTAGTAAAACTTTTTTTGAAGCTGTCTGTGCCAGGACTTTTGTGTGCTGGGAGCCCATTGATTACTGCTTCAACTTCATCAGAAGTTATTGGCCTATTCAGGTTTTCTGAGTTTTCCTTATTGAGTTTTGGTAGGTTATATATTTTTAGGAATTTGTCTATTTCATCCAGGTTGGTGGTGTATAGTTGTTCATAGTATTTTCTTACAATCCTTTGTATTTCTGTTGGGTCACTTGTTCTTTCAACTCTCATTTCTGATTTTGTTTATTTGGGTCCTCTCTTTCTGTTTCTTGATGAGTCTGACTAAAGTCTCATCAATTTTGTTTACCTTTTCAAAGAACCAGTTCTTGGTTTCACTGATCTTTTTGCATTGCTTTTTTAGCCTCTATGTCATTTATTTCTGCTCTGATCTTTATTATTTCTTTCCTTATACTTACTCTGGTCTTTTCTTGTTGTTCTCTTTCTAAGTTTTTAAGTTGCAGGTTTGGAGAGTTTATTAGAAATTTTTCTTGTTTTTAAAGATAGGCTTGTAGTGTTATGAACTTCCCTCTCAGGACTGCTTTGTTTCCCATAGATTTGGAGTAGTTGGTGTTACCTCATTGTTTTTGAGATGGGCCAACAGTCTTTTCCTGCAGTCAAACTGGAATTTACACAAGTTTTCCTGGTTCTCAGGCCTTTGAATTCAGACTGGAACAATACCATATATCCCATTGGTTCTGTTTCTCTAGATAACACTAATAAATCTACACACTTTGGGGAGTAAGCAATTCTCCCAAAGGAAAATCAGGGATTTATTATGAAGGAAGAGTAGATGCCAAGTAGTCAAGAATAAAGAGCAAAGATCCACACAGAATGAATGATTTAAGGAATGACCTGATCTTTACTCTGTATCTTTTCACTTCCCTTCACTCCTCCACAATTGCTTTCTTAGAGAGCCCACTCCATTAGTCATGTCAGTTCTCATATTTGCTTTCTCTATTTTCTCTCTCCTGTCAGCATTAAAAAAATGTTCAAAACTCTTTAAAATGCATGTATCTGTTTCTTATCCTGTGAATTTTTGAAAGCACATGCTCTGTGGCCACACTCCCTGGGTTCATATCCTAGATTAGCTACATGTTAGCTGTGTTAAAATATAAACTGGGATATATTAAAATTTTTGAGAGTATATTTGAGCATACATCAATTCAAATCAGGCAGTGACAAACCACAGGCATTTAGAAATGTTCTGCTGACAGGAGCTAAGGTAGAGATTTTTATAGGGAAGATGCAGAAGCAAAGCAAGGGAATTATTTCATTGATTAAAGCTAAAGAAGTTACCTTATTTTGGAAAGCCCAGTTGGCTACTTGTGATTAGTTGTTCTTAAGTTTTGTTTTCTCACATTCAATTGCATTAACTCTGGCTAAGGTTTTGGTTTGCTTGTATAGGCTACCAAGGCCTTAAAGCTACCTCAGTTTAATGGCTTTCTTGTTTATTTACTTTAATAATTCTCCCTTTGGCCCAGCCAGAGTGGTTTAGTGGTTGAGTGTTGACCCAAGAATCAAGAGATCAATGGTTCAAATTGTGTCCAGGGCACATGACCCAGTTGAGGGCTTCATCTTCAGTAGGGAGCATGCAGAAAGCAGCTGATCAATACTGTTTCTCTCTCTTCAGTGTTTATTTTTATCTAGTCCTCTCCCTTCTTCTTCCTCTAAAAATAAATTTAAAAAAATTAATTTTCCCATTTTGGTCATTCTCTCATGCATAAAATTTCAACAAAAAAAACTTGATATTAGCATCACTCTCTGTCACCATCAGGGTTAAGCTATTCTTAACTTATGAAACACATAGGTTATGATGTCAGGTCCATGGAAAAATTGTTTTTGCTGTTTATTTTATTGCTCATCTTATTTCTGTTTATCCAAGCACAGGGAGATCATCTGATATACTCCTGATGACTATAAATATGTATTTAAGATTTTTGGGTGGAGGGAAGATCGCGCACTGTGAGAAGCAGCAGAGCACCTTAGCTCCTAGCCACAGACTCGATTTACTCCTAAAATACTATGTAGCCAGCTTGGAAAAACCAGGGGAACATACCTGAATGGACAGAGTGTGAACAGGGAGTACTGAAGAAACATCATAGAGCCTGGTAAGAGAGAGGGGCGTAGAAAGGAGGAATCCTCCCTCAAGCCTGTGCTGGGCTCTTAGCCCCAAGGCTTGGAGGCTGCAAAGTTCCTTCCACTCAGGAGTGAGTACCGGCATCCAAAATCTTGGATCTCACACCTGGAGCGGAGGAGAGGGGAGAAGTGTCCTTTCATGGAGGAGAGAGGGACTCAGGGGAGTGGTGAGTCCACAAGGAGGGGACGGAGCCTTCCTAGCAAACAAAGCTTCAAATGGTGGATGCAATGGGCCTCTAATACTCAGTGTGCTGACCATAGGAAAGGCAGTCCCAAAGCCTGTGGCACCTGAGTAGTAAGGGACCAGAGGTCTGTGCTGAGCAGCCTCACACAGGGACACTGCCTCCCTGTAAAGCATTGTGATGCGCCCCAGAAAACATTTGATCTATGTGTTGTGGGGAAGGGGAGGAGAACCCTCTCACCCTGAGCTCCCAGTGCAGAGAGTTTGAGATTTGTGACCAGCCCTGAGGGGCACAGTGGTGGTGGCATGTGGAGTCTCCTCAGCTTTACTGAGATCAGAAGTGCTGGGAGCTGTGGGGAGCTGACTTTGGGTTTCCTCCTGCTGGGTGCCTTGGCACGCAGGCATCAGGACCTTGCAGGCTGGACTCTCTGCTTGTGTGCTTCTTTGTGAGTGTTTGAGTTCTGATCTCTGAACTGACTCCCACCTTACTGGTGTGCACTGGGTGGACAAACCAGCAGAAGCTGGAATTGGGGTCTGCATAGTAGACTGTTTGAGGGGTGGGCCTGGTGTGACCAGACAACCAGACCTGGGAAGGGAGGGGTGGAACACACCTGCCAATCCTGCAGCCTGTAGTACCACTCCCAACAGGAAAGGGGCTAGTCCAGCTCACTGAAACCCCAGACACACTGACAGGGCACAGTCCTGAGTGGGAAGGGAGGTCAGGTCACAGGAGGACATTACAAAAATAAGACTCTCAGAGACTGTTGTTTGGGAACTGGAAGAAAAGCTGAAAACCCCTGATGGGGGTTGGGCAAGCAAATGGCTCACTGGAATGTTTAAAAATTTTTTTTTAAAATGTCTTTATTAATTTCAGAGAGAGGAAAGGAGAGGGAGAGATAAAACATCAATGATGAGAGTCATTGATCAGCTGACTCCTGCACACCCCCTGCTGGGAATCTAGCCCTAAACCCGAGCATGTGCCCTAACTGGGAATCGAACCCCAATCCCCTGGATCCTAGGTCGATGCTCAACCACTGAGCCATGCCTGGCCAGGCAGAATGCTTTTTAATTCAACCCACTGAGCCCAGGCTGCTGAAACAGACCATACAGAAAAAGCAGCAGGCAGAAATCAATCTGAAGCTGCAGCAGGTCAGTGCATAGGGAACTAGAATCAGAGGATATGGTAGAGATAGAGTAGCTGGCTGTGGAGGAAAGACTTCCTCATAGTGAGTGCTGGACAGCAAAACTTCTAAGTTGGGGAGTGATACCCTGAGCTGCACTACGCATCTTTCATTCTAAAGACTACAGAAGACTCTGCAGTAAGACCAGGCAACTATAAAGATGCAAAATAGCTGAAAAGTGGAGGTGGTCCACGGAGAGCCTCAGAACAAGCATCTACCAAAGGACGCCAGAGCCAGACTTAGCTTCTCACATTGGCTGATACACAAGTACCTCCCAGGAGAACAGAAATCAGCATACAAAACAGAGAGCCTCAGACAACATAAGCTGCCCAGAAGAAACTCATCTGAATGACTGTCTTTTTTTTTGTTTTCTATTTTGTTTTTGTTTTGTTTGTGTGTTTGTTTGTTTCTCCTTTTCCCTTAGGAAGAAGAGAAAAAGAAAAAATATATATATATATTTTTTTCTTCTTTTATATTTTATAATAATTTTAAAAATTTAAAAAATATTTTTCAACTAAATTTTTTTCCTTTTTTTAAAAAATAAAAGCATGTTATTTTACTTAGCTTGCTTTTTGTTTTGTTTATCTGTTTTGTTTTGTTTGTTTGCTTTGTTTTGTTTTATTTTTCTCCTGTCAAGACTTTCTGGATATTCCCTTCTTAATGAGACTTTATCATTATAACCAACAAGTTTACTGCTTTCCTCAATAGTTTCCCCCAAATCTCTTATCGGACTCCCTCCCTGCTCAGGCTTTATCTCTCTTTCTCCTCTCTTTCCACTGGCATAACTTTTCTTTTTCTTTCTTCATCTTCTTTTCTTTCTTTCTTTTGTTATTCTCCCTTCTGTCTCCCTGTCTTTTTGTTTGATTGTTAGTTTCTCTTATTCTCTTTATTGTATTTTTACTTTCTCATTTTTAACTATAATCCTATTCCTATTCCCTCCCTTAATTTTTTGCTGGCTCTTCTTTAAGAATATTTTGTCTGCCTTTATTATCTCCCAATAGCTTCTCTATTTTTTACATTTTGGTATCTTATTATTATTTTCTAAATTTTCATCACTATTAACAACAATATACTTCTCTCTCTCTAAGTGTTACTTTTCTTTCTCTTATTTTTTTAAGCTTTCTGTGTGTGTGTGTGTGTGTGTGTGTTTTCCCTTCACTCGCCCAGTTCTATTTTCACTTGAGTTGTTTTCATTGTGACTGTCAAGATATTTTGTAAGATATCCTTTGTTTACTGGAAGTTTAGTTGTATATTATTCTGCCTTGCCAGCACCCATACAACAGCTTACATGAAGAGATTGGGGCTGAGATACACAGTTAGCCAACCTGAGAGGAAAGTCCTCACAATGATTGGTCAAAAACAATCTTGACCCAACCACAACAAAAGAGACCAAAGAACTCACAAAAGGGACACTGACAAAAGGGACATGCGTAGAGCAAAGAGCTCAGAAGTACAAGGAAAACACACCTCTGGGCTCCACTGGACTCACAAGACAAAATCCCACCCCTCAAGACTGGGATACAGCAAATATATCTAATATGTAGATACAAACACTAAGACCTACAAAAATGGGGAGACAAAGAAACAGGCCCAAAATTAAAGAACAGGAAAAATTTCCAGAAAAAGTATTTGATGAGATGGAGTTAAGCAAGCTATCAGAAACAGAGTTCAGAATATTGATTATGAAGATTTTCAAGGAATTTAATGAGAAAAACAAGGCAATAGAGCATAAGATTGAGGACCTTAGTGAAAACATGAAAAAAGAGATACATAACATAAACAAAAATCAGACAGAAATAAAGAATGCTTATCTGATAACAAGAATACACTGGAAGGAATTAAAAGCAGGCTCAGTGAAGCAGAGGACAGAATAAGTGACTTAGAAGACAAGGTTAAAAAAATTAATCAGAGCAGCAAAAAGGTAAAACACTTAAAAAGCATGAGGACAGTCTAAGGGAGCTTTGAGACAACATGAAGCTAAACAACATTCGCATTGTAGGAGTTCCAGAGGGGGAGGTAAGAGAGCAAGGGATAAAGAATTTGCTGGAGGGAATAATGACAGAAAACTTCCCTATGTTGACGAGGGAGAAAGCCACCCAAGTTCAGGAAGCACAGCAGGTTCCAAACAAGGGAGGCCAAAGAGACCCACTCCAAGACATATCATAATTAAAATGGGAAATGTCAAGGACAAAGAGAAAATATTAAGGGCTGCAAGAAAGAGATGGTCAGTGACCTACAAGGGAACCCCCATAAGGCTGACAGCTGATTTCTCAACAGAAACTGCTCAGGCCAGAAAGGAATGACACGAAGTTCTCAAAGTGATGAAAAGCAAGAACCTGCAATGAAGACTGTTTTATCCAGGAAGGCTATAATTTAAAATTGAAGGTGAAATAAAGAGCTCCCAGATAAAAAAAAAAGGCTAAAGGAGTTCAGTACCCCCAAACCATCACTGCAAGAAATGCTAAAAGGACTGCTCTAAGAAGGAATAGTGAGGGAAAGGTACATCAGAATAAAGACGAAAAATGGCGTTAAACAAGTTTATATCAATGGTAACCTTAAATGTAAAAGGAATAAATGGTCCAATCAAGAGACATAGAGTAGCTGAATGGATAAGAAAACAGAGAGCCAAAAACTCAAACAAGTTAAAAATGAAGGGATTGAATAAAATATTCCATGCAAGAAAGCTAGAATAGCAATACTTATTTCTGACAAAACGGACTTCAAAATAAAGACCATAACAAGAGACAAAGATGGCCACTACATAATACTAAAGTGACCAATCAAACAGCAGGAAATAACCCTTATAAACATTTATGTACCCACTATAAGAACATCTAAATATAAAAAAATTTTTTGTTGAACTTTAAGGGGGATATTGACAGCAACACAATTGTAGTGGGGAATTTTAACAACACACTGTCAGCATTGGACCGAGCATCAAGGCAAATAATCAATAGGGAAACAGAGACCTTAAATGACATACTAGATCCAATGGATTTACTTTACATTTACAGAATATTTCATCCCAAAGCAGCAGAATACACATTCTTCTCAAATGCACATGGAACATTCTTAAAAAAAAGACCACATGTTAGGGCACAAGGCAAGTCTCTACAAATTCAAGAAGATTGAAATCATATCAAGCATCTTCCCATATCACTAGCCATGAAAGTAGAAATCAACCACTATAAAAAACTCAAAAATATTCAAACACAGGGAGGCTAAATAGCATGTTATTAAACAATGAATGGGTTACCAAGGAGATCAAGGAAGAAATCAAATACTTAATGGAATAAAATGAAAGTGAACAGAAAACAAACTAAAATCTATGGGACATAGTGAAAGCAGTACTGAGAGGAAAATTCATACCATTACAGACGTACCTCAAGGAGCAAGAAAAAGCTCTGCTGAACCATCTAATACAGCCACTAAAACAACTAGAATGAGAACAGCAAGAAAAGCCCTCAGGAAGTAGAAGGAAGGAAATAATAAAGATCAGAGCAGAAATTAATTACATAGAGACTTAAAAAACAATACAAAAATCAATGAAACCAAGAACTTGTTCTTTGAAAAGAAAAATAAGATTGATACACCTTTGGCAAGACTCACCAAGAAACAAAGTGAGAGGATCCAAATAAATAAAATCAGAAATTAAAGAGGAGATATAACAACTGACCCAAGAGGAATACAAAGAATTGTAAGAAAATACTATGAGTAACTGTATGCCAACAAACTGGACAACATGAGCGAAATGGGTAAATTCCTAGAAGCATACAATCTTCCAAAGCTAAATTAGGAAGAGACATAAAACCTAAATAGGTTGATAACAACTAATGAAATTGAAGCAGTAAAAAAACCAAAAAACCTCCCAGCAAACAAAAGTCCTGGACCAGATGGATTTACAGGCAAGTTTTACCAAACATTTAAAGAAGAATTAACACTTCTTCTACTCAAATTATTCCAGAAAATTCAAGAGGAGGGAACATTCCTAAACTCTTTTTATGAGGCCAACTTCATCCTAATCCCAAAACCAGATAAAGACACTACAAAGAAAGAAAATTACATGCCAATATTTCTAAAGAACATAGATGCTAAAGTCCTCAGCAAAATACTAGCAAACTGGTTCCAGCGATACATTAAGAAGATTTTGGGTTGTTGTCTGTTTTTTTTCTTTTTTTTCTTTCCGGGAAGTGTTTTATTTCTTCCTTGATCTCATTAGTAACCCATTTATTGTTTAATATCGTGGTATTTAGCTTCCATGTGTTTGAATATTTTTTAGTTTTTTTTATAGTGGTTGATTTCTAGGGTCATCACAATGTGATCCAAGATAATGCTTGATATGATTTCAATCTTGAATCTGTAGAGACTTGCTTTGTGCACTAACTTTTGATCTATTTTTGAGAATATTCCATGTGCTCTTGACAAGATGGTGTATTCTGCTGCTTTGGGATGAAAAGTTCTATAAATTTCAATTAAATCCTTTAGACCTGGTGTGTCATTTAAGGTCTGTGTTTTGCCATTGATTTTTTGTCTTGATCATCTGTTCAGTGATAACAGTGTGCTGTTAAAATCCCCCACTATGATTCTATTGCTGTCGACCTCCCCCTCAGAGTCCACCAAGAAATATTTTATATATTTAACTGTTACTATAATGGATGCATATATATTTATAAGGGTTATTTCTCCCTGTTGGATTGATTCCTTTAGTGTTATTTAATGATTATCATTGTCTTTTGTAATGATCTTTATTTTGAAGTATATTTTGTCAGAAATAAGTATTGCTTCTCCAGCTTTTTTGTTTGTTTTTTTGTTTCCATTTGCATGGAATATTTTTTTCCATCCCTTCTCTATTAGTCTGTGTGAAGCTTTTGCTCTCAAGTGGGTCTCTTGTAGACAGCATATATTCGGGTTCTGTTTTCTTATCCATTCAACTGCTCTATATCATTTTTTTCTTAAATATGTATTTATTTATTTCTGAGAGTGGAAGGGATAGGGAGAGAGAGATATAGGAACATCAATGATGAGAGAGTGCCATTGATAGGCTGTCTCATTTCTGCCTGTTACTGGGGATCAAGCTCACAACCTGAGCATGTGCCCTGTAATGGGAATCAAACCTCAGTCTCTTGTATTATAGGTCAATCCTCAACCACTGAGGCACACCTGGCCAGTCTACCATATGTCTTTTGATTGGAGCGTTTATTTCATTTACATTTAAAGTTTCTATTGATATATACTTATTTAATGTCATTTTTCTCCTTATGCTGATGTACCTTTCTCTCATTATTTCTTCTTTTTCTTAAAGAAGTCTTTTCAGTATTCCTTGCAATGCTGGTTTGGTGGTACTGAACTCCTTTATCCTTCCTTTTTCTGGAAAGATCTTTATTTCACCTTCAATTTTAAATGATAGCCTTACTGGATAAAGCAATCTTCGTTGCATGTTCTTGCTTTTCATTGCTTGGAGAACTTCTTGCCACTACCTTTTGGCCTGAAGTGTTTCTGTTGAGAGATCTGATATTAGCCCTATGGGGATTCCCTGTGGGTAACTGCTTGTCTCTTTCTTGCCACCCTTAATATTCTCTCTTTGTCCTTAACATTTCCCATTTTAATTATGATGTGTCTTGGAGTGGGTCTCTTTGGGTCCCTCTTGTTTGGAATCCTCTGTGCTTCCTGCAGTTGTGTGGTTTTCTCCCTTACCAGCATAGGGAGGTTTTCTGTCATCACTTCCTCCAACAAGTTTTCTACCCTGTGCTCTCTTTCCTTTCCCTCTGGAGACCCTCTGATGTGAATTTTGTTTTGCTCATGTTGTCCCAAATCTCCCTCAGACTGTCCTTATGCTTTTTAAGTGTTTTTTCTTTTTCGCGTTCTGATTATTTTTTTTTACCTTATCTTCTAAGTCACTTATTCTATCCTCTGCTTCATTGAGCCTGCTTTTAATTCCTTCCAGCATATTCATGATATCAGATATAGTATTGTTTTTTCTGCCTGATTCTTATTTAAAATATTTAACTCATTTTTCATGTTTTCACTAATTTCCTGGACCTTTCCATTAAGTGTGTTGTTGCTCTCATTCATTTCCTTGAGCATCTTTATAATCATTACTCTGCATTCTGTTTCTGATAACTTGCTTAACTCCATCCCATCAAGGTCTTTTTCTGGAGATTTTCTTTTGTTTGGGGTTGTTTCTTTGTTTCCCCATTTTGTTGGCTCTTGGTGTTTGTATCTATATATTAAATATATTTGCTGTCTCCCAGTCTTCTGGGGTGGCATTTTGTAGTGTGTGTCCAGTGGAGCCGAGAGATGTGTTTTCCTTATACTTCTGAGGTCTTTGCTCTAGGTGATTCCCTTTTGTGGGTGTCCCTTTTGTGTGTTCTTTGAGCTCTCCTGTTGTGATTGGTTCTAGATTGTTGTTGACCCGTCCTTGGGAAGACTCTTTTCTGAGGTTGGCTAACTGTGTGTCTCAGCCCCCACCATGTCCTGTGAGCTGTTGTACTGTTGCTTGCATGGCAAGACAATACCCAACTATACTGCCAGGAAACTAGCAGTATCTTACAAAATATTCTGACAATCAAAATGAGAACATCCCAGGTGAAAGTAGAATTGGGAGAGTGAAGGGAGAACACAAATGCAAAAGCAACAATAAAAAGAGAGAGAAAGAAAAATTAGTGTGAGGGGGAATGAGAAAAGGATATTATTGATTCTAGTATCAAAAAATGAAAAGAATAATACTTAGAAAATAAGATAAACAGTAAAAAATAGAGAAACTACTTGGAGATAAAAGAGGCAAAGAATAGATTCTGAAAGAAAGGTGAGCAAAAATATCAGGGTAGAGCAGAGGAATAGAAAATTGTTTAAAAAGGAATAATAAAAATTATTATAAACAGAGAAACAGAAAAAAACAAAGAAAAAGACAGGAAGAGAGAAGGGAGAAAAAAAAAAGAAAGAGAAAATAAAGAAAAAAAAAGTTATGCCAATGGAACAATGAGATAGAGATAAAGCAAAGGAAGCGAGTGAGTCCAATAAGAGATATGGGGGAAAAAACAGAGAAAATTAGTAAACTTATTTGTTCTAATGATAACGTCCTAGCACTTAAGAAAAGAATATCAACAAAATCTTGATAATAGAACAACAGACAAAACAAAACAAAGCAAAAAATAAAATAAAAACATCAAAGATAAACACACTTTTAATAAAGTTAATTAAAATATTTAAAAATGTAAAAAAAATTTAAAAATTTAAAGGGAAAGTTTTTTTTCTTTTCTCTCTTTTTTCTAAAAACAAAAACATAAACAAACCCATCAGGTGAATTTCATCTGGACACCTTATGAGGCTCAGTCTTTTGTATGCTGATTTCAGTTCTCCTTTGAGATATTTGTGTATCAGCCAATGTCAGGTTATGTCTTGGTTTGGCTCTGGTGTCCTTTGGTAGATTGTTGATCTGAAGCTCTCCTTGGACCACCTCCTCTTGTCAACTATTTTTTCTCCCCCTTGTGGGTGCCTGGTATTACTCCAGAGTCTTCTGAAGAGTCTTTAGTGTGCAGGATGGCTAGTGTAGCTTGGGATATTTCTTCCTTTAATTTGAGGTTTCTCCCTCAGACACTCATTGCAGGAAAGTTAGTCTCTGCTTCACAGCCAGCTTCTCAGTCTTTACCCTATCCTCCAATTCTAGTTCCCTCAACAATGGCCTGTTGCAGTTTCAGATTAACTTCAGTCTGTTGCTTTTTCTGTTTTGGCAGTTTTAGCAGTCTGTGCTCAGTGGGTATGATGAAAACAAATTCTGGTGTGTGCTTTGCCTGCCCAGCCCCTAAAAGGAGTTTTAAGCTTTTCCTCCAGTTCCCAAACAATAGTCCCTGAGAGACTTATTATTGTATTGTTGTCCTGTGAGCTGTTCTCCCTTTCTCCTCAGGACTGTGTGCTACAATGGATATCTGGGGCTTCAGTGAGGCTGGTGCTCTTAGTCTGCAGGATAGTTAGATGTGCTCTGCCCCTCCTTTTCCAGATGTGGTTGGTTTTTGCATGGGGCACATATTTCAAGCTCTCCACTATGCAGGCACAAATCCCAGCTTTCACTAGTCTGTCTTCCCAGTGCAAACCAGGAAGTTTGATGCCCATTCAGCAAGCAAAAACTCAAAAGCACACAAAGCAACACAGAGATGGAGAACCCACCATGCGAGGTCCCTTTGCCCCACACCTTGGTACCGAGCAGGAGGGGGTCACAAATTCAGCACCAGGCAGCTCTCTTTCAGAGCTGATCTCAGTAAAGCTGGGGCAGCTCCTTGTGCTCCATCCTTGCTTCCCACTGAGTGGGTCAAAAAAAACTGGTAGCTCTGGCAGCTGGAGACCTGGTTTGCCCTTCTGGCAGCTCCAGACCCTCTGTGGTGGCAGGAGGGCTCTCCTTGTTTTCCCCCGCTTCTCACAGATTGAATGCTTTCTGGGGTTCTACACAGTGCCTTACAGGAAGGCAGAGGGTCCCTGTATGTGGCTGCTCGGTGCAGCCCTCCACCCCCTTGCTATTCGGGATTCACATACTGTGAGAAAGCCTTTCCCATAGTCAGCAACTGGGTGAAAGACATCTGTGCCATCTGCTGTCATTAGGTGTATTGTTTCACTGGGAGGTGCAGTCCCCTCCTCTCAGGCACACTGTTCCCCTAGGTCCCTCTGCCCTAAGTGCACGGGCACTTGTTCCCTTCTCCTCCTCTCTGGGTTTGAGATCCCAGCTTTTGGATGCCAGTCTACACTCCCAAGAGGATGGAGCTTTGTAGCCTTTAAGCCTTGGGGCTCAAAGTCTAGCACTGGCTTCATGGGGAACTCCCCCTTTCCATGCTCCCCCTTACCAGGCTCTATGTTGTTTCTTCAGTGCTCCCTACTAGAAATATGTCCACTGAGGTATATTTCTCTGGTTTTTCTAAGCTGATTACACAGTATTTTAGCGGTAAATCAAGCCTGTGGCTGGGAGTAAGTGCTCTCAGTACCACCTTCTTGTCTCAGTACCACCATCTCCCCAGCCTCCAGGAATTGCTATGAATCTATTCGTTGCTTTGAATAGTAGGGACATTTTAATCATATTAATTTTTCCAATCCATGACCATGGTGTATTCTTCCACTTGTTTGTATCTTCCTCTCTTTTTTTTTCAGTGTCCTGTAGTTTTCTGAGTACAGATCTTTTTCATTCTTGGTTAAGTTTAT
The DNA here is from genome assembly GCF_054644295.1 of Miniopterus natalensis. Classification (NCBI taxonomy): domain Eukaryota; kingdom Metazoa; phylum Chordata; class Mammalia; order Chiroptera; family Miniopteridae; genus Miniopterus; species Miniopterus natalensis. The sequence goes on along the minus strand of NC_142103.1, from coordinate 55,039,675 downwards.
TCCTAGGTATCTTATTTTTTATTGTTGTTGCAATGGTGAATGATACTTTCTTTGTCTCCCTCTCTGAGAGTTCATTATTGCTGTATAAAAATGGCTCCAATTTTTGATGTTAATTTTGTATCTCGGTGCCTTGCTGAATTGATTTATTAAATCTAGTAGATTATTGGTGGAGCCTTTAGGTTTTTGTATGTATAATATCATGTCATCTGGTAATAATGACAGTTTTACTTCCTCCTTTATAATTTGGATGCTTTTTATGTTTTCTTACTGTCTGATGGCTGTGGCAAGGACTTTCAATATTATATTGAGTAATAGTGGTGAAAGCAGACAACCCTGTCTTGTTCCTTTTTTAGGAGAAATGGTTTTGGTTTTTGCCCTTTGAGTATGATGTTGGCTGTAGGTTTGTCATATATGGCCTTTATTATGTTGAGGTATGTTCCTTCTAGTGCTACTTTGCTGAGAGTTTTTAATCAAAAATGGATGATGGATTTTGTTGAATGCTTCTTCTGCATCTACAATGGTACCTCGGTTTTTGAACGTCTCCGTTGACAAACTTTTAAGTTTACAAACACCAAAAACCCAGACATAAATGCTTCAGTTTTCGAACACACTTCGGAAGTTGAACATGCCACACGGCTTCTGCTGAGTGCAAGATCCTGAGGCCTAGCTGTCTGCTGGTGATACCTCGGTTTTCGAACATTTCAGAACTTGAACGGCCTTCCAGAATGAATTATATTAGAAAACCGAGGTTCCCCTGTATTGATAAGATCATATGATTTTTGCCTTTCATTTTATTTATGTGATATATCACATTTATTGTTTTTTGAATATTATACCAACCTAGCATCCCTGGAATAAATCCCCTTGGTTGTGGCATATGATATTTTAAATATATTGCTAGATCAGATTTGCTAATATTTTGTTGAGTATTTTAACATCTATGTTCATCAGAGATATTGGCCTGTAATTTTCTTTCTTTGTAGTGTCTTTATCTGGTTTTGAGGTTAGGATAATGCTGGCCTCATAAAAACAGTTGGGAATTTTCCCTCCCCTTGATTTTCTGGAATAGTTTGAGGAATATACACATTAATTCTTCTTTTAATATTTGTTAAAACTCTCCTGTAAATCCATCTCGTCCCAGAATTTTGTTTTCTGGGATTTTTTTGATTCCTGCTTCAACTTCATTAGTTGTTATCGGCCTTTTCAGGTTTTCTGACTCTTCCTGATTCAGCTTTGGAAGATTGTATGTTTCTAGGAGTTTCTCCATTTTACCCATGTTTTCCAGTTTGTTGACATATAGTTGCTCATAGTATTTTCCTACAATTCCTTGTATTTCTGTTGACTCAGGTGTTATATCACCTCTTTCATTTCTGATTTTATTTATTTGGGTCCTATTTCTTTGCTTCTTGGTGAGTCTGGCTAATGGTTCATCAATTTTATTTATCTTTTCAAAGAACTAGCTCTTGGTTTCATTGCTCTTTTGTATTATCTTTTTTTTTTAGTCTCTATATCATTATTTTCTGCTCTAATCTTTGTTATTTCCTTCCTTCTACTTCCTCGGGGCTTTTCTTGCTTTCTGTTTTTAATTCTTTTAGTTGTAGCATTAGATGGTTTATTAGAGCTTGTCTTTCAGCCATGCCTGTAATGTTATAAACTTTCCTCTCAGTATTACTTTTGCTGTGTACCATTTTTTTCCAGGAAGTTTTTGATTTCTTCCTTGATCTCATTGGTAACCCATTCATTGTTTAATAACATGCTACTTAGCCTCCATGTGTTTGAGTATTTTTGATTTTTAAAAATATAGCTTGATTTCAAGTTTCATGCCATTGTTACCTGAAAAGATGCTTGATATGTTTTCAGTCTTCTTTACCTTGTAGAGACTTGTTTCATGTCCTTACATGTGGTCTATCTTTGAGAATGTTCCATGTGCATTTGAGAAGAAAGCATATTCTGCTGCTTTGGGATGAAATATTTTGTAAATCTCAATTAAATCCATTTGCTGTAGGGTGTCATTTAAGGTCTCTGTTTTCTTGTTGATTTTTTTTGTCCAGTGATGATGGTGGGTTGTGAAAGTCCCCCACTGTGGTTGTGTTGCACTCGCCTTAAAGTCCATCAACAATTTTTTATATATCTAGGTGCTCCTATATTGGGAGCAAATATGTTTATAAGGGTTACATCTTCCTTTTGGATGGTTCCCTTTAATATTATGTAGTGACCTTCTTTGTCTCTTGTTATGATCTTCATTTTGAAGTCTATTTTTTCAGAAACAAGTGTTGCTATCTCAGCATTTTTTGTTTCCATTTGCATGGAATAAGTTTTTCCATCGCTTCACTTTCAGTCTGTGTTAATCTTTTGCCCTCAGGTGGGTCTCTTGTAGACAGCATATATTTGAGTCCTATTTTCTTATGAATTCAACTACTCTCTATCTTTTGATTGTAACATTTAATCCTTTTGCATTTAAGGTATTATTGATATGTACCTGTTTAATGCCATTTTTGCTCTTTATGCCTATGTGCCTTAATCTCTATATTTCCTTTTCTTTTTAAAGCAGTCCTTTTTACCATTCCTTGCAATGTTGATTTGCTGGTACTGAACTCCTTTAGCCTTCTTTTGTCTGGGAGGCTCTTCATTTCTCCCTCAGTTTTGAATGATAGCCTTGCTGGATAGAGCTGTCTCAGTTGCAGATTCTTGCTTTTCATTACCTTGAGAACATTTTGCCAGTCCTTGCTGACCTGAAGTGTTTCTGTTGAGAAATCTGCTTTCAGCCTTATGGAGGCTTCTTTGTAGGTTACTGATTATCTCTCTCTCATGGTCCTTAGGATTCTCTCTTTGTCCTTAACATTTGTCATTTTAATTGTGATATGTCTTGGTGTGGGCATCCATGAATTCATCTTTACTGGGACTCTCTGTGCTTCCTGAACTTGCGTACCTTTTCTTTCACCAGATTAGGAAAATTTTCTACGATTATTTTTTCAAATGGGTTGCTGTTCCTTGCTTCCCTTTTTCTCCTTCTGGCACCCCTATGATGTGAATGTTGTTACATTTTGTGGTTTCCCAGAGTTCCCTTAAACTATCCTGGTTCTTCTTAATTCTTATTTCTTTTGTTGCTCTGTTTGGGTGTCTTTTTTCTACCTTGTCTTCCAAATCACTGATTCTATCCTCAGCTTCGTCCAACCTACTTTTCATTCCTTCCAGTGTGTTCTTGACGTCAGATATGGCATATTTTATTTCCAACCTGTCTTTATTTAGAGTTTCTATCTCCTTCACATTGATGTAGTTGTCATTGAGTCCTTTGTAGTTCTCACTTAAGATTTTGAGCATCTTTATAACCATTGTTTTGAACTCTGTGTCTGATAAATTGCATGATTCAATTTCATTTAGTTCTTTTTCTAGAGATTTTTCCTTTTCTTTCATTTGGCAGTTGTTTATTTGTAACTGCATTTTAGCTGTCTCTTTGCTTTTGTCTTATGTGTGAGATAGAAGTACTGTGCCTCACAGTTTTTATGGGGTGGCTTTATGTAGTGGGACATGGTGGTGAACTCTCCTTGAACTCCTGAGGTGAATGCTCTAGGAATGTCCCTTGTTTTGATTATGTGGACACTCCCATTTTATATTGGTAGTTGATTATTGTTAGCCCATTTGTAGGTCAGATCGACTTTCAAAGTCAGCTTAGCAGGATAGAGCCAGCTGGAAATGGGAGTGCAAATCCAATCTTCCCTTTGATTGGGGTGACACAAGACCTCACACCTCAAGAGGGGATCTAGCTGTTTGCCTTCTAGCTCAGTGGTGCTCCATCAGAAACCCTGAGGGGAGGCTCTGAGGGGGTTGCATCAGATTTCCCAGCTCTAGGGTATATCCCCTTTACCCTGTGAGGATTCACCAGCAGGAATGTGCAGGCAGGGCTTGGAGGAAGAGAACAAGGCTGCTACTCTCCACTTGGGGTTTCAACTGCCATTGGGAGGAGAGAGAAAGCTGCTCACCTCCTCTATCTCTACAGTGCTCTGCCTGAGGCCCTGTTGGACTGGTTCGAATTAGTCAGTTCTAATGTCCAAGCTGTGCTTTATACCCCCTTCCCCCAGTGGATATGAGATTAGCAAGGCGTGGCCAGCATATTCTGGGGATGCTAGTGTAATCTACCCTTTGATTGAGGTGCCAAGGGTCTTTAGCCTTCAAGAGAGGAGGCAGGTGCTCTCCTTTAAACTCTATGCCAGAGCTCTGGAAGGGAGGCTCCTAGGGGCACACACCAGATTTCACAGTTCTGATTTGTGCCTCCTTTACTCTGTGAGGCTGCACTTGCAGGACAGTGTAGTTGAGGTTTGGAGTAATAGATCAAGGCTTCCTTCTCTGCTTGGGGTAGAACCAGCTCTTGGGGTGGGTGGGAGAGAGCTTATTACCCTCCTCTGTTCTTGCAGCTCAATGCCAGAGGCACTGATATAGACCTCCAAGGAGGTGGCTCCAGGTGTCTCAGTACTAACCTGCAATTCCTACCCACTTTTAGTCTGTATTTGGTTGGTGTTGTTGACACGTTTTGGGAATGCAAATCCAGGCAACACCTTGTTGGGAGTAGTATGGGTCATCAGCACTCAAGAACAGAGCTAGGTGCTTACCCTACAGCTCAGCAGCACCGCACCAGTGCTCTTGAAAGGAGGCTTTTAGTGGGTCACACCAGATTTCACAATTCTGATTTGTGACCTGTTTTCCCTGTGAGTCTTCCCTTGCAGGATTGTGCAAGTGGGGTTTAGAGTGATAGATCAAGATTGCTCCCTCTGCTTGGAGTTGTGCTGGCTCTTACGGGGTGAGTTGTAAGCTTGTCTTCCCCTTTATCCCTGCAGCTGACTACCAGATGCCCTAGTGAAGGCCTCTGAGGGGAGGGGGTTCCAAAGATCCAGTTCTGGTTTGCACTTTGTTCCCATTGTAGGTCTGTGCTTGGCTTGTGTTGCAGCAAGTTTTGGGAATGCGAATCCAGGTGGCCTCTTCTTGGCTCTCAAGAAGGGAACTAGGCACTTGCTCTACAGCTCAGGGGTACCCCACCAGAGCTCTTGAAGAGATGCTCCTAGGGTTCACACTAGGTTTTACAGTTCTGATTTGTGGCCCCTTTACCAAGCACATCTTCCCCTGTAGGATGGTGCAGGTGGGGTTTGGAGTGCTAGCACAAGTTTGTTCCCTCTGCTTGGGGTTTCACTGGCTCTTGTGAGTGGGAGTAGAGAGATTTTCACCCCCTCTATCCCTGCAGCTCACCCCCAGAGCCCTGGTGAAGGCCTCTAGGGTGTGGGTCCTAAGTCCCAGTTTTGGTTTACACTTTGCTCCAGCTGTGGATCTGCACTTGGCTTGTGATGCAGGCAGCTTTTGAAATGCAAATCCGGGCTTTGAGAGTGCAAATCCAGGTGGCTCCTTGTTGGGAGTGGTGCAGGCACTTGGCCCTCAAGAAGGGAGCAAGGCACTTGCCCTGCAGCTCAGGGGCACCCCACCAGAGCTCTTGAAGGGAGGCTTCTGGAGGGTCACACCAGATTTCACAGATCTGATTTGTGATCCCTTTTCCCTGCAAGTCTGCTTCTGTAGGACAGTGTGGGTGAGGTTTGGAGCGATAGCACAAGGCTGCTCTCTCCGCTTCAGGTTACACGGGCTCTCATGGGGAGAGTAGAGAGCTTGTCACCCCCCTCTGTCCCTCTGAGGGTGTGGCTCCAAAGTACCATGTCTGTTTTGCACTTTGCTCAGGCTATGGATCTGTGGAATGCAAATTGAGGTTTTGAGAATGCAAATTCAGGCAGCCTCTTGTTGAAGGTGTCTCAAGGCTTCAGCAGGTTAGTTAGCTGCTGGCTTTCTAGCTTGGTGGCACCTGGCCAAAGATCCTGAAGTGAGGCTTGCAAGTGCTTGCCTCCCCCTAATTACACAGCTGCCTGAAACCTGAGGCCCTGCCCAGTGCTCCTTCCTTTGGGGATTGTGCACACCTAACCTGTGGAAGTTGGAGAATATTGGCTCTTGTTCCTCGGCCACTCAGTTCAATGTCCATCTGAGGCTGTCTATAGTTTCTCTAGAGGAAAAAGCACTGTTCACGGCCCTTTGGGGTACAGCCTACAGTTCTTTATGCCAGACTCAAGCTTGGCAGGGTGGAGTCACCAGTACTTGTAGGACAAGGATAGTACACTTTCTCCAGCTGGTGATGTAAGAATAGAAGTGCTGGACCCTTGAAGATGGCATCTGGGGATCTTGTGGGATGTTGGCTTGAGACTCGACCTCAGAATCCTGTCTTCTCCAGCATTATGCCACCCTGACCTTCTCCTTATGGTTTCTGTGTGCCCTGAGTCTCCCTTCCTCCACCAGAGCCTCAGGTGAGTGCCCAAGAGTGAGTCCCTGTGAGGTGGCCTTTAAAGACAAGGCCCCAGATTCAAGCAGACTCCCTCTCCTTTCCAGTGGGTCAAAACCCTGCTTATTTTTGTTGCCAAATGTTATGCAGGCACTTCTTTCAGGTGTTCTGAGTTGGGGGTCCTGGCATGGGATTGATACCTCTCTTTCCTCTAGGGGGGCTTTTGCAGCCACAATATTTTTCTGGCTGAAGCCGTTGCCCCTGGGTGCAAGGACCAGCCTTTTGTGCATCTCCTCATCTCTAATCACTCCTTGTGTAGGTTTTTTTTCAATACTTGTTCAGGTGTCTTCCTATTGTTAATTCAGGTTAATTTTTCTATGTTTTAGCTGTATCTCTGGTTCAGTGCAGGGAACATGTATGTATTGACTTACCATCTCCACCATCATCTTTGATCTGCCATTTTTACTCTTTATGCCTATTTTTCTCCACTGCTGCATGAGAGGTGTGCTTATGTGTCATTTGCCCTGCATTAGCCTTCAAATAAGACCTGTTGGCCATGGGACATCAGTGCCCACTGTAAGTTGATCTTACTTTCTCTTTTCTATATATAAGTATAGTCTTGTTCCATCCAGTGTTTGTGTTTTGTTTTCCTTGATTTCTTCAATTCTAAGATGCAGTGCAAAAGTGTTACTGTGCTCCACTGGGATTGGTAACTGATGTACAGTACTTTATTCCCTTGTGATAAAAAAAATAGGTGGCCTGTGAATTGCTTTCAGAGATGTTTTTCTATTTTTGTAAAGATTTAATTTGTAAGACAAGGCCAATTAGTTGTTTTCAATTCCTCAAAGAACTGGATTGCAACCTGAATGATAGCAACAGGTCGACCTACCCATCCAACTACATTACCTTCAGTTTTCCTCTTTATATCAGGGAGAAGATTTCCAACTAAGATGAAAATCAAGATTCTTATATCCTAAATTTAGAGCTGTGAGTCTTTGGAATATTTTAAGAAATTGTTCCACAAATGTTCCAGAGTGTTTTATATCCCTCGATTCATAGTCCAATTTTAGCTGAGAAAATAAAGCTTTTAAAAAGTTCCTTCCAGGCTCTGAATATTGATCTCCATTTCAACCAACTTCTGACCAAAAGCTCCTTTTGAAGAAAAGAAAATCAGGTTTCAACTGGAACAAATAGTAAATATTTCTCACAGTACTGAATTCTTAAAAGAGGAAATTTTTGAATCATTTAGTATTAGAAGTTTCTGAGTAACAATAATAAATGCATGTCAATTTTGTGGATATTTGGGACCATTTTTTTCCTCTTGCACTCTTGTAAATGGATAAACTTACCTAAGTTAAAAGTTCCCCACTGTGACCACTGTAATTCAAGATTTTCTTTGGGAAAGTTAACCCACTTTCACACAAACATAGGTTCTGGACCCAAATTTTTATACATAAAATTAGCTGGAGTCCTAGATGGAGGAGTCCCAGACTCTTTAGACTAGAAGGAACCATTTTCTTCTTTCCTATAATACAAAATTTTACCTACTTCAGACCTTACATTGGACACAGTTTATTTTAAACTCAGTCAAGCTTTATTGGATTAAGTCAGAGAAATCATAATATTTATGTTAGACCCAGTTCAATAAAAAATATGCATGCTCAAATATAGATATAGCTTATAGAACAAAAACCGTGGAGCTCAGATATTTAAGAGGCACTTACCCATGCCCTTCAGGTGCAGTGAGAGAGCAGTAAGTGCAAAGAGCTTAGTGGATCCCTATGCCTGGTTGCTTGTTGGCCCCAGTGGTTTTCCAGGGTCTCCTTCAGATACCATTTCTAACACCAAAACTGTTGAGAGATAAACTGAGGCACATTAACATTTTTAAGAATTTATTTGAGCACACATCAATTTGAATCAGGTAGCATAAGACAAAAGGTTATTAGCAGTGCTCCACCCTCAGGAGCTAGAAGGGAAGTTTTTATTAGAAGACATGAAAGCAAAAAGGAAATTATTTAATCATCTATTACTTAAGTAGTTGCCTTATTTGGGAAAGCTTAGTTGGTTGTTTGTGATTGCTTGTTCTTAAGTTTTATTTTCTTAGATTTGAGTGTCCTGGCTCTGGCCTAGCATTGGTTTTCTCTCAGAAGCTACCAAGACATTAGAGCCACTTTAGTCTAATGGCTTACTGGTTTAATTTGTTCAACAGTTGTATGACCTTAGATAAATTAAATTCTGATTAATTCCTCAGTGCCTTCTTTTGAAAAATGGGAGGAATAATAGCCTTTACATTATAGGGTTATTATGACAATTTAAATAATGCATATGAAACATTTAGACCAGTGATTTACATTTAGTGTTATATAAGGACTGTGGTTACCCATTGCTACCATGAAAACTTTACACTTTATGAGCTCTTCGAAATTCAACCTTCATTGTTGTATGTTATATGACTTTCCGTTTCTTCTGCAAACTGTGCTCAACTCCATGAAAGCATCTTACACACTGTGTTTTTCTCATATTTGGGCTTTGCACATGCTATTCTGCTGGTCAAGAAGGAGAATCCCAGCTCACCTTCACACACGCTTTTCCCTGGCTATTCTAATGTGTCCTTCAAATCCCAAAGCAGGAATCCTCTCCCCCAGGAAACCTTTTCTGACCATCAACTCCCCCACCATACCACTTATCATTGTCCATTAGGATTGCTTTCTTAACTACACTATTCTAATCTCTCTCACTAATCTAGGGGCTCTGTAAGGGTCTGAATTGGATTTTGTTTATCTCTATATCCCCTTTGGGTAGAAGCTTATGGCATGCTTGTTGAATTATTTAGTGGGTGGGTGGATTGGTGATTACATTTTACATAATCTAAGTATTAGGCCTTGGACCAATAAAAAAAAAAAGACTCTGCTGGGGCTGTTTTTCCTGCCTGTAAGTAATACTCATATTCTTTCTGTCACACATACTTCTCCTTTCTTATAAAGACAGATTAAAGATGAATTTGCTCTTAGGTTTTCTTATATTATTGTCTTTCTCTGCTCATTCATTTCCTTTGAATATCTTCAATGTTGAGCTCAAAGTTATACTTTTTAAGGGCTTGTATGCAAGGCCTGTTGGGAACTTGTGGGTTGAGAAGGGAAGGAAACCAAGACAAATTGCAACATTGTTCTAAGTAATCAGTCTTTTTGAAACAGGTTTCCAGACAGCAGCTTAAAGTATGATGTCTAAGGTTCAGACCCCTGTAGGGATTTGTCTAATGTTAGAACCCAAGACTACTGTGATTGGGTTTGGGCTTGAGGGAGAAAACCTTTTATTTATTGAACATTTCAATGTGAAAGATATACTATACTAGATGATTCACATATTTTATCTTAGTTAATCCTCTCAATACTCCATACAATAGCATATTTTAATGACGATGATGATACTAAAGCCTATAGAAGTGAAATAAATTAACTGTTCAGGGGGTTACATAAAACTGTTAAAACTATAATTTAAAACTTGGTTTGACTGAATTCGAAGGTCCTACACTTCTCATTACATACACAACTTTGCCTTTCCCAAGACATAACTCCAGTTGCAATGTGAGAATAAGGATGCTAAACAGGAATCAGAAGATCATGCCCAATTTTCTATATAGCCTTAACATGGCAGGTATCAAGAAAAACACTGGCTTGACCACACCAAATATAATATTTATGAAAAAAAATTCTAAAAATGTATTGATGTTGTATCTGAGTTCATTGATATTTTTTAGCTCACAATTTGACCAGTCCAAGCTTTCAGGTAAAAAATTTCTGTCTCTCTTGTCTTACTCTGCTAAGCCAAACTAACTTAGCTTATAAGCACGTAGTTAATTTTGCTATCTGAGTATCTCATGTGTCTGGAAGAATTCAAACTGGATCTCAGTTTTCCACAATTCCTAAACCTTGAGACTTTGATTGTCAATTCCCATACAGAAGTTGTCATCTTTTAATTTATAGTTATTATTATGTGAACACCATAGTTATTATATAATATTAAGATGTGCTTAAAAAAAAGAGATGTGCTTATATGACTGAGCTTATTAGGTTATATGGCTATCTCTTCTGCTCCATGGTATAATTTACTCTGTCAGTCACCTGGAGAAGAATACAAATAAGAAATCAAGACCCTGGTCTATAAGGGACTCATATTAACTGAAAGTGTTAATACTATTGGCTTTGGCCATTGAATAGTCTAATGCTTTATATACTCATACAACATCATTGACAAACAAATGAAATTTTAGCTAAATGGAATTCAAATTTGCTGGACCTTCTTTAAAATCTGGTACTGCACTTGCCAGTTTTGCTCAGTGGTTAGAGCATTGGCCCACACACCAAAGGGTTGCGGGTTTAATTCCCCATCAAAGGCACGTAGCTGGGTTGTAGGTTCAATTCCCCTGCCATGGTCAGGGTGTGTGTGGGAGGCAACCAATTGATGTGTTTCTCTCACATCAATGTTTCTCTCTCTCTCTCTCTCTCCTTCCCCCCTTTCCTCTCTTCCACTCTCTCTAAAAAATTAATGGAAAAAATATCCTCAAGTGAGGTTTAATAACAACAAAAGTCTGGTACCAATAAAATATGTTAGTTTGCTGCTAGATCTTCTCAACAATTAAGTAGGGGGTTGAGAACAATATACATATTCTGTATATTCCAACAACCTATGGATCAGTAAATCATTCTGTCAGCTACACAGCATTATTCAAGTTTTGCCTTCTTATTCCCTAGTTGTGTAAGTGGTTCAAGAACAAATTATACAGGTCTGAAGAAAATATAAATTTGTAAGCATGGTCAATATTATAACTGATCGTGTTTTAGTTACATTTACTCTGAGTAATTCAGATTTTTTCTACTTTATCTCAGAAGAATCTCAAATGATTTTTAGTTTACAAGACATTTAAAAATGTATTGATTCATCATAATATACAAAGTATTTTTCTGATGTATTAAGAGATCCTATAAGTTTGTTTGTTTGTTTATTTACTTATTTATTTAATCTTCACTGGAGGATATGTGGAATTAGCAAAGTATTGCAGCACCCTTATGAAGGGCTGCCCTCTCCAGAGAAACTGTGGAGATGGTAGACCACTTATATGTACGCATGCGGGGCTGCCCCTCCTGGAAAGAGTACTAAACTAAGAAAGCACTGCTATACCTGCACACAGGGCTGCCTGTCCAGAGAAAGTGTGGAGATACTGAGGCATCACAACACATGCATATAGTCTTCCCTTCCTGGAGAGTGTGCAGAACTAGCAAAGTGCAGTGGTGAACAGACACAGGGTTGCCCTATCCAGAGAAAGTGCATAACTAATAAATTATTGTGGTACCCATAATTGGAGTTTCCCCATGCAGAGATAATGTGGTGCTCTTGTGTGTGCATGTGGGTCTGCCCCACTCAGAAAGGGTGTAGAAGTAGCAAAATGCCACAGTACATACATACAGGGTTGCCCCATCCAGTAAGAGTAGGGAGCTAGTAGGGTGTTGTGAGGCACACACTTAGAGCAGACCCACCCAGGTCCAGTTTGGGGAACAGACAATTAAAACAACAGGGAAAGCTGCATGTATATTGGGCAGCCCTACTTGAATGAGAAGGGCAAGAAAGGATGTGCACACAGGCTGTCCTGCCCAGGACCCACTCCTTCTAGCCAGGCAGCATTCCAGACACTGCACACATCACCTTAACTCCAACCAGCCTGCCCAAACCCTCCAGCACACAATCTACACAGAGGTTAATTTTTGATGATTGTGAGAGCTATTTCAAGTAACTCATGGGGACTAACACAGAAAGTTAAACAAAATGGAGAAACAGAACAATATGCCCAGAATGAAGAAACAAGAAAACAACCCAGGATAAAAACTTCAATGAAGTAAATATCAGTGGCTTCTGGTCAAGGTGGCAGAGTAGGTAAATGCAGTACTCACATCCTCCCAAAACCACATCAAAATTACAACTAAACTACAGAGCAACCACTGTTTAGAACCACCTAACATCTCGGATCTAGGTGAACAGAAGTCTTACAACTAAGGATATAAAGAAGAAGCTACATTGAGACTGGTAGGAGGGGCAGAGATGTGGAATGGGATGGCCCCACACCCATGTGCAGTGGATAAAAATTGGGAGAGGTATTGTGGATGTGGAGGTCCCCACTGAGGAGTGAGGGATCCATAAGAGGACCCCCAGCACAGGGATCCTGTGCAAGGAAGAGAAATACCCATAACGTCTGGCTGTAAAAACCAAGGTGGTTGTGTCTGATTGAGACTTAGGGCTGCTGGAGACCAAGGCAGTCCTCTTAAAGGACAAGTGCATACAAACTTATTTGGACTCACTCACTCTGAGTTTTAGTGCTGGGGCAGCAGCTCAAAAGGCACCACAGACATTGAAGGAGGAACTGAATTGTCTGACATCAGAGAAAGAGCTAAAGAGGCAACTTTCTCCCAGAATAAAAAGTGCTAGAAGAGGCCATTGTTCCTTTTCTGAGCCCACCCCCACAGAGCTGGCAGGTAGGCACCAAATCTGAGTCTCAATCAAACTGGCTATCACTGTTTCCCCTGCCCTAGTGATACCTTGAGACAACACCTCAATGAACTCATGGGCCCACCCAAGCTGTTTTCAGTGGCTTTTCCTCATGAATGGTCTGTCTTAGCTCATGCTTTACAGTTACCTAAAAGTTTTAAAAAAAAGCAGCATCTGGTCTTGGCATGCTCAGTACCTCTTGGTAAGTGGCCCCAGGCCTGTCACTAGTGGAACCCAGCCTTGGTTTGTAGCTTGGACTGTCTTTGGCACCTCCAAGCCTAGCACAAGTAGCAGCCATCCACAGATCACTTTGTAGCCCATGCCAGGTGGCCTGGGCAGAACAAAGGTAGTGGCTGACATTATACTGCACCTCCCACAAGGTCCCAATACCAGCACACTTGGTGGACAGCTTTAGACCACAACGAAGCACCACCCAACCACCTCAACAAGTGACACAAGCAGGGAACAGACTCAGTTGGCACTAGAGCGCCATTGAAGTAAGTCCTGCTCTGTGCATGGGCCCCTGCAGAGCTGATCTTCCACAATGGTTTATGATTGCATTCAGTCCTCTCAGCCAGTTCAATAGGGGTAAAACCCTCCCATTGACATGCCAACAGTAATCAAGGTTCAACTACAACAGGAGTGTTTACACAGCCAACGTGGGGGTGGGGTGCACCTGGAATGTCCAGCTTGTGTGAATGGGGAGGCTGTGCCATTAGACCCTACAGAACACCTACTACATTAAGCCACTCTACCAAGTCTGAGAGACATAGCAGCTTTATATAGAAACAAACACAGCAAGGCTGCCAGAATGAGGAGACAAAAAAAACAAAAACCATGTTCCAAATAAAAGAACAGAACCTAACTCCAGAAAAAGAGCTAAAAAAATGGAAACAAGTAATATACCAGATGCAGAGTTCAAAACACTGGTTATAATGATGCTCAATAAACTTAGGGGAAGAGTAGGTAAACTCAGTGAGAACTTTAACAAAGAGATAGTAAGCATAAAAACAAAACTAGAAGACATAAAAAAGATCCAGTCAAAAATAAAGAATACATAAACAGAAATGAATATATTATAGGGAATCGCAGTAGAGTAGATGAAGCAGTGGATCAAATCAGAGATATGGAAGATAAGGAAGCAGAAAACACTCAATCAGAATAGTAAAATTATGAACAGAACACAAAAAAATGAAAATAGTATAAGGAGCCTCTGGGACAACCTTAAGCATACCAACATTCACATGATGGGGTGCTGGAAAGAGAAGAGAGAGACCAAGAAATTGAAAACTTATTTGAAAAAGTTAGAGAAAATTTCCCCTACCTGGTGAAGGAAATAGATATACAAGTCCATCAACCACAGAGAGTCCCAAACAAGATGAACCCAAACAGGCCCACTCCAAGACTCATCATAATTAAAATAGCAAAGGTTAAGATAAAGACAGAATCTTAAAATTAGCAGGACAAAAGCAGTCAGTTATCTTCATGGGAGATCCCATAAGACTGTCAGCTGATTTCTCAACTTTGCAGGCCAGAAGGGATTGACAAGAAATATTCAAAGTGATGAAAAGCAAGGATCCACAACAAATATTACTCTACACAGCAAGGCTATCATTTAGAATCAAAGGACATATAAAAAGCTTCCCAGAGAAGAAAAAACTAAAGGAGTTCATCATCACTAATCCAGTATTACATGAAATGTTAAAGGTGTTTTTTAAGAAGAATAATAAAAAGAAGATGGTATGGGGGTTGGGGGATGGGTGAAGAGATGAAGGAATTGAGAAGTACAGATTGCTAGTTACAAAACTGTCATGGGATGTAAAGTATAATATAGGAAATACAGTCAATAATAATGTAATAACTATATATGGTGTCAGATGAGTACAAGATTTATTGGGATGATCACTCAGTGAGTTATATAATGTCTAATCACTGGGTTGTACACCTGAAACTAATATAATATTCTATGTCAACTGTAATTGAAAAATAAAAAAAAATTTAATGTCAGAAAAACCTAAAAAAGAAATAAACATAATTCTCATAAGGAAGCTCAAAAGAGAAACTAAGAATATTTCAGCTAAGATATAGAAAATGTAATAAAGAACCAATAAAAATGCAGAATATAATAAATGCAACAGAAGGAATCAACAGCAGATTAGTTAATATAGAAAAACAGATTAGCAAACTAGAAGATAGAATAGTGGAAATCACCCTATCAGGAAAGGAAGAAGAAAGAAGAAAGAAGAATGAAGAGGAAGAAGAAGAGGAGGAAGAGGAGGAAGAGGAAGAGGAGGAAGAGGAAGAGGAGGAAGAGGAGGAAGAGGAAGAGGGGGAAGAAGAGGAAGGGGGGAAGGAGAGGAGGAGGAGGAAGGAGGAGGAGGAGAGAGAGAGAGAGAGAGAGAGAGAGAGAGAGAGAGAGAGAGAGAGAGAGAGAGAGAAAGAAAGAAAGAAAGAAAGAAAGAAAGAAAGAAAGAAAGAAAGAAAGAAAGAAAGAAAGAAAGAAAGAAAGAAAGAAAGAAAGAAAGAAAGAAAGAAAGAAAGAAAGAAAGAAAGAAAGAAAGAAAGAAAGAAAGAAAAAAGAAAGAGAAAGAAAGAAAGAGAAAGAAAGAAGAGAAAAAGAGAAAGAAAGAAGAAGGAAAGAAAGAAAGAAACTATATTTGAAGTAATGGCTGAAAACTTTCCTAATCTGGGAAAAGAACCAGGCATCCAGGTCCACAAAGCACAGAGGCCTAAAGAAGATGAACCCCAAAGGGATCCAAACCAAGACATTGTAATAAAAATAAAATACATGAAGGAAAAAAACACAATTTTGAAGGCAGCAAGAGGGATACAATAAAACACATACTAGGGAAACCAGATAAAGCTATCAGTTGATTTTTTAAAACCAACTTTACAGGCCCAAAGGTGGTGGCACAAATTAGTTAAACTGCTGAAAAACAAAAAAAAGGAAACTGCAATCTAGAATATTATACTTAGCATGGTTATCCTTCAGAACAGAAGGAGAGATAAAAGAGTTTTCCAGAAAAGCAAAAAATAAAGGAGATTGCCACCACTAAAATGGCTTTACAGAATTTTTTTTTAAAAATATATCTTTATTGATTTCAGAGAGAGGAAAGGAGAGGGAGAGAGAGAGATAGAAACATCAATGATGAGAGAGTCATTGATCGAGCCCGAAACTGGGCATGTGCCCTGACCGGGAATCAAACCCTGATCGCCTGGATCCTAGGTCGATGCTCAACCGCTGAGCTATGCCCAGCTGGGCTTTACAGAAAATTTTTAATTTTTAAAATTTATTTTATTTTAATTAATTTTTTTATTGTTAAAAATATTACAGATGTCCCTCTTTTACCCAATTGACATCTTCAGACCCGCGCAAACTCCTCAATCTAGGACTCCACCACAACACTGTCTGTGTCCATGGGTTATGCATATATGCATATAAATGATGTGGTTAATACCTCCCCCCACACACACCCACACCACCATCCCTATGAGATACATCAGTCTGCTCCATGCTTCTATGTCACTGAGTCTATTTTGTTCATCAGATTATTATGTTATTTAAATTTCACATATAAGTGAGATCATGTGATATTTGTCTTTTCTCTTCCTGGCTTATTTCATTTAGCATAACTTTCTCCAGGTCCATCCATACTGTTCCAAAGGGACAGAGATCCTTCTTCTTTACAGCTGCATAGTATTCCATGGTGTAAATATCCCACAGCTTTTTTATTCACTCATCTACTGTTGGGCACTTGAGCTGTTTCCAGCTCTTACTATAAATTGCACTGCTATGAACATAGGAATGCATATATACTTTCTGACTATTGTTTCAGGATTATTAGGATATATTCCTAAAAGTGTGATCACTGGGTCAAAAGGCAGCTCCATTTTTAATTTTTTGATGAACCTCCATACTCTTTTCCATAGTGGCTGCAACAGTTTGCATTCCCAAAAGCAGTGTACCAGGGGTTCCCTTTCTCCACATACTTGCCACACATGTCATTTGTTGATTTGTTGATGCTAGTCATTCTGATAGGTGTGTAGTGATACCTAATTGTGGTTTTAACTTGCATCTCTCTGATGATTAGTGACGTTGAGCATTTTCTCACATGTCTCTTGGCCATCTGTATGTAATCTTTGAAGTGTCTATTCAGGTCCTTTGTTCATTTGTTAATTGGCTTGCTTGTCTTCCTCTTGTTGAGTTGTATGAGTTCTTTGTACACTTTGGAAATTAACCCCTTATCAGACGTATTCTTGGCAAATATGTCTTCCAATACTGTAGGATTTCTTTGTATTTTGAAGCTGATTTCTTTTGCAGTACAGATTTTTAGTTTGATGTAGTCTCATTTGTTTATTTTTTCTTTAGTTTCTCTTCCCCTAGGAGATATATCAATGAAAATTCCACTACATGTGATGTTTGTAAATTTACTGACTATGTTTTCTTCCAGGATTTTTATCGTTTGAGACATATTTAAGTCTTTTATCTATTTTAAACTTATTCTTGTCTATGAAGTAAGTTGGTGATCTAGTTTAATTTTTTTGCAAGTAGCAGTCCAATTTTCCCAGCACCATTTATTGAAGAACCTGTCTTTTCTCCATTGGATACTCTTGTCTCCTTTGTCAAATATTAACTGACCATAATGGCTTGGGTCAATTTCTGTGGTTTCTGTTCTGTTCCATTGATCTATATGCCTGTTGTGTCAATACCAGGCTGTTTTGATTACAATGACTTTGTAGTATAGTTCGATGCCTGGTAAAGTGATCCCTCCCACTCTGTTCTTTCTGAAGATTGCTGCAGCTCTTCAGGGTCTTTTTTTATTCCTTGTAAATATTTGATATATTTATTCTAGCTTTGTGAAATATGCTGTTGGTATTTTAATAGGAATTGCATTGAATCTATAGATTGCTTTGGGTAGTATGGACATTTTAATGATATTAATTCTTCCAACCCATGAACATGGTATATTCTTTCACTTGTTTATATCTTCCTCTATTTATTATTTCAGTGTCTTTTAGTTTTCTGAGACAGGTCTTTTACATCCTTGGTTAAGTTTATTCCTAGGTATCTTATTTTTATCGTTGCAATGGTAAATGGTATTGCTTTTTATTTCCTTTTGTGAGAGTTCATTGTTGGCATATAAAAATGCCGTCAATTTTTGGGTGTTAATTTTGTACCCAGCAACCTTGTCAAATTCATTTATCGAATCTACTAGAACTTTGGTGGAGTCTTGGGGATTTTCTCTGTACAATATCATGTAATCTGTGAATAATGACAGTTTTATTTCCTCCTTTCTAATTTGGATACCTTTCATGCTTTCTTCCTGTCTGATTGCTGTGGCAAGGACTTCCAAGGCTATGTTAAATTAGATTAGTGAAAGTGGACAACCCTGCCTTGTTCCTGTTTTTAAGGGAAATGGTTTTAGTTTTTGACCATTGAGTATTATATTGGCTTTATGTTTGTGATCTGTGGTCTTTATCATGTTGAGGTATGTTTCCTTTATTCCCACTTTGCTGAGAGTGTTTATCAGAATAGAGTGCTGGATTTTTAAAAATGCTTTTTATGCATCTGTTGATATAATGATATGAGTTTTGTCCATTTTATTTATGTAATGTGTCACATTTATTGATTTGCTAATATTATACCAGCCTTGTATCCCGGTAATAAATTCCACTTGGTTGTGGTGTATGATCTTTTTAATGTATTGATGGATCCGATTTGCTAGTATTTTGTTGAGGATTTTAGCATCTATGTTCATCAGGGACATTGGCATGTAATATTTTTTCTTTGTAGTGTTCTTATCTAGCTTTGGGATTAGGATGACGCTGGCCTCATAAAAAGAGCTTGGGAATTTTCGTTCCACTTGAATTTTCTGGAGTACTTTGAGGAGAATAGGTGTTAATTCCTCATTGAATATTTGGTAAACTCGCCTGTAAATCCTTCTGGCCCCTGAATTTTGTTTGCTGGGAGTTTTTTGATTCCTGCTTCAATTTCATTAGTTGTTATCAGCCTGTTCTGGTTTTCTGATTCTTCCTGCTTCAGCTTCAGAAGATTATATGTTTCTAGGAAGTTTCTGACTTCTTCCTTGATCTCCTTGGTAACACATTCATTGTTTAATAACATGCTATTTATCCTCCATGTGTTTGAATATTTTTGAGTTTTGTTATACTGGTCTCTTTCTAGTTTCATGCCTTTGTGATCCAAGAAGATGCTTGACACATTTCAATCTTCTTGAACTTGTAGAGACTGGTTTTGTGTCCTCACATGTGGTCTATTTTTGGGAATGTTCCACGTGCACTTAAGAACAATGTGCATCCTGCTGCTTTGGGATGAAATGTTTATAAATATAAATTAAATCCATTAGAGCTACAGTGTGTTTTAAAGTCTTTGTTTCCTTGTTAATTTTTTATTTTGATGATCTGTCCAATGATGACAATGGGGTGTTAAAGTCCCCCACTGTGGTTGTGTTGCTGTTGATCTCCTCCTTAAAGTCCATCAATAAATTTTTTATATAGTTAGATGCTCCTATATTGGGTGCAGTTATTTATAAGAGTTCTTTCCCCCTGTCGGATTGATCCCTTTAGTATTATGTAGTGACCATCTTTGACTCTTGTTGTGCTCTTTATTTTGAGGTCTATTTTTTCAGAAAAAAGTATTGCTACTCCAGCTTTTTTTTTTTCCTTTCCTTTTGCATGGAAAATTTTTTTCCATCCCTTCACTTTCAACCTGTACAAATCTTTTGCTCTTAAGTGGGTCTCTTGTAGACAGCATATATATGGGTCCTGTTTCCTTATCCATTCTGCTACCTTATGTATTTTTTAAATATATCTTTATTGTTGAAAGTATTACAGGTGTTCCATTTTCCCCCCTCAGTTGACCCCCTCCACCTCTCTCCCACCCCCTCCTCAGGCCGACATCCCGTTATTGACTGTGTCCATGAGTTATGCATATATGTATATAACTCCTTTGCTTAATCTCTTCCCACCCTCCACCCCCCTTCCCTCTTTCCTCTGAAATTTGATCATCTGTTGCATGTGTCAATGTCTCTGGATCTATTTAGTTCATCAGATTCTTTTTTTCATTACCTTCTTCTTAAAGAAAACCCTTCAACATTTCCTGTAGTGTTGGTCTGGTGGTGATAAACTCCTTTAGCTTTTTCTTATCTGTGAAGCTCTTTATCTGACCTTCAGTTCTAAGTGATAGCTTTGCTGGGTAGAGTAATCTTGGTTGTAGTTCCATGTTTTTTATTACTTTGAGTATTTCTTGCCACTTCCTCCTGGCCTGCAAAATTTCTGTTGAGAAATCAGCTGACAGTCGTATGGGTGCTCTCTTGTAGATAACTAATTGCTTTTCTCTTGCTGCTTTTAAGATTTTCTCATTGTCTTTAATCTTTGGCATTTTAATTGTGATGTGTCTTGGTGTGGGCCTCTTTGGGTTCCTCTTGTTTGAGACCCTCTGAGCTTCCTGGACTTGTAAGTCTATTTCTTTCCCCAGGTAGGGGAAGTTTTCTGTAATTATTTTTTCAAATAGGTTTTCAATGTCTTGCTCTCTTTCTTCTCTTTCTGGCACTCCAATAATACAAATGTTGGGCCTCTTGAAGTTGTCCCAGAGGCTCCTTATACTATCTTCATATTTCTGGATTCTTTTTCCTTTTCGCTCTTCTGTTTGTGTGTTTTTGTTTCCTCATTTCCCAAATTGCTGATTTGATTCTCAGCATCCACAACTCTACTGTTAATTCCCTGTAAATCACTTCAGTTGGTGTAGCCTTCATTTCAAATAGGTACTTTATTATGTTATCGATTTTCTCATTTGTTTTTGTAATACTCTTTCTAATATGATTGGGCATCCTTATAAACAAAATTCTGAACTGTGTATCTGTTAGCTTCCTTGGATTTATTTCATTTAGTTCCTTTTTAGATTTCTTCTATTTTTTCCTTTGTGACATGTTTCTTTGCCTCCACATTTTGGCTGCTTCCAGGTGTTTGTTTCTATGTATTAGGTAGAGCTGCTATGTCTCCTGGAATTTGTAGAGTGGCTTTGTGTAGTAGGTGTCCTGCAGGGTCCAGTGGCTCAGCCTCCCCAGACACCTGAGCTGGGCCTTCTAGGTGCTCCCCTGTGTGCTCTGACCTGTTGTAGTTGAGTCTTGGTTGTTCTTGGCATCACTGGGAGGATTTGAACCTCAGGCCAATCAACTGTGAGGACCAGCTGTAACTATAGCCAAAGAGCTGCTGTGCTGGAGACACCTCTGTGGAACAAGATTTACTTCAATGGATCTTTGGTGTTCACCAAGTGCACTCCTTGAGTGTGTCACTCATGGATGTAGTAGGGTTGTAATCCAGCATGGTGAAGTCTCACCACCAGGTGCATTCTCTCTGGGCCTCCAAAAGGTGCAAAGTCAGCCTGTGCCAGTGCCTTGCCCAGGGCCACTGAACATGAGCTACACAGCAAACTGTGGTTGGCTGCTATTTTGCTGGGTTTGGAGGTGTCCAGGAGAGGCCAAACTATGAAACAATGCAGGTTTCGACTAGTGCCAGGCCTGGGGAAACTTTTCAAGCCATATGTGGCACACTGCTGCTTGTTTGAGAAATTTTAGGAAAGTCCTAAACATGAAGCTTGGGAAGCCACTTGCATAGAAAAGCCACTGGAAATGGCTTGTACCAGCTTGCAGGTAGGGTGGGGCAGGGCCTAGGGGAATCACTGGGGTGGAGCCAAAGGTGTGAGTCAGGTGCTGGGGATTCAAATATGGCACCTGCCTGCTGGTTTTGGGGGGAAGGGCTTTCCAAAGGAGCAATGACCTCTTCCAGCTCTTCTGTCTTGGAGAAAGCTGTCCCTCCACCTCTCACCCCAATTTCAAGCAGGTTAGTTTCTCCCCAAGTGTTCCAGGTTCCTTTCAGGCTGCTGCCCAGGGCTGGAGCTCAGAGGGAGCATGTCTGAGTGAGTCCATGTGTGGGCCCTTTAAGAGGAGCTGCCTGGGACTCCCACAGCCTCCAAGTCCTTCAGCAACAGTACCCGCTGGTTTTCACAGCCCTAAGTTGTGGGGACTTCTCTTCCTGGCTCTGGAGCCCTGGGCTGGGGATCTGATCTGGGGCTCGGACCCTTCAGTTCTCTGGGAAACTTCCACCACCAAGATATCCCTCCCAGGTTTAAACCGTGGCACCAGGTGTGGACCCACAACCCCTTCTCTGTGATTCAGCCCAGATCCCCCTGGGTTTCCACCCCTCCTACTGGTCTCATTGCTTCTTCAGTTCTCTCCTTGTAAGGCTTCTGTTCAGCTAGATTTCAGGGGGTTCTGAGTGATGGTCATTCTGTAATTTAGTTGTAACTTTGATGTGGTTGTGGGAGGCAGTGGGTACAGCTGTTACCTACGCTGCCACCTTGTTTCCTCCTACCTTATGTATTTTGATTGGAACATTTAATTTATTTTCATTTAAAGTTATTACTGATATATACTTATTTAATGCCATTTTCCTTTCTGTTGATGTACCTTTCTCTCAATATTCCTTCTTTTTAAAGCAGTCCTTTTAGCATTTCTTGCAATGCTGGTTTGGTGGTACTGAACTCCTTTAGCCTTCTTTTGTCTGTGAAGCTCTTTATTTCACCTTCAATTTTAAATGATAGCTTTGCTGGATAAAGCAGTCTTGTTTGCATGTTCTTGCTTTTCATTACTTTGAGAACTTCTTGCCACTACCTTTTGGCCTGAAGTGTTTCTGTTGAGAAATATGCTATCACCCTTGTGGGGACTCCCTTGTAGGTCACTGCTTGTCTCTTTCTTGCAGCCCTTAATATTCTCTCTGTGTGCTTAACATTCCCCATTTTAATTATGATGTGTCTTGGAGTGTGTCTCTAGGGGTTCCTCTCTTTTGGAACCCTTTGTTCCTCCTGAACTTGTGTGGCTTTCCTCTTCACTGAATTAGGAAAGTTTTCTGTCATTATTTCTTCCACCAGGTTCTCTATCCATTTCTGACTTTCCTCCCCTTCTGTTACCCCTATCATGCAAATATTGTTTGCCTTCGTGTTGTCCCAAATTTCCCTTAAACTGTCTTCATGCTTTTAAAGTGTTTTTTTTCTTTTTGCTTCTCTTATTGTTTTTTTCTGCTTATCTTCTATTTCACTTATTCTATCCTCTGCTTCATTGAGCCTGCTTTTAATTCCTGCCAGCATATTCTTGATATCAGATATAGTATTCTTCATTTCTGCCTGATTTTTATGATATTTAACTCTTCTTTCATGTTTTCACTAAGTTTCTCAACCTTTCCATTAAGTGTTTTGTTGTTCTCATTAATTTCCTTGAGCATCTTTATAACCATTACTCTGAACTCTGTTTCTGATAACTTGCTTAACTCTATGTCATCAAGGTCTTTTTCTGATAATTTTTCCTTTTCTTTAGTTTGAGGGTTTTTTTTTTTGTTTTTTTTTTTTTGCTTGTTTGTTTTGTCTCCCCATTTTGGTGGCTCTTATTGTTTGTATCTGTATATTACATATATTTGCTGTCTCCCAGTCTTGTGGGGTGGCATTTTGTACTGTGAGTCCAGTGGAGCCCCGAGGTGTGTATTCCTTATACTTCTGAGCTGTTTGCTCAAGGCATATCCCTTTTGTGGGTGTCCCTTTTGTCAGTTTTTTGGTCTCTCCTGTTGTGATTGTGTCTAGATTGTTTTTGACCAGTTCATGGGTGGACCCTCCTCTCAGATTGGCTAAGTGTGAGGCTCAGCCACACCCATGCCATGTGAGCTGTAGTACAGGTGCTGACAGGTCAAAAGAAAACACAACCAAAATGCCTGGAAACAAACAGTAACTTACAAAATATCCTGACAACCACAATGAAAACAAACCAAAAGAAAGTAGAATTGGGAGAGCCCAGTGAGAACATAATTGCTAAAGCAAAAAAAGTAAAAAGAGCGCAAGAGAGTGTGTGTGTGAGAGAAGGAAGTTTTTGCTAGTAGGAAAAAAATAAAAATAATATGATAAAAAGTAAAAAATATAGTAGCTACTGGGTGAAAAAAGGGTTGAGATAAGATTTTGAAAGGAAAGAAGGGAGAGAAAAAACTTAAGGGGAAAGAGTAGGAATAGGAAAATGGTAGAACAAGGAAAAATTACAAATAAAATAGAGAGACAAACACAAAAAAATACAAACAAAAGGAAAGGAACATAGAGACTAAAAGGGGAGAAAAAGAAAAAGAAAGTTATGCCAATGGAACAAGGAGAGAGAGAGGTAAAGTAAGGGCAGGGAAGAAGTGCAATAAGAGACATGAGGGAAACAATAAAGAAAAGCAATAAGCTTATTGGTTATAATGATAATATTCCATCAATAAAGAGAGAATATTAGAAAATCTTGATAATGGATCAAAAAACAAAACAAAACATAGCATAACAAAACAAAGGAAAAAAAGAAACAAAGCAAGACAAAATAAATTTTTAAAAAATTGATTAAAATATTTAAAAATTAAACAATTTAAAAAGAAAATTCTTTTCTCTTTTCTAAAAAAGAAAGTCAATCAAGTGAGTTTTGTCTGGGCAGCTTATGCTGTCTGAAGCTCACTGTTTTGTATGTTGATTTTGGGTCTCCTTAGAGGTATTTGTGTATCAGCCAATATCAGGAACTGTGTAGATTTGACCTTAGTGTCCTTAGGTAATTGGCTGGTCTAAGGGTCTCTGTGGACCACCTCCACTTGTCAATTATTTTGCCACCTCACTGTGGTTGCCTCATCTTCCTCCATCATCTTCTGAAGAGTCTTTAGGGTACAGACTGATTAGTGTAGCTCAGGTTATTGCTCCCCTTACTTTGAGGTTTCTCTGTTAGGCACTCACTGTGGGGACACTATTCTCTGCTTCAAAGCCAACTCCTCAGTCTCTCCCATATCCTCCAATTTTAGTTCCCCATGCAATGGCCTGCTGCACGTGCAGATTGAATTCAGTCTGTTGTCTATTTTGTATGGGAATTTTCAGCAGCCTGGGTTCAGTGGGTTTGATTAAAAAGATTCTGGTGAGCGTGTTGACTGCCCATCCCCCAGAAGAGGTTTTAAGCTTTTCCTCCACTTCCCAAACTATAATCCCTGAGAGTATTATTCTTTTTTTGTTGTCCTGTGAGTTGTTATCCCTTCCTCCTCAGGACTGTGCCCTTCTGGAGACATCTGGGGCTTCAGTGAGCTGAACCAGCCCCTTTCCTGTTGGGGGTGGTGCTCCTAGTCTGTGGAAGAGGTAAGTGTGCTTTGCCCCTTCTTTCCAAGATCTGTTTGGCTGATCTCACAGGACATTCAGTTGAAACTCTCCATAATGCAGACACAAATCCCATCTTTTGCTGGTTTATGTCCCCAGTGCAAACCAGGGAGATGCACACCCATTTAGCAATAAAAAACTCAAAAATGCACAAAGCAATAAATAGGCAGATGACCCACTCTGCAGGGTCCTGGGGCACCCACACCTCAGAACCCACACAGGTCCTCCATACAGCTGATCTCAGTAAAGCTGGGGCAGCTCCTTGAGTGCTATCCCAGCTCTCTTCAGAGCAGGTCAAATATCTCTGATTCACCCAACTGGCAGCTCTGACTGTTGGATTTCCCTTCTGCCCCACCAGCAGCTCCAGCAGCTGGAGTCTCATTTTGCCCTACCAACAGCTCTGGTGCTGGGACACCTAATCTGCCCTGCTGGCGGCTTCAGTCCTCTCTCTGCAGTGGGAGGGATCTCTTCCTCTTCTTCATGCCACACTGTTCAAGCAATTTCTGGAGTTCTATACAATGCCTTACAGGAAAGCAGAGGGCCCAGGCAGCTGGCTGCTGAGTGCAGCCCTCTGGCCCCTTTCTATTAGGAAGCCACACCCTGTGGGATAGCCTTTCCTGAGGCCAGCACCTGGGCTGAAAATCTCCTGTCCTAGCTGCCGCCATTAGAGTTGTTGTTTCACTGGGACGGCATGGTCTCCTCCTTGCAGGCACACTGTTCCCCTGGCTCCTTCTGATCACAGTGCATGAGCAGTCCTTCCCTTTTCCTCCACTCTGGGTTTGAGATACCAGCTCTTGGATCCCACTCCACACTCCCAAGGGGAGGAAACTTTGTAACCTTTAATACTCAGGGCTCACAGCCCAGCACTGGCTTCAGGGCTGTCTCTCCCTTTCTATGCCCCTTCTCTTACCGTACTCTGTGATGTTTCTTCAGTGCTCCTTACTAGCAAAATGTCCACTCAGGTATATTTCTCTTGTTTTACCAAGCTTTTTACACAGTATTTTAGTGGTAAATTGACTCAGTGGCTGGGAGAAAGGGTGCTCTGTTTCTTGTTAGAATGCCACAATCTTCCCTCTCTAATGGAAATTTTAATGGGTCTTCTTTATGCAGAAAACAAAAGGTTATAACCAGAAATAAGGAAATGCAGAGAAGAACAAAATCTCACTGATAAAGGGAAATATATAATAAATACATTATATCATCCACTTTAAAAGCTAATATTATGGTTAAAAGACAGAAATAGAAAAATTATATATAACTACAATAGTCAGGGATACACAAAACAAAAATTTATTATCAAACAGGATGTCAAAACATAAAGTATGGAGGGTGAATAAAAATATAGTCCTTGTAGAATGTATTTGAGCTTAAAATTGACTGCCAGAGATAAAGATATATATATGTGAACATTATGGTAACCACAAACCAAAAACCTACCAAAATACAGAAAAAAAAAAAAAAATAAGAAAGAAACCTAACAAAACACTAAAAAATTCCCAGGAAAATCAAAAGAAAAGAGATCAAGATAAGAGGAAAGGAACACTGCACAACAAAATCAACTTAAAACACCGTGAACAAAGTGGAAAAAAAGCATATACCTATAAATAATTACTTTAAATGTAAATTGGCTAAATGATCAAGTCAAAATACATAAGGTGGCAGAATCGATAAAAAATAGACAGGGAAGATGGCGGCACTGTGAGAAGCAGCGGAGCACCCCTGCTCCCAGCCACGGACTCGATTTACTCCTAAAATCCTATGTAGCCAGCTTGGAAAAACCAGAGAAACATACCTGAGTGAACGGAGTGCGAGTGGGGAGCACTGAAGAAACATCACGGAGTCCGGTAAGAGAGGGGGGGGTGGAGGAAGGGGGAGTCCCCCAGAAGCCTGTGCTGGGCTCTGAGCCCAGAAGCTTGGAGGCTACAAAGCTCCCTCCCCTCGGGAGTGCAGATGGCATCCAAAAGCGGGGATCCCACACCCGGAGCAACAAGACGGGAAGGAGCTCCCTGCGTACAGGGCAGAGGGACCCAGGGGAGCGGTGAGTACCAGAGGGGACTGCACCTTCCTAAGAAACAAAGCCTCTAATGGTGGATGGTGCCTTCCTAGGAAACAAAGCCTCTAGTGGCGGATGTGACAGGCGTCTAGTGCTCGGGGTGCTGACCATAGGGAAGGCTGTCCCAAGGTCTGTGGCACCCAAGTGGTAAGGGGCCAGAGGACTGCGCTGAGCAGCTGCACACGGGGACCCTCTGCCTCCCTGTGGGACATTGTGTTGAGCCCAAGAAAGCGCTGAATCTGCGTGGCGTAGGGGAGGGCAGGAGCCCTCTCTGCTCTGAGCTCCTGGTGCTGGGAGGCTGGGATCTATGACAAGCCCTGAGGGGCGCTGTGGTGGCACTTGAAGCTGCTCCAGCTTTGCTAAGACCAGCGGTGCAGGGAGCTGCACGGAGCTGACTTTGGGTCCCCTCCAGCTAGGTGCCTTGGTGCGTGGGCAGCAGGAACTTGCAGGGCAGACTTTCTGCCTGTGTGTTGCTTTGTGCCTTTGCAAGTTAGAGCGCGGAACTGGTTCCCACCTTCCCAGTGTTCACTGCACAGACAGACCAGCAGAGGCTGGGGTTGGGGTCTGCAAAGAAGATGGTCTGAAGGGCGGGCCTGGTGCAACCAGCCAACCAGAGCTGAACAGGGAGGGGTGGAGCCCGCTGGCCTCTCCTGCAGCTAGGAGCAACAGCTCCAACAGGAAAGGGGCAGGTCCCGCTCACTGAAGCCCCAGACACACCCGTAGGGCATAGTCCTGAGGGGGAAGGGAGAGCAGCTCACAGGAGGATTTTACAAGAATAAGACTCTCAGGGACTGTTATTTGGGAACTGGAGGAAAAGCTGAAAACCCCTGCTGGGGGCTGGGCAGGCAAAGGGCCCACCAGAAGGTGTTTTTAATCAAACCCACTGAGCCCAGGCTGCCGAAACGGCCCATACAGAAAAGGCAACAGGCTGAAATTGCAGCAGGACAGAGCCTGGGGAACTAGAATCAGAGGACAGGGTAGGGACTGAGGAACTGAATGGAGTAGAGACTAACTCCCGCAAAGTGAGCGCCTGACAGTGACACCTCTAAGGGGAGTGATACCCTGGGCTACACTAGCCACCCTGCACCCTAAAGACTCTACAGAAGACTCTGGAGTAAGACCAGGAAACTACAAGATTGCAAAATAGCTGACAAGAGGAGGTGGTCCACAGAGATCCTCTGATCAACCATCAACCTAAGGACACCAGAGCAAAACCTAGATGGCTCCCCACATTGGGTGATACACAAGCACTTCCCAGGAGAACTGAAACCAGCACACAAAACAGTGACCCTCAGACAATATAAGTTGCCCAGAAGAAACTCACCTGATTGACTTCCTTTTTTTCTTGTTTTTTGTTTTTCGTTTTTTGGGTTTTGGGGTTTTTTTGTTTGTTTTTTGTTGGTGAATTTATTTTATCTCTTTTTTTCATTAGGAAGAAGAGAAAGGGGAGAAAATTTTTTTTCTTCTTTAATTTTTATAATAATTAAAAAAAAAAATTTTTTTAACTTTTTTTTCATGGAAAATGATGAATTAAGCAGAAATTTTATTTCCAAGCTCTTCAAAGATTATTACAAGCACAAATACAGTATCCTTTTTATTTTATTTTATTTTATTTTATTTTATTTTATTTTATTTTATTTTATTTTATTATTATTATTTTATTTTATTATTTTATTTTATTATTTTATTATTTTTTATTTTTATTTTTAAAAAATATATCCTTATTGATTTCAGAGAGAGGAAAGGAGAAGGAGAGAGAGAGATAGAAACATCAATGATGAGAGAGTCATTGATTGGCTGCAGCCCGCAACCCGGGCATGTGCCCTGATGGAATCAAACCCTGATCGCCTGGATCCTAGGTCGATGCTCAACCACTGAGCCATGCCCAGCTGGGCTACAGTATCCTTTTTAAAGTGTCTCAAATTAAATCAAAGGCACATCATCAAAGTAAAACACTTACAACATTAAAAATCCATTTAGCTTGTAAAATTTTCACACTGCTTTGTTTTCAATCATTTGCAATGCTCTGTAAGCCACATTTTAAACATTTGTGAAAGATATTAAATAATGTAGTATTTTTTAAAGTACAACCACAACTATAAAATAGAGGAACTTAAGATAAAGATTAGGTCTGCTGCACACAAAGAATGGGGAGATCTGACACACAACACATTAATCTTTCCAAACAAGTTTGCTAAGAAACAGCTTCCATATTTAGTGTTAAAATTTAAACCTCACTTACAAAATATCGAGACATCATTTGATTAATTAAGTCTTTTCCTCCCCCTCAATTTCATATTGGCTTGCCTGCATTTAGAAACTGTAAATTCATGAGAGAAGGACAAGTTTTGTTATGGTGTAAAAATCTTAGGAACAACAAATTACAAATATTCAATTTTTTAATAAACAAAAATGTTTTCCTTCCCAAAATGTAAACATTCAGTAAATAAAACACACATAATATTTCAGGTATAGAAACACTAGTAATTCACTTATGAATGAGGTGCATTTTTGTATATTGGGCGGTACGGTTTTTGTTTATCTTAAGTATAAAGCACTTCACCAAACAAACCGGGCTATCATTATTATTTAAAAGTCTACTCCTTCACCCAGGTTCCCTAGTTGAGTTGCAACTGATGAATTTATGTAGAATTCTGGCTATAAGACCAGCCCACAGGAAAGGTCTGAAATACCTAAAAGTCATTTGGTGAGAGAAAAATGTTTTCTTGAGACTTGGAGGCAGTCATTCATCACTTTGCGCCTGAAGGCATTCCTTAGCGAACTTCTTTCCTACAGTCTTCAGAGCAGGGCACAGGATCTGGGCCCCCAGAAAGGGTTGCTCCCTGCGGGAACACTAACCAGCAGGACATCCTTGCAGGTGTTCTGCATACAGTACTGCTGGAGCTCTGCAGCCGCCTAAGAGACCTTGATCCTCTCCACACTGGCCTCCAGCTTGAGCTGCTCCACCAGGCGCTGCAGGGCATGCACGCTGGCCCCGGAAGGCATGGTGGCCATGCTCTAAACTTTTTTTTTAACTAAATTTTTTTTCCTCTTTTGTATAAAAGAATTTTGGCTTTCCTAGCTTATTTTTAGTTTTCTTTTGCTTATTTGCTTTGTTTTGTTTAATCACTGCTTGTAGTATCAAGACTTTCTTGATATCCCTGCTTAACAACTGGGAGTTTATCATTATAAACAAGTTTACTCCTTTCCTCTATAGTTTCCCCCAATTCTCTTACCAGACTCCCTCCCTGCCTGGGCTATCTCTCTCTCTCTCTTCTCGATCCATTGGCATAATGTTTTTTCCTTTTTCTTTTTCTACTTTTCTTTCATTCTTTCGTTATCTTCCCTTCTGTATTCCTGTCTTTTTGCTAGATTGTTAGTTTCTCTTATTCTCTTTATTGTATTTTTGTTTTCTCATTTTCAACTATTATCTTATTCCTACTCTCTCCCTTAATTTTTTGCTGGCCCTTCTTTCAGAATCTTTTCTCTGCTTCTGTGATCTCCCAGTAGCTTCTCTATTTTTCACATTTTAGTTTAATATTATTTTCTAAATTTTCACCAGCATTAACAACAATATACATCTCTCTCTCTCTAAGCATTGCTTTTCTTTCTCTCTTTCTTTTTTTTTAAGCATTTTTGATTGTGTGTGTGTTCTCACTTCACTTTCCCAGTTCTATTTTCACATGGGTTGTTTTCATTGTGACTGTCAAGATATTTGTAAGATACCTCTTGTTTCCTGGAAGTTTAGTTGTGTATTGTCCTGCCTTTCCAGCACCTGTACAACAGCTTACACAATGAGGTTGGGGCTGAGACAAGGTTAGCCAACCTGAGAGGAGGGTCCTCCCAAGGACTGATCAATTACAAGCTAGACCTAACCACAACAGGAGAACATAAAGAAACCACAAAAGGGACACCCACAAGAGGGACACGCCTAGAGCAAAGAGCTCAGAAGAATACACCTCTGGGCTCCACTGGACCCATAAGACAAAATCCATCCCACAAGACTGGGGGACAGCAAATATATATAATATATAGATACAAACACTAAGACCTACCAAAATAGGGAGACAAAGAAACAACCCCCAAATTAAAGAAAATGAAACATTGCCAGAAAAAGAATTTGATGAGATGGAGTTAAACAAGTTATCAGAAATGGAGTTCAGAGTATGGATGATAAAGATGTTCAAGGAACTTAAGAAGACACTAGATGATAAGATGGAGGGCCTTAACGAAAACATAAAAAAAGAAATACATACCATAAATAAAACTTAGACAGATAAAGAATGCTGTATCTGATATCAAGAATGCACTGGAAGGAAATAAAAGCAGGCTCAATGAAGCAGAGGATAGAATCAGTGACTTAGAAGACAAGGTAGAAAAAAATCATACAATCAGAGCAGCAAAAAGAAAAAACACTTAAAAAGCATGAGGACAGTCTAAGGGAATTTTGGGACAACATGAAGCCAAAGAATATTTGCATTATCAGAGTGCCAGAGGGGGAGAAAAGAGAGCAAGGGATAGAGAACTTGGTGGAGGAAATAATGATAGAAAACTTCCCTAGGCTGGTGAAGGAGAAAGCCACCCAAGTTCAGGAAGCACAGAGGGTTCCAAACAAGAAGGACCCAAAGAGACCCACTCCAAGAACCATCATAATTAAAATGACAAATGTCAAGGACAAAGAGAAAATATTAAAGGCTGCAAGAGAGACAAGCAGTGACCTGCAAGGGAACCCCCATAAAGCTGACAGCTGATTTCCCAGCAGAGACTCTTCAGGCCAGAAGGGAGTGGCATGATGTTCTCCAAGTAATGAAAAGCAAGAACATGCAACCGAGATTGCTTTATCCAGCAAGGCTATCATTTAAAATTGAAGGTGAAATAAAGAGCTTCACAGACAAAAGAGGGCTAAAGGAGTTCAGTACCACCAAACCAGCATTGCAATACATGCTAAAAGGACTGCTTTAAGAAAAAGAAGGAATAGTAAGAGAAAGGTACATCAGCATAAAGGGGAAAAATGGTATTACATAAGTTGATATCAATTATAACCTTATATGTAAATGGAATAAATGGTCCAATCAAAAGACAAAGCATAGCTAAATGGATAAGAAAACAGGACCCAAATGTATGCTGTCTACAAGAGACCCACCTGAGAGCAAAAGACTCACACAGGCTAAAAGTGAAGGGATGGAGTAAAATATTCCATGCAAATGGAAAGGAAAAGAAAGCTAGAGTAGCAATTCTTATTTCATACAAAACAGACTTCAAAATAAAGACCATAAGAAGAGACAAAGATGGTCACTACATATTACTAAAGGGATCAATCCAACAGGAGGAAATAACCCTTATAAACATTTATGCACCCAATACAGGAGCACCTAAATATATAAAACATTTCTTGGGGGACTTTAATGGGGAGATTGACAACAACACAATCATAGTGGGAAACTTTAACACCCCACTGTCAGCATTGGACAGATCATCAAGGCAAAAATCAACAGGGAAATGCAGACCTTAAATGACTCACTGGAACTAATGGGTTTAATTGACATTTATAGAACATTTCATCCCAAAGCAGCAGAATACACATTCTTCTCAAGTACACATGGAACATTCTCAATAATGGACTACATGTTGGGGTAG
The DNA here is from genome assembly GCF_054644295.1 of Miniopterus natalensis. NCBI lineage: Eukaryota > Metazoa > Chordata > Mammalia > Chiroptera > Miniopteridae > Miniopterus > Miniopterus natalensis. Next base: position 55,006,930 of record NC_142103.1, on the reverse strand, counting down.
AAGGCAAGTCTCTACAAATATAAGAAGATTGAAATCATATCAAGCATCTTCTCGGATCACAATGCAATGAAACTGGAAATCAACCACTATAAAAAACTCAAAAATAGTCAAACGTATGGAGGCTAAATAGCATGTTATTAAACAATGAATGGGTTACCAATGAGATCAAGGAAGAAATAAAACACCTCATGGAAAGTATCGAAAATGAACAGACAACAACCCAAAACCTATGGGACACAGCGAAAGCAGTCCTGAGAGGAAAAATCATAGCATTACATGCCTATCTCAAGAAACAAGAAAAAGATCTAATGAACCATCTAACACAACAACTAAAAGAACTAGAACAAGAACAGCAAGAAAATCCTCGAGGAAGTAGAAGGAAGTAAATAATAAAAATCAGAGCAGAGATTAATGACATAGAGACTAAAAAAACAATACAAAAAATCAGTGAAACCCAGAGCTGGTTCTTTGAAAAGGTAAATAAGATTGATGAATCTTTAGCCAGACTCACTAAGAAACAGAGAGGACCCAAATAAATAAAATTAGAAATGAAAGAAGCAATATAACAACTGACCAAACAGAAATACAAAGGATTGTAAGAAAATATTATGAGCAACTATATGCCAGCAAACTGGACAACATGGGGGAAATGGAAAAATTCCTAGAAGCATACAACTTTCCAAAGCTGAATCAAGAAGAAGCAGAAAACCTGAATAGGCCAATAACAACTAACAAAATTGAAGCAGTAATCAAAAAACTCCAAGGAAACAAAAGTCCTGGACCAGATAGGTTTACAGGTGAGTTTTACCAAACATTCAAAAAAGAATTAGCACCTATTCTATTCAAACTATTCCGGGAAATTCAAGAGGAGGGAAAACTCCGAAACTCTTTTTATGAGGCCAGCATCATCCTAATCCCAAAACCAGATTAAGATACTACAAAGAAAAAAAATTACAGGCCAATATCCCTGATGAACATAGATGCTAAAATCCTCACTAAAATACTAGCAAACCAGATCCAGCAATGTATTAAAAAGGTCATATAACATGATCAAGTACGATTTATTCCGGGGATGCAAGGCTGGTACAACATCCGCAAGCCAAATGTGATACATCACATTAATAAAATGAAGGAAAAAATCATATGATCATATCAATAGATGCAGAAAAAGCATTGAACAAAATCCAGCACCCATTTCTGATAAAAACTCTCAGCAAAGTGGGAATAGAGGGATCATACCTCAACATAATAAATGCCATATGTTACAGACCTATGGCCACCATCATACTCAATGGGCAAAAACTAAAACCATTTCCATTAAAAACCGGAACAAGACAGGGATGTCCACTTTCACCACTCTTATTCAACACATTACTGAAAGTCCTCGCCATAGCCATCAGACAGGAAGAAAACATAAAAGGTATTCAAATTGGAAAGGAGGAAGTAAAACCGTCATTATTTGCAGATGACATGATATTGTACATAGAAAACCCTAAAAACTCCACCAAAGTACTACTAGATTTGATAAAAGGATTTGGCCAGGTAGCTGGATACAAAATCAACATCCAGAAATCAATGGCATTCTTATACACCAACAGTGAGCTTTCAGAGAGAGAAACGAAAAAAGCAATACCATTTACCATTGCAACTAAAAAAATAAGATACCTAGGAATAAACTTAACCATTGACGTAAAAGACCTGTACTTGGAAAACTACGTGACACTGAAAAAAGAAATAGAGGAAGATTTAAACAAGTGGAACAATATACCATGCTCATGGATGGGAAGAATTAATATCATTAAAATGTCCATACTACCCAAAGCAATTGATACATTCATTGCAATTCCTATTAAAATGCCAACAGCATATTTCACAGACCTAGAACAAACATTTTAAAAATTTATACGGAACCAAAAAAGACCCCAAATAGCTGCAGCCATCTCAAGAAAAAAGAACAGAGTGGGGGGGATCACCTTACCAAACTTCAAACTGTATTACAAAGCCACTGTAATCAAAATGGCCTGGTATTGGTACAACAGGCATATAGATCAATGAAACAGGACAGAGACCCCAGAAATAGACCCATGCCGTTATGGTCAGTTAGTATTTGACAGAGCAGGCAAGATTATCCAATGGAGTAAAGACAGTCTCTTCAATACGTGGGACTGGGAAAATTGGACAGATACATGCAAAAAAATGAAACTAAACCACCAACTTTCATCATACACAAAAATAAACTCAAAATGGATAAAAGACTTAAATGTAAGTCATGAAACCATAAAAATCCTGGAAGAAAACTTAGGTAGTGAAGTCACAGACATCCCACGTAGTGGACTTTTCACTGATACATCTCCTAGGGCAAGAGAAACAAAGGAAAAAATAAACATATGGGACTATATCAAACTACAAAGCTTCTGCACAGCAAAAGAAAACACCCTCAAAATACAAAGGAACCCCACATTCTGGGAAAACATATTTGCCAAGGATGTATCTGATAAGGGGCTAATTTCCATAGTGTACAATGAACTCATAGTACTCAGCAAGAGGAAGACAAATAACCCAATTAAGAAATGGAAAAAGGACCTGAATAGACACTTCTCCAAAGAGGACATACCGATGGCCAAGAGACACAGGAGAAAATGCTCGATGTCGCTAATCATCAGAGAGATGCAAATTAAAACCACAATGAGGTATCACTTCACACCTGTCAGAATGGCTGCCATCAACAAATCAACAAATGACATGTGCTCGTGAGGGTGTGGAGAAAGGGAAGCCCTAGTGCACTGCTGGTGGGAATGCAGACTGGTGCAACCACTATGGAAAACAGTATGGAGGTTCCTTAAAAAATTAGAAATGGAGCTGCCATTTGACCCAGTGATTCCACTCCTAGGAATGTATCCTAAGAATCCTGAAACATTCATCAGAAAGGATATATGTACCCCGATGTTATAACAGCACAGTTTACAATTGCCAAGATTTGGAAACAGCCTAAGTGCCCATCAGTAGATGAGTGGATAAAAACTGTGGGACATTTACACCATGGAATACTACGCAACTGTAAAGAAGAAGAATCTTGTACCCTTTGGGACGGTATGGATGGACCTTGAGAAAATTATGCTAAGTGAAATAAAGCAGGCAGCAAAAGAGAAACATCACATGATCTCGCTTATACGTGGAATCTAAAGAACTTAATAAACTGATGAATAGAATAGATTCAATGACATGGAAGCATAGATGAGACTGACGAATATCAGAAGGATGGAGGAGGGCAGGTGGGTGGAGGGGGAGAGAGTAACCAAAGAATTTATATGCATGTATCCATAACCCAAGGACACAGACAGTGATGGGGAGAGGGATTGGGGAGGGGGATGGGACGGGGTGGAACGGGTCATTGGGGAGAAAAAGGGACATCTGTAATACTTTAAACGAAAATAAAATTTAAAAAAATAAAATAAAATAAATAAAAACAAGACCCGTCCATGTGGAGCCCACAAGATACCCACTTCAGATTGAAACACACACACAGACTGAAAATGAAAGGATGGAAAAAGATATCCCGTCAAAATAAAACAAAAAGAAAGCTTTGGTAGCAATACTCGTATCAGACAAAATCTTAAAACAAATAATGTAAAAAGAGGCACAGAAGAACTTTACATAATTATGAAAAGATCAATCAAAGAAGAGTCTGTAACATTTGTAAACATTTATGCTCCCAACATAGGAGCATCCACATTTATTGATCAAATATTAGTTGACATAAAGGCAGGAATTAACAGTAATACAATAATAGCTGGAGACTTCAATACCTCACTTACCTCAAGGAATAGATCATCGAGACAGAAAATTTATAGGAAATAATGTTCTTTAATGCCACATTAGACCAGATTGACTTAACAAATGTTTTTAGGTCTTTTTATTCCAAAACTGCAGAATACACGTTTTTCAAGTCCACATGGAACATTTTTCAATTTAGACCTCACATTATACCACAAAAAATTGCCTCAGCAAATTCAGGAAGATTGAAATTATGTCAACCATATTTTCTGACCACAATGGTATGAAACTATAAACCAACTACAGGGAAAAGATACTGGAAAAAACACAAATGCATAGAGATTAAAGCACATGCTGCTAAGCAACAAATGAATCAAAGATGAAATAAAAGAAAAAAAAACTACCTTGAGACAAATAAAAATGAAAATGCCACTTACCAAATTTATGTTATGCAGATTTTTTTTAATTGAATTTATTGGGTGACATTGGTTAATAAAATTTTATAGGTTTTATGTATAGAACTCTACATCATCTATATATACTGTTGTATGTTTACCACCCCAAGTCAAGTGTCCTTCCATCACCATTTATCCCCCCTTTACCCTCTTCTACCTCTCCCACTCCCTTTCCCTCTTGTAATCATCATACTGTTGTCTGTGTCTATGAGTGTTTTTTCTTTGCTTAATTCTTTCAGTTTTCACCCATCCCCCAATCCCCTGTTCTCCGTATTTATGAGTGTGTTTCTATTTTATTTTTAGTTTCTTTTGTTCATTATATTTACCATATAAGTAAAATCATGTGGTAGTTGGCTTATTTCACTTTGCATAATACTCTCCATGTCCATCCATGCTGTCTAAAAGGGAAGTTAATAGCTACACAAGCCTACCTCACAAAACAAGAAAAATCCCCAAATAAACAATATAAATTTACCTTAATAGAAGTAGAAATCAAGAACAAACAAAACCAAAAGTAAGTAGAATAAAGGAAATAATAAAGATCAGAGCAGAAATAACTGAAATAGAGACTATAAATACAATACAAATGATAAACTAAGAACTAGCTTTTTAGAAAGATAAATGAAATTGAAAAACCTCTAGCAAACTCAGAAATCAGAAATTAAACAGGAAAAACTACCACTAACATCACAGGAAATACAAAGGGTCATTAAATAATAATATGAACAAGTATATGACAACAATATAGAAGAACTGGATAAATTTCTAAAAACATACAACCTTATCATACAAAATCAGGAAGAAACAAAGAATCTCAAAAGGCTGATTACAAAAAATGAAATTGAAGGAGTTATTTAAAAATTCCCAACAAACAAAAACTCAGGGCCAGATGGCATCATAAGTTATTTTTACCAGACATTAAAATAAGAATACCTAATCTTCTGAAGCAATTCCAAAGAACTAAAGAGGAAGAAACACTTCCAATTGAATTCTAGGAGAACAGCATTATCCTGTTATCCAAACCAAATGAAGACACCACACACACACAAAAAAAATTACAGCCCAATATCTCTTATGAACATAGATGCAAAAATTCTCAATACTGGCAAACCATATCCAAGGACATACTGAAAGGATTATACACCATGATTAGGTGGGTTTTATACCAGGGATACAAGGGTGGTTTGACACCTGCAAAACAATTAATGTGATTTATCATATAAACAAAACCAATGATAAAAATCACATGATCATCTCAAAAGATGCACAAAAAGACATTTGACAAAATTCAACATCCATTTATGAAAAAAACTCTCAGACCTCAACATGATAAAAGCTATATATATGAAAAGCACACAGCTGACATCATACTAGTGGTGAAAAGTTGAAAGCTTTTTCTCTAAAATTAGGAACGAGACAATTATGCCCACTCTTACCATTATTATTCAATATATTATTGGAAGTCTTAGCCACAAAAATCAGATAAGAAAAACAAACAAAAAGCATCAAAATTGGAAATTAAGAAATTATCACTATTTGCAGATGACATGCTACTACATATAGAAAACCCTAAAGTATCCATCAAAAAATACTAGAATTAATAAATGAATTTTTTAAAGTAGCAGGACACACAGTATACAGAAATCTGTCACATTTCTATACACAAATAATGAACGACCAGAAGGATAAATTAGAAAATAATACCACTTACAATTGCATAAATAAGAATAAAATACCTAGGGATAAATTTAACCAAAGAGGTGAGAGAGATGTATTCTGAAAACTATAAGACATTGAAGAAAGAAACTGAAGAGGACACAAAGAAATCAAAGGATATACTATGCTCATGAATTACAAGGATTATTATTAAAATGACCATAATGACTAAAGGAAATACAGATTAAATGCAACCCCTATTAAAATATCGATGGCATTCTTTTCAGAACTAGAACAAATAATCCTAAAATTATATGGAATCACAAAAGACCACAAGTAGCCAAAGCAATCTGGAGAAAAAAGAACAAAGAAGTATCATGCTTCCTGATTTCAAACTATACTACTAAGCTATTGTGGTATGGAAACGAAAACAGACACATATACCGATGAAACAGAATAGAGAACTCCCATACAAACCCTCACTTATATGGTCAATTAATGTATGACAAATTAGTCAAGAACATACAATGGAGAAACGACAGTCTCTTTAACAAGTGGTCTTGGGAGACCTAGACAAACACATGCCAAAAAAACCCCCAAAAACCAACAAAACAAAACAAAACAACCATTCTCTTACATCATATACATACATAAAGTCAAAACGCATGAAAGGCTTATACATAAGATCTGAACCAATAAAGCTCCTAGAAGAAAACTTAGGTAGCAAACTACTTGATATCAGTCTTATTAATATGTTTTTGGAAATTTCCCCTTGAGCAAAGGAACAAAAGCAAAAATAAAGAATTGAGACTACATCAAACTAAAAAGCTTCAGCACAGTCAAGAAAACAATCAGCAAAACAAAAAGACAACCTACTGAATGGGAGAATATATTTGCAAATAATATATCTGATTAGAGGTTAATAATCAAAATATATAAGTAATTCATCTCACTCAATTACAAAAAAATAAACAATATGATAAAAAAATGTGCAGAGGATATGAAGAAACATTTGTCCAAAGAAGACATACAGATAATCAACAGACATGAAAAGACGCTCAACAAAACTAATTATCAGGGAAATGCAAATAAACACCACAATGAGATATCACCTCACATGTCAGAATAGTTATCATCAAAAAGTCAACAACTAGTGTGTTGGTGAGGATGTGGAGAAAATGGAACCCTTGTGCACTATTGGTGGGACTACAAGTTAGTGCAGCCTCTATGGAAAGCAATGTGGAGATTCCTCAAAAAACTAAAAATAGATCTACCATATGACCCAGCAATTCTACTTCCAGGTATTTACCTGAAGAGAACAAAATCTCTAATCCAAAAAGATATGTACGCCCCTATGTTAATCCTATGTTAATCACAGCATTGTTTCTAATAGCCAAAAAGCCTACATTTTCATTGATAGATGAATAGACAAAGAAGATGTGATTTTATATATATATAATGTGTTGTGTGTGTGTGTGTGTCTATATATATGTATGTACATATATATGGAATATTACACAACAATAAAAAAATTGAAATCTTGCCATTTGCAAAAATGTGGATGCACCTAGAGGGCATTATGCTAAGTGAAATAAGTCAGAGAAAGACAATTACCATATAGTTTCACTTACGTAAACTTGGAATCTATAAAAATAAAACAAATGAATAAAACAAAACAAAACAAAAACAGGCTCATAGCAACAGATCAAACTAATGATTGCCAGAGGGGAGGAGGGTGGGATACAGGTGAAAAAGTTAAAGGAGAATATAGTCAACAATATTATAAGTTTACATGATGAGAGATGATTACTAGACAGTGTGGTGATCCTATTGTAAGGTTTATAAATGTCAAATCACTATATTTTACACCTGAAACTCATATAATATTGTATACTAACTACACTTAAATATCAAATGCAAAATAATTGAAAAACAAGGAAAATGCTCAAAATACATATAATAAAAAAAAATCATGCTTTCTATACTTCAAAAAACCTCTTTGAGTCCAAAATTGCTGGGATCTGATGATACGATATTTAAAATGTCTACATCATTTGATGTTGCCTGTTAATATGCCAGGAGTTAGTATGCTAGCTTTCTGATTTTCAACAGCTTTACAGATGAAGACATTATAATAATTTTTTATCATGTAGTTCATATAGTAACTGATTGGCTTTGGGGGCTAAGTTCAGCTGCTAATTTGTTTGCATGTTATCTAACCAATTAATTCTGATGGATTAAAAAATCTATTATGAGAAATACATAAAAGGAAAAAATAGAAGTTTTAAATGATGTCTCCAAATAATATTCTACACAATTACTTCTTTACATAAAATTATTAAAAATTAAATAAAAAACTATTCACAAATTTGCTGAGATGATTATTATAAAATAACCATAGCACAAATGCAAGTCTTTCTAAAATGTGTTCTTTACTCATTTTCTGTTTGACAGTTTCCATCACTGTATGTACACAGCACTGTCTTTTTTTCAAATTAAAGCTAATTTTACAAACTAAGGAGCTGTCTGGGTCAAAAACATTTAATAGATTTAGCAGTATACAGCATAAAATTAGAGGTCACTGATAAAAAGAAATACAAAACTTTCTTGTGATTTTGCTAATGTTGGAATGTTCCACACATCCTGAGCCTGTTTAAACTTTAAAGTGCTTTTGTATTGACAGGATATTGTCAGTGTTTATTGCATTGTCATGCTTTGTTTTTGACTTAAGTCTTGAAGTTTGTTTGCATCCAGATGTGTTTTAACAAGAAAGCTACTGGGTTATTATAATAAATGTATGTACCTTTGAATAACAAAATAACTTTTTGATGCAAATGACATTGTGGGAGCACTTATAGTGGGGCAATGCTTGTAAGATATGTTTGTTCAGGAGGGGGCTCTTATATAGCAGGTATTACCATGATGACCTTCAAGCAAAGACAAATCAGAGGCTTTGAAATTGGGAACTCAGGTAAGGTTACTGTAAAGAGAGTCAGTTTTGGACCTTGATGATAGCCATCTCTGATATTATATATAATAAAACAGACCTGGGAGCCCTGGGAATAGGTTAGGGTGGAAGCTGGAAACTGTAGGATCTGAGATTGGAAATTTGTTAGCTTGTGTTTATACTTTTTAAATACAATGTGAGTATTCCCCAATTGCTCCCCTTTAGCACATCAGAGAAAAGCTAAAGTTTTCCAAAAGACTACTGAGTATTAACGTATCAGCATACAAGGGGCACAGAGCACTTCTGGGACTCAGGGGTCATTGTTGCAGTGATAATTCAAGCAAAAGATGCTTAAGCAATGGTAAATTCAGGATGCCAAGGTCAAGCCACTTGATTAGCTACTCATCCCCATCTGGAAATTCTTCTACTGGGTTTAAACCTTGGAATTCTTAGATTTGGTTTTATTGAGTGAGGCATCTTCATTGCTTTGGGCATTTTTTACTAGACCCCACCTATTCTGGGAGTTTGTTACTCTCCTCATTGAGGTCCTAACAAGCTTTTTTGGTTATGAATCAACAGGTAGAGATTTGACTCCCTAGTGTTCTCATGGGCAAACTGTTTGTCTCCTTTGCTAACCAGGAAGCTTTTCCAAAGCTTTGCTCAGGTCTTCTCTGCTCTGGTGAGACATCTTCAATATTTCAGCTTCAGCCAGGGAAATGCAGTCTTCCGGGGAAACTGCTCTCAGAGCCAGAAGAGAGATGGCTGATGTGAACAGGAGTCCCTGCCCCTAGTTACTGATTGGTCCATTCTCATGCAAATGAGAATACCAAATCCTTACGGTCTGATAGGCCCAAAAGGCACTGTCCTAATTGATCAGAGTAGAGTCGCTCTGATCAAAGGATTTGCTTCTACATTATACCTCTACTCTCATCCATTCCCACTTCAATACCCATATGGTTAGCAAATGGAAAGTTTTCAACAGATGTTAACTTATACCCTGAGGACTAAGAAGGGCTCCTCATGGCTAACAAGGCTCAAATATCGAAAACAACAACAAAAACAAAGCCTGCAAAGCCTAGGAGCCTCTCATGCAAACTGCACTTCAGGGAGAAGGCTGCATTGACTGACCTGTGCACCTGTGCACTCAACTGCCTGCCTGCACTGTGTTGCTGCCATCTGAGCCAGCCCTTACAAAGGAGTTCCTGGAGTCCTATTCCAAACTATAAGACTGAGATTCTTCATCCAATCAGAGCTGCCCACCTCTGGCCAATCAGAGGGACTCTACTCTGACCAATCAGGACAGTGCTTTTTGGACCTATCAAACTGTGAGGATTTGGCATCTTTATTTGCATGAAGATGGACCATCAGGAACCAGGGTCAGGGTCTCCTGTTCATATCAGCCATCTCCCTTCTGGCTCTGAGCAGCAGGGTTTCTGCTGAAGATTGCATTTCCCCAGCTGAAGCTGAAACACTGAAGCTGTCTCACAAGAGCGGAGCAGACCTGAACGGAGTAGACCAGAGTGGAGTGGAGCAGAGCAGAGCTGTATAGGTGAAGACGGTCTTGGCCCCAGGTTCTCCTCACAGCCCTACTGTTTTCACAGCTGTGCTGTGGCACTGTTGAGCTGTTCCACAGCATTGTGTTTTCACAGCCATGCTATATTATTAGTGTTTGCACTGAATAAAATTTCCTTCTTCACCACACACCAAATTGGGGATTCTTGTTGCTGTTGAATTGCACCAATGATAATCAATTGACACATGGTAAGTACTGTGGATCATAAATACCCACTGATGTAAGCAACACCTCACCCTCTGCCAACCAGATCCACTTATATAAGAACAACTTGGGGCCCTTGCCCCGTAGCTCAGTTGGTTAGAGAGGTAGCTCAGTTGGTTAGAGTGTCCTCCCAATATGCCAAGGTTATGGGTTTGATCCCTGGTCAGGGCACATGCAGGAGTCAACCAATGAATGCATAAATAAGTGGAACCAAAAAAAAAATATCTCTCTCAAAAATCAATAAAAAAGAGAAGAGCTTGAAAGTGCTTTAAACAAATATTTTTATTTATTGTGTGGATACATATATATTCTAATCTACTCCCACTTTCCATACTCCCACCCACTATTCCCTACCCTGTGGTCCCTCCCTAACCCAACCCAGAATCAAACATTAAATGAGGGTACAGAGGAATAGGGACATTAGTAGAGCATATTTAAAGCACAGTAACAAGAAAATAAGCAACACAGGCATCCCCGTTGGGATCCAAAAATAATGTCCATTCTTCTATTGTAACAAGGTGAGACTTCTCTCATTCCCCTTTATTAGGACATCCCATTGCAATTTGTCAGTATCTCTGAAGGGAGCTTTATTTCCTGTGCCATTTAAACACTGTGGCTGCAGCTTGCATACAGAAAATGTGGCAAACTCACTGTCTTCTTCCCTGAGAGTCTTCAGTCCCACAGTCCACACTACAACTACATATACACCATGTAGCTAGTGTGGGATATAATTGTGCACATACTCCTAGGATGTTTTCATCATTCCACAGAGGTTGTGAACAAGGACAGAGCAGTGAAAAAGACTGAAAAGCTGAAAGTCATTAAGGTATCAAGTTCATTTTCATCTCATGGAGAATCCAGGAAACACTGCTTAGGCAGGTGCTGGAGTAGATAATAAACTTTACTAACTACCTTATAAAGTGCAAAAGGTCATTTTCTTTCTTTATGGGTTATTTTATAGTTTATTTTATTTGCATTTAAATTTTTACTTTATTGAGGGATTTTTTAATACTAAACTTTCCTCCTTGAGTTCCAAGTTGCAAGTACAAAGGCCTTCACAAACATAACCTCTTGGTTAAAGCAACAAAAAGGGTATTCACAGTTTCCCAACTCTTAATGAAGGCTTTACACTGCCTTGAGATCAATGTTTTTGAGTGGGGAAACCCCCTACAGCAAAGGCCTATGGGCCAACTTGATCTGTATATCTCTCCTGGATGTCTTCTTAGATCATTCCATAAAAATACTCAAACAATGACAACTTTATTTCTAGTAGGATCTAATCCCCAAAGAATAGCTAGATTTACTCTTTAGTTTTAAATTCAGCTATAACATTTCAACTAGTCTAGTTAACATATACCTATTTACATAAATCTGAATGTGGGCACTTCCTTCAGAATCTGCATCTAATATGTCAAGAAATGCACTTGAAGCTAAAATCTACACTTTTTCCTCAGTACCCACCTTGGGCATCCACATAATGCTGTTTCCTTCAGCATCAAGCTTAGAATATAAAAAGGCTCCTTTCCAAGACTCAGAACAATAATAGTTGATCCAGTGCTTTGCTGTTTTCAGAGCATATACCCATTCACCAGCATATTTGAAAATGAAATCTGTCATCTTATCTGGACCCCCTGCCAATTTTTAGTTTTTCAATATGAGGGAAAACATTGACTAGAAATACATTGGAAAACACCAAAAGGTCTTACTTTGAGAATCACAAAGTGATCATCACATATAAGATAGTTCTATTATTATTACAATGTAGGAAGATAGTTCTAGATGTAGTTCAATGTAAGACGAAGTTTGAACTAGACACAGAAAACTCTGAACAAGAGTTATCAAAATAAACAACTTCACCCCCACTCTCAAACTTTCCAGACTGGGTCCATCTCCTTTCCTTCCTCACATGGCCTGGAGGACAACAGTGTCCATCAATGAGGCTTTGTCTCATAGTCTAGAGATGTTGACAGCCTTCAGCAATGACAAAGTAGGAAGCGGATGGCCCAAATTTGTAATTATGATTCTTGGTAGTCACTTGCTGATATTAAGGCATAACTTTCCTATAGCAAAGCTAACACTCAAACTTTAAAAATTCTTCACAAGGTAGACAAAGGAATTTTAGCCTTCTGTTCTTCCTACATTATATATGCTAACAATGGTCTGAGCCCACAGATCTCAATATTTTTATGAATTCTTAATTGTAATATAAAATTATAACAGGCATTTAACCTTTTCTTTTCTGGCATAGATCAGCAAGATTATTTTATGGTAAGGGTTTCTTGAAGCTCTGTGTCTATCTTTTTGTGTCTGTGTATTTGTGTATGTTCTGTGTACATTTTATAATTTATCTGTGCATAAATTGTTTATGCTCATGTGTATTCAAGTTCCTACTCCTATTTTAAGGGTTTGTTTTTGCATGTGTTTAAGCATAAAATCAAGTAGGTTTTCTTTAGAATAAATATCCAATTGATATTATAATATGTATTTCCTAGTAGGACGCTTACCATATTATAAGGCCAGAAATGTAAGTGCTCCACAGATTTTAATAACTTAGTGTCAGCTTCTACAACAATGTACAAATAGTCATCTAATTATGCAGAGAAATTATGAAGGTATTGAAAAGATCACAGAGTTCATTTATTCAAACAGATAATTGAATGAAAGAATGACTAAAAATTAAAATTAAGATTTGAAATATACATTATGAAAACATTTGGTCATGTTTGTTTTAAAATACAATAAACCTATGTGTATATTTTTCTGTATGTGTGCATGTATGTATGCTTATTTATGTGGTAGTTTATGTGTGTTCACAAATGTGCATGTGTGTAAGTATGTATAGGTGTATGTGTGTTTGTGTGTGTGTGAATGCATGCATATGGGTGAGTGAGTTAGTATGTGTGACAACATACAAAGATAACTACAGGAGAAGAGGGAATTCTCAATGAAAGAGGCCTTCAGGTCAGAACACCCAAGAGTGACTCTATGCTACACACATATACAAGTGAGTAACATATAAAATTGATCACCAGCAATCCATATATATGTGTCAGGGAATTAATTCCTCTATTACAACCTGTCCCAGTGAGGTGGGACATTGTACCAGCTGCATGTAGATCTTAATTGCATCAAAGCATTTCTTTAAATGTCCTGGATTGGACCAAGTTACAGCTTCATGGCATTGGACAAAAGCCAGTATGTGCATTTGAATGTGTAAAAGGGGAGAATTTGCCAACATCTCCCATCCATCATTGCCTTAATTCTCTTTGTTCAACTATACATTTCAAAAATAGTGTTCTTCTGACAAGAAGGTGACACTGCTAACACACTATCAGTAGGTGATACACTTAAAACTGTTTCTTCAGAAGTGAAAATGAATTTTGCAGGGCTATTCAAAGAACAGTTTTGTTGGATATTCCAGAAGGCTGATAACCCATGTTCATAAAAAGGCTGGCTAGGGTGAGTGGCGCAGTCTGTAAACAGACACAGATGGGGTTTTGAAACCACAATCCCATAGTTCTTTAGCACCATGCTCAAACCCACAAAGCTAAATGGCTGCACATGGGTTAGAGCCTAAGACCTAGCACTCACTAGCACCATATTCCAATCAAATAAGCCCCTTGGCCAGAAATTACTTGCAATGGTAGCACCCCCAGACTTGGCTAGGTGTTGAGCTCAGATTAGTTGCTGCTGAAAAGAATCTAAGCAAATCCCGCAAAAAACTCAAACTACCAAGAGGCTGAATTCTTCAAGCATCCTGTCCATCACCAAAGCTGATGGGTAAGCAAAGTTGAGGCAGCAGCAAACACTGAAGTTGGACCACCTGTCAAGCATGGAACATTCCAGATATCCAGCCTAACTGGGGGGGGGGGAGGGGGGCTCTGATTCTTTGGAGTATAAAAGTGGGAATAAGGAGGGGTTTTCCTGGGAATGAGAACTCTAGGTGAACATACAATAGTACAATAATCATTTAAATTACAATGACAGCTCTTTTATCTGAATTTCTCTTAAGCTTAAATAGGTAAAGGAACATATAATTCCTCCAAGAAGCACTGGCTACCTCAGGGCAATTTCACTCTGCCCTCTCATGAGCAAGCAGAGCCTTAGACAGTCAGCCTGATTGTCCTGGGATGTATCCATTCTGCCAAAAGGAGAATGAGAAAGACTACTCTGTCCTTAGAAGAATGAGGATTTATGTAAGGAGAAAGAAGAAGATACCAGCAGAGCTCCCACTCACAAAAACTACTAATTTTAAAAACAGCTGAAGCTGAAAGGTGGATGCGCAATTTACAATGATGCCACCAACAGATGTGGTTATCTACTTAGTCCATTACGTCTCTAAATATTTAGTCCTGTACTTGTGTGAATATAGTTCTTTTTAAAAATTTTTAGTGGGTTCTTTTTTTTTTTGGTTTTGTTTTGGTGGTGAGAGTAGGAAGGGAGAGGAAATAAAAGGTTCATCCATGAAAGTGAAAATAGAAAAAAGTAGAGATTAAACTACACCTCTTTCCCCTCTAATTGTTCTTGGTCTAAAAAGGGGATGCAATATTTTAGCAAGTATGGAAAATTTCCATAGATACCTGGAGTTCTGACTTCAAAACATCCAATTTTTGCTTTCACCAGGTAAGGTGACTACTCAGAAGCTAAACTCCAGTTAATCTGCTTCATGCCCCTGGCTTGCTCTTTTCCAGAGGAAACTCAAGGATTCAAAAGACTTTGAATAATATGTCCTTGGTAAAAAGACAATGATTAAGATGAGAAGAAAGGGAAAATGATTGAGGAGAACAAGATGGAAGCAGAAGCACACATACACTCTAAGGAGATGATGATAACCTGTTCTCAGAACTGCTAAAGACAATAAATTTGGGCAGTCACTATGAGGTTCATAACAAATGGAGCAGTAAAACTCTGAAGTCAGTCAGCTGGGCCTGGAACTTCTAAGAATCTCCAGGGTTATCTTGTGGTGATAAAAGTTTGTCATTACTGTTGTTGTTGTTAGTTATTAGTTATTTTATATTTTTAAAAAGTTATTTTGCTTCTTTAAGGGGGTGAATATAGGAAAGGGAGGGAGGGGGGATGAGCAAAGCTAAAATGTTGTGGAATAGAAAGGGTTTTTAAAAAATCACAGACATGAGTGGCTAGAGAATAAACCTTTCTGAACTGGGCACAATTCCTGCAAAGTAAACTAGGTCATATTCTTGGGGATCACTGAGTGGTACTCACTTTCAAACAGACACAGAGAGTATGGCCTATGTCTGGACCATTTCCTCCATAATCCTGTGGTGAGTCATCTTATCCCCCAGGAGGGCAGAATGGCAGCCACCTTCTGATAGTTTGAATTAAATGAGAAAGAAATATAGAAGAGAAAAAATGTAATCAGTGGCCACCACTCACTCTGACCACCACACATTCCACACAAGGCTTAATAAGCAGGTCAGAAATTGCGAAGTTTAAATCCATAAGCTGTATTTTCCCAAATCCCCAGGCTTCCATTAAGGGTTAGAGGAGTCTGAATTTGGAAGGAAAGGGAAAGGAAGGGAAGGGGAGGGGAGGGGAGGGGAGGGGAGGGAAGGGAAGGGAAGGGAAGGGAAGGGAAGGGAAGGGAAGGGAAGGGAAGGGAAGGGAAGGGAAGGGAAGGGAAGGGAAGGGAAGGGAAGGGAAGGGAAGGGAAGGGAAGGGAAGGGAAGGGAAGGGAAGGGAAGGGAAGGGAAGGGAAGGGAAGGGAAGGGAAGGGAAGGGAGAAATATGGGAGGGAATTGATGAAAAATAGCTAAAATACAATGAGAAAGCAGTAGTTTAAACTATACATCAGAGTTAAAAGAAGTGAAGGATGAATGGATAGATAATGAAGGAGGAACGAAGAAAGAAGGAAGAATTAGAGAAGGAGTGCTGTTGAAAGGAGACTCAGGAGGAATGAGGAAGCTGAAGAGGCATGGCAATAAGAGGAGTAAGGAGAGGAAAAAATGAAAGAGAATTAAAGGAAAGGGAAAGAAGCAAAGAAGAGGGGAGAAGATAATATATGCAGAAGTAAGGAGAAGAAGGGGAAGGAGGGAGGGAGGGAAACAAAGGAGACATGGAAAGAGGGCAAGAGGAAGGAAGATGAGGAGGAAGAAGAGATAGGTGGAACAGAGAAAGTAGAGGAGAAGGTTCGGTGGAGAGAAGATAGAGGGGAGGAAGGGAGAAAAGGAGATGAAAGGGGGAAGACAGGAGTGTGAGGAAAGGAATCAAGAAGAGGAGGAGAAAAAAACCCACTCTCATCTTGGCACCTTCCTGACACACACAGTTATACCCGTCAAAGAGTCTTAATAACAGTGTCTCCACATGAAAAGCAGTGGCAGATAGTTACTTCCTCCTCATCTCTCTTGAGTTGAAATCCTCAAAGGCTAGAGGGATAGAAATAAATCAACAGTGAACACATTACACTTCCTCTTTTTCCAGAAAAAGGCAAGACTAGACAGTACAAATTTACATTAGACAAGGTATGTTAAATGTAGAATCAAGAAACAGAGAATTTTTTTTGATTTTGTGGTGCTAACTTGAATTGTCACTGCATTTAAAGGAAAATTATCATCAAATTATTGTATGTTATCTGGAGAAACAACTCAGGTGATACTGAGCAAGCCATTTAACTGCCTTGTCTTTTCCTGTAAGATTACTCATTCTCATTCTTCCATAGGCGATAAGACTACTTACATTTATAGGGAGCTCTAAGTTCCCAGAGAACCCAATTAAATTTCAGGAACTATACATTTCTCTTCTGTCACATTTCTGGGAATATTTTGGACACAATATGGACATTGACTTCTTGTCCATCTAAGTAAAATATAAATAATCTCTGATGGCTCTTGCAGCTCCTGAGACAATGTCTAAGATGTCAGAAGACAAGTGCCATGGCCAGGTGGGCACACAAAGAGTGGAGAAGGGAAGAGTCTCCTGAATCAGAGATGAAATTCAGGAGACCCAAGTCAGAATATAACTTTCCTTTGAGTTATGTAAAAACATCTCTGATGAACCTGGAGATCTAATATCTTCAATTTACTTACTGTTGAGAGAAAGAAAATGTTGGAAAGGAAATAGGAGAAAAGACAGACAGAAGAAAATGAAAGAGGGAGTGAGACACATATGGTGACTCACATGGACCCCATCCCTCAAATTCCAACCCCTTCCTCCATTCCCCCCACCATGTAAAACGAATTAAACTTAATTATTTTGGTCCCACCCTATCTGAGTTTTTGAGGATGGATAATCTATCGCGGTCTGGGCAGCTTAAACTCTAGGCACTTGTGGATAGAGAAAAGAGGTTTCCATCTCTGGGGATGGAGGGGGACTGGGTAGCTCATCAAAATCTTTGAATCGTGGGAATTTGGGCACTCCAGGATTGGGATCCACCCTAGCAGTGTGGTGAGTGGGTGAGACAGAGCTCAGTTGGCGGTGCTCCCTTCTCAGTCGGCTGATTCCATCTAGTAGCATCTTCTGGATTTCCATGATAACCTTCTGAACTTCAACATGGAAGCTATCACTAAGCCAGCAATAGATGTAAGGGTTGTAGCATGAACTGCTAATTGCAAGCCAGTGGAGGAAGAAGTAGAGACTGTTGTGGCTTGAGATGGATTCACTGGATAGCAGCACCAGATAGAGGTTGAGGGGAAGCCAGCAAATAGTGTAGACAAGCACCACCATGATCAGCATCTTCAGGCTCTGTTTCTTCTTCCCACGCTGGCAAATGTAGGTGTGAATATTGATGTCATCAACAGCATTATGGATCCACAACTTCTTGGCTACATGACCATAGACCACTATCAGCACCATCAATGGCAAGATGAAGAAGAGCAAAAAGGTGCTCAGGTCAAGGTATTTCCAAGTGGATTTTGAAGTATAGGAGAAACTGGGGAGGCAGGCAGTTTCTTCAGTTATGTTTCTAGGTCATAAGAAAGACAGAGAAAGAGAAACATTAACTTAATTTTCCTTTTCCCTTAGCCCCACAGTCAGGTGTTATATGGCAGCCAGGTCTTAAGGAAGAGACATATTTACTATTTGTGTCTGTGCTAGGACTGAAGACTAGAGTTATAAAGCAGGGAGTTTTAGTGTTCACTGATTCCAGACATCAAACAACGGACCCCAAACAGAAAGAAATATGCCTAGCAACCCATTGTCATGAGAGTTCTTGGATCCTCTTAATAAATTCCAGTGTAGAGAAATTTATTTTTGTACCCATGTTTTGAAATGTGCTGTTCCAGCCCCTATTCCATTCCCCTTATTCCACGAGGCTTCCAAGGTAATGGGTTGCTGGAATCCAGATACTGGCCATCCTGTGTTCCTCTTACCCAGTCTCCACTTGGTAAAGCTTTTGGTAAATGGCATGTGGCAAAGCAGCACAGGTGCTCACAATCCAGATGAGAATGATGCAAACATTGCCTTGCATTGGAGTAATTCGGGACTTCAGGGGATATAGCATCACCTGGAAGAAAAGACCCCAGCCCAATTCAACAATTCATATTAGGGTTATTTACTAGTCATTCCTCAACTGACATTCTTTTGCAAAAGTGCAAAGACTTGCTAGGTGGGTGAGTAATGTGCTGCAGGTACTAGTTCTGTTGACTGACAAGTTATATTTTGTTTTATGAAAGAACAAAGTTGGTTAGTGTAGAGAGAAACATTTCAATGAGAAGATAGTGATCCAAGTGGACTGATTTTGAAGTTTCTGTCTCCCAGTTGGGAGTTCAGTGGAGAAGAGAGATGGATGTCCAAAAGTGTAACTTATTTTTTCTTTATCATATATTGAAGGGTGAGCACTCCAAGTCCCTCCATCCTTTCTCCCACTTGATTCCCTTTATGTCCCTTTCCTTTATCCTTCCATCCCTTCCCATCTTGATCCTTCCATGGTCAATCTTTGCTACCTCCCTTCCTCTCTCTTCCTCCCCACCTTCACTTCGTCCATGCCCTCTCCCAGCTTCCTTCATCTATTACCTAGATTTCTCTATGGCCTGCTGCATCTGGTTCCAGCCACAACTCCTTCAATCTCCCTCCTATGTTCCTCCTACTGCACTTGTTTCCTAGCTCCCTCCCATCTGATTAACCCAGCTTCTCACCCTTGACCTTACCTCCTTCCTTTTAACTCACTTCCATCCCTCCTCTCAACTCCTTCTTCCTCAATCTCTCAATTTCTTTCCATTTCATATGTTCAGCTCTCACTCACAGACTTCAAGCCCACCATTCAGGCTCAACCCACCACCAGCCCTGAAGCCACACCCTCCTCTGACTCATCCTTTCCCTCTTTCTTCCCTTAGCCGGTCCTGCAATGCAGCAAATAAAAAATATTTTCCAAAGGAGAAGGAGGACACTTTCTTATCATTTTCTTATTGCTGCATCTCTGTTTCCATAGCACCATATCAAGGATGATGGTATTTTTATTACATAAGATTTGATATGGCAAAAGTCTGTAATTCACATTTTGCAATCCATATATATATATATTCACATAGATTGTCTCAAGGAACTCAAAGAACATTTAAAATTATGTGTTCTTAGCTGCTTCCATCTATCTAGAAGAAAAACCTACTCCTTTATAAGACCTGAAGAGCCCTGGGAAACACATACCCGATGACGGTCCAGGGAAATAGCAGCCATGGTCATCACAGTTACATAGGCACAAGAGTACTGAGCAAAACGACTGAGGTGGCATGTCATCTTCCCAAACACCAAGGAATTACACAGATAGCGCACCTGTGGGAGAAAGGACATGGTGAGGCACCAGGACTCAGTCCTGGGTATTCTCCTCTTACAAGCTCAAAACATAAGTAGAGAGGCCTCCTTGCTTCACCAAACTGCTGGCATTATTGTCGTGGGAAGCAAATATTTCCACATTGCAGCTCTCATACCCTCATGCCCTTCCCATCTGTTTCCACAGAAACGGCCCAGCTTGAAGACACAGACCTCATATCACAAAAATTGTTAGCCACCTTCCATTCCAAGCATTGCGTTTGAAAGATGGGAATACTGAGGCTAAGTCTTTGTGACAAAGCTCACCCGAAAAATGACACCCTCCCCCCCCTGCTTCCTTAAGGCACACAAGTCCCTTAGCCTCTGCCAAGGCAGGAGATTAATTCAGCAACGCAATCACAATCATGTAGCTCCCCTCCCCCCAAGTGCCAAACCGTTTACATCTCTCAGCCATTCCTGTCTCTACGCACTTTCCAAATCAACTGTACCCGCTTCAGCGCTCCTTCCCACTACCCAGCTCTCTGTTGCAAGTGCAAAGTTGCGTTTCTGCTCTCACGGCCTGAGCCCCGGATCGCCCTCTTCAGCACCCAGCTTACCATAGTGAAGGGAGAGCTGAGAAAAGCAAGCATCATGTTGGTCACGGAGATGTTGACGACAAAGAGGCCGGTGGCAGTGTGCATCTTCTTGTACTTCATAATCACATGGTTTAGGACCCAATTGCCTAGTATGGCAGCAAATACCACTATGGTGTACCCTATTACTAGCCAAAACTGTACCCGCTCATCCTGGGACACCATCTCTGAAGCCATGGGACCTGATGTGTCAGCCAGGTTGCCCATGTTTGAGATATGGTCAGGTAGCTTATGGATCACGGAGAGCACGCTATCCGGGCCTGAGCTACCAACCGCTGACGCGGCATTAGAAATAGCCTGCAGCACCTGGGAGGCGGTGGAGGTGATCAGATCATCAAACCCGCTTGGCACACTCAGAGCTTCGGGGGTCAGTTCGTCCCCATAGCTCATGGTGCTGGGGTTTGGGAAAGCCCCTTGGGGCGATTCGGTGGTCGGGGGGTCCAGCCTGACGCCTTTGGAAAACCTCAAAATCCTTAAGCTGTTGAGCCAAGGAGAGCCAGGGGAAGAGAGACGGAGGGATGGGGGGGTCTCCACAGAGCTCTGGGGGAGCGCTGCTCAGCTTCCTGCAGCTCTGAGTGGGTAATGCACTCTCCTAGGTGTGGGAGGGGTTGGGTAGGAGGATGGAACGGAGGGGACAGGCAAGAAGGAAAGCAAAAAAACAACCGCTGGACCGGACTCGGAGTGGGCAAGTGCGCAGAGCTGAGCTGAGCTGGGCAGTGGAGCGTGAGGCTGGCGAATGCGGCTGGCTCCAAACGTTCCGCAGCTTGGGGTGCGCAGGCAGTGCGGGTTTCGAATTCTGGACAGCAGCGCCAGGCGTCCCCCCAGCGGCGTTCCTCCTTTGCGCAGTTGGGGGTCCTTCCGACTAAATTTCTGTCTCCTTGAATCAGTCTATCTAAGGCCTGAAGGCACTGTGCTCTGAGCCAGTGAGGGCAGCGGCTTCTGCAACAGCCCTTTATAGAAAGTCTAGGGGCTAGCGAGAGAGCCAATGGGGAGCCGCGGTTGAACCCCCTCCCTGTCCATCCCCGCCCAGGAGCTAAAGGGGTTGGCAAAGTCTTTGCTCCTGCATTCTCAGGCCCCCTCCTTTCGCTGCTCTTCCCTGGCTCTCCCTCCTCCCTCTTGCTGCAGCTGGCAGCCCAGACTTAGAGGATCTTCTCTAGGCAATCCCCATGATGGGCCTTCTTCACCTCCCTTTTCCTTTACTCTCCTTTTTATCTTCTGCACCAGTGCCCAAAATACCAGCTAAGAGTGTGGCACAGGGAACTGAGAGGGGGCTGTGGCTATCTGGCTGACTACTGGACAGGCAGCTTCATTATCTCACTGACAAGCTGTATGCCTCATTCCGTACTAGCGACCTGGTTGACCCTCAAGAGACAGTGGTTGCCAGGAAGGGTCTGCACAAATTTTGGAGTTGTGCAAGGAGAATGGGGCAGAGGACAGTTGGAGAATTGGGAGGGGACACTGTACAGTCTCTGAGAGCCCAACTGAAGGTGTCTGGAACGGGGTGAACCCAGCATGATGCTGATGCCCCGCTTTCTCCAACGTGCAGCCACCAGCTTCAAAAACGCATGTAATGACCCCGGGTTTTGTGTCCAGCCTCCTAGGGAGATACTGCACTTTTGTCCAACACCCAAGGAGTACCAGTTTGGGAACTGTATGTGACAGGTTAGTGGGGAGACTGACCACGGTGCCCAAGGAGGGTTTAGGGTTTGGGAAGCTTTTGCAAATAGGTTGATTACCCCAGAGTCTGATGCTGCAGGAAGTGAGAGTTGGAGTTCTGTCTTCGGAGTTGCAGTGGAAAAGAAGTTGGGGCTGGAGATTCCAAGACTGCCCTTTCTCTTGAGAGTTTCAGGTTTCTCCCTGGAGAAGGGATCAAGAGACATTTGAATCACAACTAGAGCAACTGAACTGCTTCCCTAGAGGTGCTTGAGGGAACACAGCAGTGCCCTGAGCCTTTCAGAGTTTGAATATTTTTACCTTACAATTTCCTATCCTTGTTCCACTCATTTACAAGTAGAAAAATGGAGACTTGAGATGGAAAGAGCTTAAAGAAGGTCATAAAGGTAATTATTTAAGGAATTAGGACTAGAAATGAGATGTGTGAAGCCTAGCAGCCCAGGGTGTTTTGCTTGCAGTAAGTTGTCACAGAGAAATCCTGGTGTTTGTTTCAACCATAGCATCAACACTTCCCATCTGCCCCCCACTGCCCATTTTGAAGGGGTTATGAAGAGAGCCAGCAACTGAACCCCTCTTCTCTTACAGGAGTCAGTAAAGGAACCACATGATATCAATAACTACCTATCAAGGCATAAGCAGAAATTCATTATCACTATCATCATCATAATTATTAATATCACCCAGGCATCAAAAATTATCAATCAGCCACAGCAGACTTCTGCTCTGTGTGTGTGTGTGTGTGTGTGAGTCTATCTGTCTTTCTGCCCTGGCCATATCCTGCTGTTTGTGGGTTAAAGAACAGTTAAGGAAGAGATTGGAAGGTTTTGCAACATTTCTTGGGTATACCCACTTGTGGGAAGAGGTTGACTGGCAGGTTAACACTGAATGACTAATCAGAAAATCTAACTAAAGCTTGTGAATGGGAGCTAAGCCTTCTGAATATAAACCTGGGATTTGAAAAGTTATATGGTTACCAGGCAACTTCTTAAAAACAAATAAAGAAAGAAAAAGACCAAAGAAAAGAGGAAATGAAAAAAATAGGCTGTATCTTATTTGGGTAGCCCACAGAAAAGAGAAACACAAATAAAAACATTAAAAAGAGTTTATGAATGTTGACTCTAACATATAGATCTACATCAGTGCTCGGAATAAATGATCTCTAGTTGATCCTTCTGCAGCAGTTGCTGAAAGAAGACCACCAAGAGACATCTGCTGAGCACTCAGGAGGCATTTTCTCTGTACCTGCGCTGGGCTGGATTCCCAAGAGCTTCAAAGGGCTCCAGATTTGGTAAGGAATAAAGGGCACATTGACATGTAGTCAAATATAAGACTTTCCTAAAATCTAACTGGAGAAGTGCAGAGGTTCTGTGGCAGGGGCCAGAGTGGGAAGATCAAATAGGCAGAGGCAGGACCCAAGAGCTGAGATATAGAGACATGGTCTTAGCCTCCACCAGCCTCTTAGGTATGGTACTTACCATCTTTGGCCTCTTTGAGGCAGAGTTACTGCATCTCTCAAAAGGTGTTGGCAGCACCCAACTCCCAAAGAAGTGAGGGTTCCATACAACAACATTGCTAGATTGTATTCAACAAAGAGAAAAACAGTGCAGATTATATCATACATCTTCAAACTTTTGACACCACTGCTGCCTTTCTTCAACCCAAGCACTGATGCACATGTGAACTTCTAAATCTCATGAGCTAACTGAAACCTTGCATGGCATCTTTAGTTAGTTGGGGGACAGAGAGGGAGGACTGGGATTAGTGGTCTCATCTATGTATCCATTTCATCATTGGGACAGGAGGTTGCCTGGCCATCTTTGGGCCAGGCACTTTGGGAGATTGGAAGAAGAGAACTCAGCACAGTCTCTCTTCTTGAACAGCTTACAATTACACTAAGGAAAAAAATCCACACTCTGAAAATAGTTCATTCCAGGCAGGCCCAAAATATGCAGACAGTTAATGTTAGAAGAGCAAGCAGTGTAGGCGTGGAGTGGGGGTTGTAAAGGTTTTGCAGAAGAATTAGCATTTGAACTGGGGTTTGAACAATCAGCTGGACAGAAATGAGCAGAGAAGAGGGAGAGAGGGTCATGAAACTTGAGCCCTCAAAAAGCAGGAGCAAAGCCACAAAGAGGGGACATTTTTCCTGTCTCATTCCAGAGACAAGGGGAGAAGAAATTTTGAGTGGAGAGTTTGGTAGCTGCAGTTCTAATGCATTTCTCTGGCATTGCAAGCTTTTTAGGTATTTTCTGTGAAGATGGAGAGTTGAGGAAACTAGTTTTACTGTGACCAATGGGAGAAGGCAAGCTCCTTGGCATAGTGAGTCAGAACAGACATATTAATTCATGTAATCTTTTCAAGTTATTTGTCCATCTATCTCCTGGCTTTGCTTAGGCAAAACAACTCTTAGTTTTTACAACTGTGCCCCTCTGGAAGTAGTTAGTTTTAGCCACTACAGACCATTCACTTAATGTACAACTACATTTCACATCTAGTTTCCTCTTTTCTCTAAAATCACCACCACTTTCCCCCTCTAACTTCTAAGTTATAAAAACACAAAAACATGTATCCAATCACATAAAAACAAAACACACAATAAGTCATAAGGTATCTATGTCTTTCACCAGACTTCCAATGACAGCTCCAAAATCACCTTGGTTTCCTGGCTCTCAGTGCAGTTCTCAGTTCTCCCCAGTGAATCCCTAAAGGTTCAGTTCCTTCTCAAATCCTGAAAAGATACAAAAATGGCACAGCTGCTTCAGTCAGTCTCAACATTCAATGGAGACTGAGTAAAGTTTTCCTTCCAAATCCAGAGTCCATGGATCCAGGAAGGACTGCAGTGGTCCTCCTTAGTCACAAGATCTGCTTAACCTCACTCAGACAGGAAATCCTGTGATACAAAGGTAAACTCTGGTGCAAGCAGAATCTCTAATACTTATCTTCTCCCTTACCATGTTTTTCCTGTCTTAATCTAACCTTGATTTCAACTCCTTATCTTCTATCTGCTACTCTGTTTTTGTCTCAATTTTCATTCAGGCCTGGTGCCTGCTTGGAGCCCTTACTTAATGCCTAAGTTCTTGCTGCCTATTGATAGGGCTGCTTGTGATGGTCAGCCCCTTCTTACTTCCACCAAGAATTCTCAACACTGGATTGCCCACCAGATTGGCCCCTCTGGTGCTGACAGATTGTGATGGACTTATCACACACACAAAAAAAAGCATCTATGCCCTTTGGGTATTGTGCCAGGCTCACCAGGCTGTGCTACCATAGCTACCATCTTTTATTGGGGATATGGTACTCTCAGCTGCTTGACCCACTTCTAGGCAAGAATTCCAAGCCAATACTAATTTCATCCCAATATCCCATCCTCTCTGCTGTAGCAACAAGCAATCCTTGATGCTTCACATCTAATTTCACAAGTTTCAAAGTTCAAAGGCTGTCTTTGCAACACAATTACCTAATTGAATACAATAGCCAAATATTCTTCTGTCCAAGAAGTTACAGATGACTATGCCAAGTTGAAGTCCATGTTGTAGTCACAGACAGCTTTAGAAGGTTATCCCTGCTGGAATCCATGAACTAACATACCAGGACTGGCTGGAAAACCTCTCTAGACAGGAGCTTCCAGCTCTAGGGGAAGAACAGAAGCCCCGCTACCAAGAAGAGCCAAACAATAGAAGGAAAAGCATATGGTGACACATCATTTCAAATAAAGACAGAGATTACCCTGTTGTTGCCAACTGCTGGGGTCTGAGGGTAGCAGGGCCTAATGGGACAATCAAAGATGAATTCCTGAATTTAGGAGTTCTTTGGCTTTCAATTATGCCATCTCCTGACCCAGTGAAGGTGTTTCATTTCCAAGAGGTTTCCCAGCCTCAGCTATCAGCCCTCCATGGAGAGGAGCTGGCATACCAAGGCTGCCTATTCTACTGCAAACTTGAGATGGTTCAGCTCTGCACTGAGTCTAAACCGGCTTTCCAGTGACTTCATGCCTGTGGCTTTACTTCAACTCTCTAAGCCACACACAATTTGTGTAATCACTCTTCCTTATTCCAACTTTTTAGATATTTAAAGACAGTATTCATGTTTCCCCAAAGTCTCTTTTTGTTGAGGTTGTGAGGTAGATGGAGCCTTGTAACTTAGAAGAAAAAATAAAAAACAGTCCTTGAGAACTAAGAGAGAAAACAGTAAGGCAGGTAGAAAGCAAGGTAAGCTAAGCAGTACCACAGTGCCTGTTTGGAAAAGAAATTTCATTTGGAGGCTTTCTAGACTGCCTTTTCGTTCGGGTAATTTCACTAAAATTCCAGTAAGAAAAGCTGGAGGAAGAAAGAGAAAAGACATCATCTCATTTCTATTTTTTCCTTTAAAATGACAGTTGACATACAATATTATATTAGTTTCAGGTGTACCACCCCATGATTAAACATTTATGTCATTTATGAAGTGATCACCTCAATGAATCTAGTACCCATCTGACACCATATACAGTCAAACCTTGGTTCTTGAATGTCTCCCATCTCAAACAATTTTGTCCTCCACCAAGTTGTTCATGGAAAAAATGTTTCTGTTGTCAAACAAAACTTCGGTTCTACACCTGATAACCTTTTCACGCTGATACCTGCATGATTAGTCACATGTCTCTCAAGTGTTAAACAAAAGAGAGAATTTGTGAGTATAAGTCTGTTTATGCTAAAGCTCATGTTTTTAAACATCTCAGGAAATTGTGCTGTGAATATTTTTGATTTTCTTTTTCTTTTTTGTTGCTGTTTATTACTATTAAAAATGTACAGTAAGTCATCATGGGTCTTAAGATGGTTAGCAATAGCAGCAAAGTGAAAAGGAAAGTTGTGAGAACAATAATAGAGCTTTAAAAAGAAATAATTGCAAAGTATGATAGAGGTGTTCGTGTGTCTGATCTGGCTACCAAATATGGCATGGTGAAATTGACTGTTAGCAAGATTTTAAAACATAAAGAGGCCATCAAGAGTGCTGGTGTTGTTAAAAGTGTGAAACTGCTCATGAAACAATGATCACAGGCAACTGAGAAAGGTTAAAACAAGGAATCATTTGGGGGTCTGGTACACATGAATTTAATTTACATTATTTATTCTGGGGAAAAAATGATTCATTTTTTAAATAAATTTTTTCTTGAACAGCCTTCTGGAATGAATTAAGTTTGAGAACTGAGGTTCCACTCTATACTTATTACAATATTATTGACTATATTCCCTATGTTGTACTTTACATCCCATGACTATTCTGTAACAACAAATTTCTACTTCTAAATCCCTTTACCTTTTCTACTCATCTCACCAACCCTCATTTCTTTTGGTCCTGAGAACTGAGCCTCTCAAACTGTGTCTTTTCATAGCTGGGATTTGGAACAGTGACTTCTGAATCCTGCTATACCTGTAAGTTGCAATGTAATCTTGGGTAAACATTTCTCCTTACTGGACTTCAGTTTTCCTATCTTTACAATAAAGGTTTGGGTTCAATTTTCTAAGGGCCCTACTTGATAAAATATCTTGTGATATTCATCACTACCATTATATACAGCAAGATGCTATTTTTTACTTTTACCTTTCAAACTACAGACGAGGTATAGAAATAACCAAAGATGTAGGAGATCACCTTTAACCTTAACACCTAAAAGTGTCCCAAGATTGGAGAGTGGCTTCTTAGAGGTATCTTGTATCTAATAATAACATTCATAATAGTAACTGAAACAATAATAATAACATCTGGAAGTACCACCCCCATTCTTTTGCTAATTTATCCCTGGAAACACAGCTCTTGCGTAAGAGTCACTTTTTGGAAGGTGCATAGAAGGGTAAAAATGTTAGAAAATGAAGGTGAGATCCAGTAACTTTGAAAATACACTATCTCCCTTCTGTCCTAAATGTGAGGGCTAAATCATTTGCCAAACTTTCCATTAAACATGTATCCACTATGCTTCAGGCACAATTCAAGTTCCTTAGACCTAGCAATGAATAAGAAAGATAAAGTCCTTATTTTCATAGAACTAACATTCCAGTGGGGGAAGACTGATAATAGATAAGAAAGTAGATAAATAAGAAAATCATGACAAGCTTCACCATGACATGTGAAGAAAATACAAAAGACTGAAGTGATAAAGAAAAAGAGACTAGAGTGTGTGTAGCTAGATTGGTGAACCAGGCCTCTCTGGGAAGGTCATATTTGGATTGAGAGCTATATGATGAGTAGGAACCAACCACATAAAAGTCAATGTTGAGGAGTGCTGTACCAGGCAGAGGCAAGAGCAAGTGTAAAGACCCTGAGATAGAAACAAGTTTGGAGGTTCAAGAAACAGAAAGAGGACTACTATAGGGACAGAATGTAATAAGCAAGGAGAAAAGTGGTTTGAGATAGTTCTTATTCTTCAAAACTAAAAAAAAAAAAGTAGTCCCTGAAAATCGTGGAAGAAAACAAAAGCAGTAAAGTCACAGACATCTCACGTAGTAGAATTTTCACAGATATATCTCCTAGAGCAAGAGAAACAAAGGAAAAAATAAACAAATGGGACTACATCAAACTAAAAAGCTTCTGCACAGAAAAAAAAATCAGCCTTAAAATACAAAGGAACCCCATGGTATGAGAGAACATATTTGCCAAGTATACATCTAATAAGGGGCTAATTTCCAAAATATATAAAGAGCTCTTACAACTCAATAAGAGGAAGACAAATAATCCAATTAAAATGGGTTAAGGACCTGAATAGACACTTCTCCAAAGAGGACAAACAGATGGCCAAGACATATGAAAAAATGCTCAACTTCGCTAATCACCAGAGAGATGCAAATTAAAACCACAATGAGGTATCACTTCACACCTGTCAGAATGGCTACCATCAACAAATCAACAAAAGACACATGCTAGTGAGGATGTGGAGAAAGGGGAACCCTGGTTCATTGCTGGTGGGAATGCAGACTGGTGCAGCCACTGTGGAAAACAGTATGGAGGTTCCTCAAAAGGTTAAAAATGGAACTGCCTTTTGACCCAGTGATCCTACTTCTAGGAATATATCCTAAGAAACTTGAAACATGTATCAAAAAGAATTTATGCACCCTTATGTACACAGCAGTACAATTTACAAGTTAAGATCTGGAAACAGCCCAAGTGCCCATCAGTAGATGAGTGGATAAAAACGCTGTGGTACCATGGAATACTATGCAGCTGTAAATAAGACTCTCTTACCTTTTGGGACAGCCTGGATGGACCTGGAGAACATGTTAAGCAAAATAAGCCAGTCAGAGAAAGGCAACTATCACATGATCTCACTTATATGTGTAATCTAAGGAATAAAATAAACTGATGAACAAAATAGGTCCAGTGACATAGAAGCATGGAAGAGACTGATGAATCTCAGAGGGAACGTAGGGGTGGGTGGGGAAGGGAGATTAATCAAAGAATTTGTATGCATATGTGCATCACCCATGGACACAGATAATAGTGTGGTGAAGGCCTGGGGTGGCGTGTGTGTGCTGGGCGGAAGGAGTCAATGGGGACAAAATGGGGACATCTGTAATTCTTTCAACAATAAACATAAATTTTTTTAAAAAGTAGGCCCTTACCAGTGTAGAGCATCTTATAATCCTCCAAGTGCTTTCTTAATCATTACTTCGGCTTTTGATAGTAACCTTCCCAGTTATGTAAAATTATCCTCATTTTACTGACAAGGCAAGTGAGGCTTGAAGATGACATGCTTTGGTTCATGCAGTTAGGATTTACCAAAGTACAGAATTGTGTTTTTTTGTTTGTTTGTTTTGCTTTGCCTTTTGGTTCTATATTTTTCCACTATAGACTGCCACATGACTCTGCTCCCGTTGCCTGTAATGTTGCACCACTTCTCCCCACATCTTGAAAATTAATAGGTGGGTGGAGTTCAAATTAATAGGTAGGTAGAAGAGATCAGCAATGCATAAAGCAGAACCATAAATTTCTGCATTGGTTAAGTAGTCTTTTTGTGCATACTGTGATATCTAACCCCTATTGGTCTTGGTGGCCCTTAAAACTACCAGTACAACACTGGCCACTGAGGTAAGTGAGAGAAATTGGCTGGAAAATTTTGATTATAGATTCTGGCAGCATCTAGTGATGCTATCTCTAGAAGGCAGTGTGCTTGGCAGAAGGCCTCTTTCATCAAAAGCATATAATTTCAAACACCTTTAAAGACATAATTCATATTCTTTGCACAAGAGATCACTAAGCAGCTATTGGTCCATCATCTTTTCTTAGCTGGTGAATGAAGATTTAAACATTATTATTTTATGTTTCTGTATTTTTAAAAAGCAATGTTTACCAAACTTATATTGAGAACACTCTTCCTTTCTGTCTCACACTGCTGATAATCTGTTTAATGAAAAGAACATTTTTCTCTGCTGTCAGGAAACCAAGGAACTGGGTTCCCTTCTGCTCATAGCTCCCTTTATAAGCTGTCACTGAGCATCTCTGAGTCTGTTTCTTCAGCTTTAAAATGAGCATAATAATTTCTCTCTGGCTTTTCTTGTAGGATGTATATGAGAATCATGTATGTTTATATATAGAGAAACACCATTGGATGATAAAATATTGTTGTGCATTTACACCATTGCTTAGCTTCTATCTAATACTTGCACCCTCTCTCTCAGATGCTTACCTTCTTTCCATAAACATTTCAAACTTGAATTCAGAAGTGATTCTTAAATAGTCATTAGGAGATGAGAGATACTGATCATGGAGATGACTCTCCCATAAAATTAACTTAATTCTTTTCTTCTGAGATCCAAATGAAAGACAGTAAAACACAGATGATAGACCATGACAAACAAATGCTGTGAATAATGCCTTCACCCCACTCCCATTTTACCTCAGGGACCAACCTTGCATGTAACCACTAGCCATTTGCAACTCAGTGTGATCCCTGGATCAGTGGGATCCATATTACCTGCGGTCTCGTTATAAATGCAGAGTCTCAGACCCCGCTAAAAGTTTGCTGAATCAGAATCTACATTTTAACAAGATCTCAAGGTGACGGGCATGCACATAAAAGTTTGAGAAGCTATGCAATATCCTTCAAGTCCAAATGTGGCACCCATGCTTTTTAAATGTTTGGTTTGGTTGGAATAAATGAGAAGTCAGCTAGCCTTGAAAATCAACTAGCCACTGTTTTTCATACTTAGCCATAAATTAGAATTGCATAACAAGATTTAAATAATACTGGTGGCTGATACAAAGAAAGGAAATTATAGGCCAATATCCCTGATGAACATAGATGCAAAAATCCTCAACAGAATATTAGCAAACCAAATCCAGCAATACATTAAAAAGAACATACAACATGATAAAGTGTGATTTATTCCTGGGCTGCAAGGTTGGTGTAATATCTGCAAATCAATAAACATGATATACCACATAAAAAGGATTAAAATCATATGATCATAACAATAAATGCAGAAAAAGCATTTGACAAAATCCAGCACCCATTTATTATAAAAACTTTCAGAAGAGTGGGAATAGAGGACACATACCTCAACATAGTAAAGGCCATATGTGACAAACCCACAGCCAATATCATAGTCAACAGGAAAAAACTAAAAAGTGCTTCCCTTAAAATCAGAAGCAAGATAGAAATGTCTGCTTTCACCATTCTAATTTAACATAGTACCAGAAGTACTAGCCACAGCAATCACACAAGAAGAAAAAAATAAAAGGCATCCAAATTGGAAAGGAAGAAGTAAAACTGTTATTGTTAGCAGATGACATGATACTGTATACAGAGAACCCTAAAGAGTTCATAAAACCCCCCACTAAAACTGGTAAATGAATTCAATAAAGTAACAAGATACAAAATAAATAGATAGAAATCAGATGCATTTTTATACACCAATAATGAAATATCAGAAAATGTATCTAAAAAAAATCCCTTTTACAACTGCATCAAAAAATAAAATACCAAGAAATAAATTTCATGGAAGTAAAAAGCATGAACTTTGAAAAATTATATGATATTGAAGAAAGAAATTGAAGAAGATACAAATAAATGAAAGCATATACCATGTCCACGGATAGGAAGAATTAATATCATTAAAATGTTTATAATATCCAAAGCAATCTATAGATTTAATACAATTTATGTCAAAATGCCAGTGGTGTATTTCACAGAACTAGAACAGATAATCCAAAAATTTATATGGAACTACAAAAGACCCCGAATAGCCTCAGAAATCTTGAGAAAGAAGAACAAAGTTGTAGGTGTCATGATACCTGATATCAAATTATACTACAAGGCTGTAGTAATCAAAACAGCATGGTGCTGGCATAAAAAGAGACATATACATCAAGGGAACACAATAAAAAGCCTATATGGTCAATTAATATTTAAAAAAGGAAACAAGAACATACAATTGAGTAAAGACAAGCTATTCAATAAATGGTGTTGGAAAAATTGGACAAATACATGCAAAATATGAATCTAAACCACCTTTTTAAATCATAAACAAGAATAAACTCAAAATAGATTAAAAACATAAATATTAGACTCAAAAGCATAAAACTCCTAGAAGAAAATATAGGCTGTAAAATCTCAGACATTTCTTTTAACAATGTTTTTTTCTGATATATCTGCATGGGCAAGGGGAATAAAAAACAAGCAAACAAATAGGACTACTACATCAAACTAAAAAGTTTTTACACAGCAAAGAAACCATCAACAAAGCAAAAAGACAACCTACAGAATGGGGCAAGGTATTCCCCAATGATACCTCTGATCAGGGGTTGATATACAAAATTTATAAAGAACTCATACATCTCAACAACAAGCAACAAACAATCCAATTAAAAAATAAGAAGAGGGCCTGAATAAACACTTCTCTAAATAGGACATACAGATGGACAATAGGCATATGAAAAATTGTTCAACGTCACTAATCATCAAAGAGATGGAAATTAAAACCACAATAAGATATCGCCTCACACCTGTTATAATGGCTATCATCAATAAATCAACAAACAACAAGTGTTGGCAAGAGTGTGGAGAAAATTGAACCCTCATTCACTGTTGGTGGGAATACAGACTAGTGCGGCAACTGGTGCAGGGAGGGGGTTTCGGGGTAATGGGTGAAAACAGTATGGAGTTTTCTCCAAAAAATAAAAATGGAATTGTCCTATCACATAGTAATTCCACTTCTGGGAATATATCCAAAGAAACGGGAAACACTAATTCAAAGGCATATGTGCACCGCTATGTTCATTACAGTTATTTACAATGGCTAATATTGGAAAGCAACCCAGTTGCCCATCAGTATATGAGTGGATAAAAAAAGCTGTGGTACATTTACACAATGGAATAGTACTCAGCTGCAAAAAAGAAGGAAATCTTATCTTTTGCAAAAAGGTATTATGCTAAGTGAAATACGATAGAGAAAGACAAATGCCATATGATTTCACTTATGTATGGCGTTTAATAAGCAAAATAAATAAAAATAGAAACAGCCTTATAGGTAAGGAGAACAGACTTACAGCTGTCAGAGGGGAGGAGGTTTCAGGGGGATGGGTGAAAAAGGTGAAGGGATTAAGCAGTACAAATTGGTAGTTGCATATAGCCACAGAGACATAGGTTGTAGCACTGGGAATATAATAAGTAATGTCAAGATAACTTGTTTTGTACATGTCGGCTTGGGCCAGAGAAAAAATGATTTTGATGTCTGAGTCCAACCTTCAAAGGCTTTTATATAATTGGACTTTTGTGAGTTTGGGTTATGGGATTCTTAAAAGCTCCTCAAACAATTCTTTTCTAATGTGCAGCAAAGTTTGAGAACCACTGTACTGTTTAAGAACCATTGTCTAAAAGTGGCCCACATGGGTATAAAAAATACTTGTTTTAGTTATAATAGTCAATTGTTTTTGGTTAGAATAAAGAGAAATAATTTCAGAATCATTAAGAGTAGAAAAAGCATGAAAAAAATCTGGATTTCAAGTAAAATTCCAGAAAGAGTGCTTGTTAAATCTTCACGGCAAAGAGTGTCTCTCTTTGGTTACTTATTTATTCATTCTTACATACATATTTGAAAGTTAGGAGTTATTCTCTGGCTTATAGAGGGTGGTGTAAAATGAGCATAATTGATTAGCTAGGGTCACTTTAATAGCCATAAGAAAGGCATTCTAGACCTTGAGTTAAATAGGTACATGGAGGTTCCCCTTCTTCGGTGCCTAATGAACCTTCTACCACCTGTCCTTAATAGCCATGCACACCCAGACTTGACTCAGTGTGAGCTCAGGCAGCAGCAAACTACATGTACATCCATTTGTCACTTCCCTGCCTTATGTTACCTCATTCATCTCCATTCTGTCTCTATTAGTAGAATCTTAGTCCTTGGAGGGCAGAGCCTGGGTCTTGCTCAGCTCTATACCGCCACTTCTCTGTATTTCCACTCTCCTTGAAACATGCCCTTGCCTGGAGAAACGCTCAATGTTTATCAAGTTGCATTCAATTGAAATTGAAAGGAAATATAAAGCACAATCCTGTATTTTATCAGATTGCACTGTTCTGACATATTTCCCACTGATTTCTGGGAAGGAATGCAGCCTGGCAAAGTCTATTCTTTGCAATCTTGCATTGATTAGATAGGTAACATACTGCTTGGCATTTCAATAGGATGCTTATTGGCTCTGTCTCATTTGGACTTAGCTTGGTGGTCCTAGTTGTATGCTAGTTGTATCCCTGTATTAAAGCAAGTCAGGACCTGTCTTGGCTTGCTATAATACAGGGAACTAGAAGAAGAAAAGAAACAAGGTAATAAATCGCTAGGAGCCAAAGCTCACTACTCAACATAGAAATAATAAAAGTTAACAATCAGTAAGTCTTTGAAATTACTATACCTGTCAGTCATTCTTCCCAGGATCATTCCTCATAAAGAACATTAGAGGTTCCCAAAATAGAGAGAAACATTGATTAACAAAGACAGAAGGTGCCTCAGTGATCACAGAGTTAGAGAACTGATGCCCGAAGAGCAGAAGAAACTTGACCAAAGTTACAAGAGTGCAAAGGTTTAGGTCTAAAACTTTGTCCATTAATACTTTCTAACTATGCATTAATTGCTGCCTTTTATGAAGACTTTTTAAAGAGATCACAATAGAATAGCAACACACAGATTATCCTATTATGGAGATCCCCATTTATTTAGTCATTTATTCAATAAGTATTATATCCTCTGTGATTTTATTGTGATGAATAATATAATCTCTCCTATCTTCTAATACTTGCAAATGGATATCCTTTTTTTGCAGATAGTTTATAAACTCATTTAGTAACTTACTATGCTGTATAGATTATTCCAAGAAAATGAATTATCTCCTTGGTAACGACAGATTTATGGAAAAAATTGGGATGGGTGTCTATGAACCATAACTTTCTGCTCTGCAGAAATCATAAATTTGTGTATATGAATGTGGTTTGTGAAATATAAAGTTTGATTGGTAGGAAGCTGAGACTTTATTTTCCAATATCCCAAAGATGATGTGTGTGTTATACTTAGTGACAAGACATGGAAAGACTGGCCACAAAATCTTCATGACTCAGTGGACACTACATAAATGACCACACTAAACCTGTTGCAAGCATTCAATTCTGACTTTTGACATAATTATTTCAAACCATAATTCCTTCCAGTGCTACCTCACGTAGGAAGCTACAAGAGTGTTTCTTGCTCCACCTTCTTTGGTTTTAATTCATTCCCTAGGCTCCATAAAAGTTGATGTTTCACTCCAAGCTCACAAAGAAAAGGTTTGACTTGAATACATTGCAACACTTAACATTCAACAAGTATTTTCCTGAGCCTTATGTGCTAGGCTCTGCTGTGCAGGATACAGGAGGTTTATGGACAGTTAAGTAGAGCCCAGTGAATGCATTCCACATCTCCCACCATTTGTTAATGGGCAGCAAAGGGGGTGGGATTTCTTCCCAATGATGATTGGTCTGGCATCTATTTGCTGTCTTTCCTGAGAACAGTGAAATATATGTTCAGTCACTGGTGGGTGGAGCATCTGCATTAGCTTTAGCTGCTTTCAGACACCAATAAAAGTGTTTATGCAATTTTGCTACGGGAGTTAAATGAATAGTCAGTACTAGAATGACAACTTACAGACTTTTCTCTAAATTAATCCAAGACCTGAGAAATAACTCCTAAGATAGCAGAATGTTTACAGTTTTTGTGGGAGGCAACACTAGGAAAATAGAACAGTGAATAATACATAGAAGCAGCAATCAGGATGATATAAGGTGTTGGGGATAATGTAATGTTACTGAGGCCAAAGGAGGGGGTGTCTGGGTCTGCTTCAGTTTAAATTTGGAAATTTTTGTCTAGACAAGATTGTAAGTGGGAGAGAATAAAGCTAGACACTACAAAGAATAAAGGCAATTGTTCCTGGAAGTGAACAGGCTATTGAGGAGGACCAAGCTGGAGTTAGAGCAGTTTGGGGGCAAAGGAATGCAGAGACAGACAAATACAGACTGCAGGGGAAGAAATATGAACATGAAGACACAGAATATGGACTTCACATTTATATTTTTATACACACCTTCCCCACACACTCCAGATTTTTATAGTCAGAGGTGTGGGATCCAAAATGACCATTTACTTGTGGACTTGGATTTGTTGTCTTGAAACAGAAACTCACAGTAGGAGGAGATGGGGCTTAAGCTCACCACAGGAGAAGTGACTTATGGGGTCTAGGTGATAATCAGTTCAACGGGAACCAGCTATGTGATGGAGCCACCAACAAAGCAAATGCCATGGGAATTAAATTCATAGGAAATGAAAGTCCAAAACAAATGGAGTAATGGCCCAGCTCTATTTTGGGCACCTCCAGCCTTAGCAAGAACACTATTTATAGCTCCTGGTTTCATGACTGGAAAAGGACCTGCACTAATCAAAGCTTATTTATAAAAGAACACTCAGGGTGGGGAGAGGCCAAGACCTCAGGTTCTATAAAGATCAGTTGAAGGAGTTGGGGCTATTTAGCCTGGGGGGAAATGGCCAGGTATTGGGATTGAACATGGTCCCTGTGTTTGGACTTTTGAAAGGCCATCACAGAGCATAAAAAGCAGGTAGGACCTGTGTGGCCATAGGGGGAGATCAAAGACCTCTGAGTAGAAGCCACAGAAAAAGAGATTTCAACCAAACACAAGGCAGTGTAACTGAAATCTAGGTTCCACTGCCTGCTACAACAAAAGCCAAACTCATGAGACAGGTGAGGTTTATTCAAGTTTCAACCGCCTGAGAAGATGGTGGGACTCTTGTCCAAAGCCCATCTCAACATCTCTGTGCAGGCAGATTTTTATAAGGAGAGAGAGGGCAATCAGAACAAAGAGATCAAGGGGAGGGGGCAAAAAGTTCTTTACATGCAGACCAGCACAGTCTATTCTGATAAGGACCTCAAAATTGGTCAAGTGATGGTCTGGGGTGTGCCATCCTGGTTTTCGACATTCTGGTTTTATGGTTGAAAGTCAGCAGTTATCCTAGAGCTGAGATGACTGAAGGTCAGAGTCAGTATCTTCTGAAGTTAGTTCCTAGGATTCTTATACAAGCACTGTTTATCTACAAAGTGCATATTAGTCAGTGTCAGCATTTACAAAAACATTGTCAAAAGAATGGTGGGGTTGGTTGCAATTCACCACCGTTAGAAGAACTTTCAAACAATTAAAGCTATTCAAGGATGGAATGGGCTACCTCAGAATACAGTGATCGGTCTCTCACTGGGTGTTTCCAAATCACAAACCCATAACTAGCTGTTGTGGATACATAAGCATCAGTTGGTAAGAGTATGGGTTTTCCAACACTAAGAGGAGGTGAAAATGGTTGAAGGAATCAGGAATTGTTTATCCTAGAGAAGACTTGATTCAGGGGCCACAGTCTCAGTCTTCAAGCCTCTGAGAAGAAAACCACCTGTGTGGGTCCAGATATAGGCACCATGAGTGGAAGCTACATTTGATACAAATTTTGGCTTGACTGGAGGAGGAATTTCAGGGCAGGTAAAACTGGCCATAGATGGAGTGGACTGCCTTGGGAAGCTCCCTATCTCTATAAATGTGGAACTAGGTGCTAGAAACTTATATTTTATGGAAACCTGACTGTTTATTTGAGTCATTTGGGAAGTTTAGCAAACACCAACCAATGTCTGGAGCCAATTCCCAGAGATCCTGAATTAATTGATTTAGAGTGTCACATGGGTACTGTCCACCCCCTTTTTAAAAACTTCCCCAGGTAATTATAATGTGTAATCAAGG